>NC_081251.1:92173100-92480767 GCF_030490865.1 Poecile atricapillus
CAAAATTGTTAAAAGAGAATTTTTAGCCACATAAATTTTTTAGCTTCAATGAATCAAATCTACCAGATTCAGAAAAGTTTTCATTCATAATCTAAGCTCTCCAAGACACAAAAATACTCTGTTTACTACAGATCATCTTAGACACAAGGGGATAAACCAATTATGTTATGATGGATCTGACCCTGCAGTTCAAAGAAGGGTCAGACAGTAGTGTTTAACCTGTATTTATGGGATTTAGCCCCAGCATTCAACATTTGTTTAGGTAGCCATTAAATAAACATAGATGCAATTCTATTGAGAGTGGTATGTTTTAGAATCCATGTCATTGAATCAATTGCTGAGTTTTTTCTCCATGGAAATCCAGTCAAAATAACACAGAAAATGTTACTGCAGGATTCTTCACAGGTCCAAAGAGGTAAGCCTGTCAACTTGCCTACTTTTATGTCACTGCTACATTACAGGAACTGGTAAAGATTGAAGGTTCTAGAGGAAAGTGCCAGGGTAGTCTTTTTGATTCTGAAGATTTCTAGAAGGAGAGCCTTTAAAGCTGACACTGTTTAGCTCACAATAGTCAAGATTTGTATGGCAAAAATACAGATAGAAATGAAAATCAAAGTTTCCTTGTTGGAATATCAGTGTCTACAATACTGATTATGAGGTATTTGTACTGTGATAGGCCAGTATTTTACTGTTGTGCTGTGTATCTCTTGGATGAAGCAAGAGAGCACTTCTATCTAAACAGCTTTCTGTGTAAAGAAATTAAAGATGTCAGCCATAAATAAAGCACAGAGGTGGCTCATTAATATGTAGATGGCAGAGTTGCAATCAAGGTAATCTACTTCCAGAAAATCATATCAATATAGTACTACTTGAACCACAAAGTAAAACTCATTCTTTTTGTACCAAATATGTTTGTATATTTATATACACAGTATATTTCTATGCATATTGAGTTATGGTGAAAACAACCAGGTTTTTTAAACCACTCCCCACTAATTCCCTCAAACACAATTGTGCCAGAATCCAAATCCACAGAGTCTGGGACAAGAAAGCTCTTTGCTTTTTCCTTTATCATCTAAAAGGTTCTTTCATACCTACTTTCTCATGCCACAGGGTGCTGCCTTCCAGCTGACAAAGGCACAAAATATACTACAGGAACTATAAATCTCTCCCTCATATATGTAGAAAACTAATTTCCTATATTACTTGTTTCAATCAACTCTGCTTTTCATTAAGCACAGCATGTAATTTAAAAATACATTTGGGATACAAATCTGAGAACTTTCTTAGACCAACCTTCAGGTTGCTGAAGAGTAAGCCAGCATTCAAGCAGGGAGATTTCCAAGAACTACTTAGCATAAAACAATTAAATTGGTTCAATCATTTGAGTTCAAGTTCAGTTACAATTGTTAAACTCCAGATTCAGAATATATATGCAGCACTGGATTTTAAAATCAGTAAAGGATATTTGAATAAAATTAATTCCTAATCTCTTTGCTCCGCCACAGATACTTTTACACTAGAACCTATTTCTTTAGAAACAGTTTACTTCTCTGTTTCTCTAAGTTCATGTCAAAATATTTCAAGTTCATCACTGGTTTTTTGCACTACAGCAGTACCCAAGAACCCTGTCACCAAGTAGGTCAACGTTGAGCAATACTTGCTAGGACAGTCCATGGTCCCAAGAGCTCATGTGCAGAGAAAACAAATCTCCTAACATAGCATGTGCTACACAAAAGAAATACGGTTTTAATTTAAGCAGTTTGGATTTTAGAAATCCGTTAGACTTACTTGTTTGCAAATAGTGTTTGCTGATGAATGGCATCTGTACAATGGATAAATGTTAGTATAAATTATTTCACGTGTTTGACAAACCACTAGACAGTGATGCTAAAAATAGGATGTTATTTATTTTGAGAACTGGACGGAGAACAGTTCTTTTAAGCTGTCTTTAAAGCTTTTGCAGCTTGAGCTACATTTGCATTCACAGTTAGGGCAGGGGGGTGGATGGAGAAAGAAACCTTCCAAATATTTTTGGCAAAATAGCTTGGTCAAAGTGCTTTTTTTCTTTAAGAAAGAGGGAGAAACAAATCAGGTTTTTGCTTTACATGGGCTATATCAACCCAAATCTGTGATTCAAAAATATTTTCTTTCCTTTCATCCAAGACTTTGAAGCGCTTAATTTCTCTTCACACATTTCCATGCTGGCGAATCAATTAATTACTATATTTTGTATTTAAGATACTAAACAACAAATTAAATAGCCTATTATTTAGGTAGCATGCAGATGTTTACAACATCATCTTCTAGGCTGTGTCTTCTATAAATTAAAAATCTTATACCCCAAAGCCCTCTTTTGCCTATTGCAGAATGTTTCCAATAGAACTTCCATCTTTCAAAAAGCTAATTGAAGTCTAGCAGCATTTGCTGGGGTCAATTTTTTTTTACCCACCTATAAATATAAGTTAAATTCATTCACAGTTTTATAATTGTAGGAATACAAAGAAATAAATTGATTTTTAATTGCTGCTACACAGCTCCCATGTGCTGCATGATCTTGATTAAGGTGTCTGGGTTTTAAAAAAGGGCTCCCTGAGCAGAAAATAGCCAAAATTCATGGCTAGATAAACCCTTTCAATTTAGTTGAAAACAGTAAAAATAATTAAACATATCAACTGTCAGCAAAATATTAGAGGCTCCCAGCAGATACATTTTGAACATTCTTTAAAACCCCAGAATGGTTTTAAAACACCATAGTCATTATTAGCAGACACTGTACTCCAGTTCATGAATACAAAGTAGACAAAAAATACAAAGGTGAGAGGTAAGTTTTGCTACCACATGATCATTTTCAGATTGTGAAAAATAAGGGAAAAGCAAGAGGCTATAATAAAACTAACCATTCCTCCTTAAATTGTGCATACTGATGAAGATTTGTAGCTCATATGCAACACACAGTTACTGTTCTGAAGATCTGAAACTTCTTTATTTCAAACACAATTTTTTCTCCTGTTTTTTTGGTTTACATTCTAAAGTTGACAGAGCTGCCAAACCACAGCTTATACAATAACTTACAGAAATAATTTTTCTTTACTAAAATGGGCAAAAAAATGCTTCTTTAGAATCAAATTTAGAGACTTTGACCCATGGTATACAAGTATACTCACACACATTGATGTACAAGAGGTATTTTCCATAAAATTATTCAAATGGAATTTCTTTCTGGATTCTAACTACTCAAAAAAAAAAAACAAAAAAAACAAAAAAAAACTATGGCTGCAGATGGTACATACCCTGCCTTCCACTGAACATTGAAGTCTCTTATTACAATTGGACAAGGAAACTGCAAGTTTTCTTTTAACATAGATTCCTTCCCTTTGCAGTTTTTTTCTGTCTCTGTGTTCATGTTATTTTAAAACACTTTCATTTGATCATTCAATATTTTCCACCACTGACTAGGTGATAAATAGGCTTGCCACCTGGCTCAGCTTCCCATCCCCTCTCCCAGTTTGAATATTTCTTTAGACACGAAAGCCAAAGGAAATGGCAAAACTGCCAGAGGTATTTTTTTTAATGCTTTCAACAAACACAAATAAAAAAGAGATTCTGTAAGGACATGAAAGTCAAGACCCTCTCTGGGTCCATCTGTCACCTCCTCCCTTGCAAAAAGTAATTCCTACATTTAAGCCAAAATTAATCTCAGCAGAATTTTAAGAAAAAATATTGATTCAGTCTCAAACCTTTCAGTTGCTTCTTCACAAATCTATTTCTATCTCACCGAATCCTTTTCACATATTTCAGTGCTTTCTCAGCTTCCTGTATGCAGCCTTTCCTTTCCCACTTTACTATTTCACTTTTTCCTTTTAATGTCCCTGCTGAAATAACAAATCTCCTCTGCTCTTCCTACCTTTCAGGACCTGTCTCCTGTAGCTCCATCTCTGCTTCATGTCACCCCTTTTAACTTCCAACTCTGCTTTTGCATTTTCTGTCTATGTCATTCTACCACGTTCAAGACAACCCAACAATAAGTGATCCCATGGGTAACACTTTTTTCTAATTCATCTTCCTCTTTGGCACCTAGAATAATTGATCACTATATCAATAGTCTTGGGACACACCCACCACCCAATAATCTACAAATTTACTACCAACCAACAAAGAATCTGATGGCCATGATGGTCTCCACCGTCTACCCAAGCCTGACAGAATTCCTACAGCTCCTTAGAGGAGAGTCTGCACTTCCTGAGGATGCTCCTCCAGTGTAGCTACAGCATCTTCCACATTCCTGAGTCAGGAGTCACAGTTGCTACTAGTTGCTATTCAGTTCCCAGTGGGACCTCCAGGAATAAATTTCCTCCACAGAGTACAAGTGAAAACCTTAGAGTATTCCCCTGATAAACCTATGCAAAGCAAATGTGCAGTGGGATTGGATAGCCTTTTACAAATTCTTTGCACTGTTACACCACAGCAAACCCAAAGCAAAGCTTTATTAAAATAACTAGAACAAATTCAGATGTAAAGGAAAATTTTCCACGGATTGTAGTAGGAAAAGGACAAATTTCAAATTTAATTTTCTGTCAAAAACTTCATACATTATCTGCTTCCTCATACCATATCTCCCTCTGAAAAGAAATACAAATAAATAAACCGGCATCATTAATTCAGGGAAAAAAGGCTATATGAATCCCAATTCCAACTTCTAGATCTTGAAGCATTCATGGAAGTCCTTACCTGGTGATATCAGACCATCAGCTTTCTCAAAGGAAATTAATTACTATGATCAGTTGTGCAGAAAGGATGATTGTGTTTCATTTTAAGAGACTTATACCAGTTAATGATCATGCCCACATATAAAGGGATGAGGACACGAAATATCCACATTACAGTGCTTAACAGTCATATTGCTAAATGTTCTAGTCAAAGCTCACATTTTCAGAGGAGAGTGGGCAAGCACAAAGTTTGGATTTTGGGTAACTTTTGGTTAATTTCCCTTGTCATAACCACTGGAACATTCTATGTTTGAAAGACTTTCTAGTTTGCATAGAAAAACTGGTCTGCATCTTCTGCTCCATTTTAACAGCTTTTCCATCATATCACACATGTAACTGGGCCTTGAGGAGTTTGTGTTGTCCTGAGAATATTGCAAAAATTATACTCTACTCATACCAAACTGTTTCAGAACCTCCTGCAAACTTCAGACAAAAGCTGCAGGGAAAGGCATGAGAAAGAGGATCTAGTTAATGTATCTCCCAGATTTTCAGACCTCTGCCTGCTTATTCCAAGTCTCTAAGGTTGGAATAGCTGTCATGAACTAAAAGAAAGTTTTGTTTGCTCCAAATAAGAGCAGCTGAACGCTCAATCTTGACAACAATTACCTGTAGCTTGGCCCAAGCAGATACTCAAGTTATCCATGAGCCACCATTTTCCCTTTACTGCCTTGTTCACTGTTCCACAACTGTGCTTTGTCTGAATCACAGAATCTTATGTTGGAAAAACTCTCCAAGACCATGGAGTCCAACTGTTAACCCAGCACTGCCAATTCCACCACTAAACCACAACGCTAAGCAGCCTGTTCCAGCCAGTGCAGGAAGACAATGTAAACTCAAGTTTTAGCTGTAAAATGTTTTTCACAGTGGGAGGTTAATGCAGTTTACTTGCTGCATAGTCTCCAACACAAGAAAATCTCTCCCTTCTACTGTAGTGAGAGACAGAATGCCACATTCACAATTCTAAGAATTTTCCAAATTTTCTAAGGAGACTCCTTTCTCTTCAAAGTAACAAGTCCTAAGTTGAAAGCCCTAGTATTAAAAGTATAACTTGAATAAAATTTAGAAAAAAAAAATCAAAATCATGCTTTTCTATGGAAAGACTGACTTCTTCCTAGTTAGTTCTGTTTTTTTAAAAATGGTAGGAGTGTGAAATTTGGCATAATCAATAAGCTAGGATGGCACAAAGTTGAAATTGCAACCATTCTCCATGTCCATGATGCAGAAGTAATTTTATGACCAATTTTGGGGGTTATTTGGATCTTGCACTTATCTTTTATAGCAGTCATTCTACTAAATAAAACATGCTCTGCAAGTTGGTTACCTCACTCATGTGCTGATTAAATCACAACATTAAATGTTCCCACAGACCTGGGTGGCAAACACTGATCAACACCAAGGTGGTAAGAACAGAATACCCAGGTGTAACTGTCTGTGAAGATTTGGTAGCAAATAGGCTGTGTCAGCATTTCTGCAGAAAAGCTTCCTGAAAATTCAGTTCCAGCTCGCATTTAATTCTTTCATATACCTCTTGTGTCCCCAGTAGAAGACAGTACATGGAAGTACTGAATCCATTCTACAGAGATAACTAAGAGAGCAACTGAAGTCAGAGAATGAAAGGACATAAACCTCAGAAAATCAGTGCTCAAACCAACAATTGGTGTGAAAAATTTCGTATTCCAGTGTCTGGAAAATCCTGCATTTCAGGTTTCTCTTGCTTGGTAACAGGAGACCTGTCTCCTGCTTTTCTGCCAGGACTTTATAACAGACTCAAAAGTAGTAACTACAGCTTCGCTGCCCAGTACCAGTGGTGCCTTACTAGAGTTCCAAGCTATCCTTTGGCCCTCCTTAGCATTGTTCACCTCTGGGCTGTCTCTTCACCATCATTTCCTGTTCAGGACAACTGTGTCTGCTGGTTTGTCTTTGCCAAGTATTTATGAAAAGATCAGCAATTCAAATCAATCTTAGGAGACACTTTGCTATCAGAGATATGCTGCCACCAAAAGGTAGGCAAAGTGTTTCCTCCAAACCTTCAAGCTATTCAAACCAGATATTTTGGCTAAAGAGATCCATAAGCCAGACTACATTTGTTGCAGTTTCCTCTCTCGGGCATCTCTGTTTATGTACATTTGTGTCTTGGTCTAGAAAATGAGGCTTGCAAGGTTTAGATATAAATCACAATGTGCAATTCCCAAAGCTGTGAAAGAGCAAATATAAACACTATCATTAAAACACAATTACTGCAAAAGCTGAATTTTGTTTTTTCATTCTTCATCCAGTTTCCTAGTTTTGAATACAGTACAGACTTTTAATGAACCAAGTGTTTGTACATATGCTTATATTCAAAAGTACAAATATAAGGAGTCAAAAATTTATAAAAATACAAGCCACAAGGATAAGACACGGAGAAGGGAAAAGGGGGAATAAAACTGAATAGCCTCAAGGTAACTTCTAATCTAAAGCCATAAAAATTCTTTGTAGTTTTATTAATTCCACTTCTTAAGAAAAATCTGCAGTCTGTTTTCAGTAAAAGCTATATGGTACTTAATAATATATCAGACAGCAATTAAGTCAGCAAATGTGCCTACAGCATTTTGCATTACAGACGTGTTCTGAGAATTGCAATGTTGATGAACACAGATCTCCAAAACAGTCTCACCTCACATGCTTGAAATGTTCACACAGAGTAAACAACATGTTTAGTACAGGGAATTTTAAAGCCTAAACAAAATTATGAGCACATTAGATTGGGTCACATATCAAATAAACTACACACAAAAACTGCAGTGAAATGAGGACAAATATCCTCTTTAGCCACTACAGCACACAATGAATGTTATCCCCTGAATTAAGGGCTCTCTGTTTTAATGCAGAAGTTACTGCACTTAATAGTTTTAAGCCAGAATTCAGGTTGCAAGAAAGACAGAAAGAAAGGAGAGAACTCCTGCCATGAGAAACAAGAGACATGTTTGTCTCTTTTGGCAGTCATTGACACAGCAGCTATTTACCAAGAGAGGACAAGCATACCATCTGGGCAGAAAAATGTTTATTTACACTGCACAACAAATGCAGAGAGTTTAATTTCTCTGTTTTTACAGGAATGGGCTTTGCAAACACAGCTTTGATACAAGTTTGAGAAATCAGGTAAAAAATGCAGGATGTCCAGCATCATGATGAAAATTAACTAGCCCTTGTATATAGATCTAGTATGTAAATGAATGTAGACTTGCTGATTTCCAGAGAATCAAGAGGTGTTTGTATTGAAAAAAAGGCTTTCAAGAGTACTTGCAAGGAAAATGTGTAGAAAATTCAGAAACAGACTTTGTCAGAAAAAAAAAGTTCCAAAGTGAATTTTTTAGTTGAAGAAAGGCAATATTGAACAGTACAAGAGTTAGAACTTACAATCAAAACCCTAAAAAATTGACACTTTTTACATTTATTTCACAGTCCAGCTTTACAAAGAAGTTGCTAAAGTAGCACATATACTGAAGGTATTTAGATTATAACCAAACATATTATTATTATTCCACTCAAGGGATGTTAAAGTCCTTGAAAGAATTACCCTCAACTCGTCTGAATAACACTTATGGTTAAAACTATGTGTAGCTGTTTCTGATACATTGCTGCAGCACCTCGCTTCATTTCAGTTCTATTAAAGTAATCCCAGTAAGAGAAAGCCTACACACTTCATCTTAAAGTGGAGTTTGAAGTGATTTGGGAATTTCCTCATGTTCCTGCAGAGTATTTAAAACAAAACAAAAATCCCCATATGTTTCAATTCCAATGTCTTTAGCACTCACACAAGTATGTGCAAACAGAAGGGGGAAAGATGGAAAATTATTTCTATGAAACAAACCCAAACAGTCTCTAAAGAAAAGTTCAGATTACTGGAAGAAAAATAATTCAGGAGGCTATATCGACAGTCTCATGCAAAGTGATTATTTATGTGCAAGCCTGTGTGCTTCACAAACCAGTATAAGACAGCGAGGATTCTGATTTACAGAACAGTTCTCTGGCAGCATACATGGCACAGACTGATTGTCAGCATTTGGCAAGAACACCCTGCAGCTGTATCTAGCGCTTTAGCATGCAGTTACAGCAGGTGAATTCCCAGGGTTCCACACATGGATTTTTTTTTTTTTTTTAAATATCCATCTAACTGTGTGATAACAAGCACTTCCTTACCCAGAAATAAAGAGCTTTCTTAAAATTCCACTTAGTTAGCTTATTTCATAAACTGTAAAAATGTGTACAAAGTATATTCAGCTGTTCCACCCTATGCTTTGGAAAGGCAGGGTAAAACTAATCTGGTTTGTATATCACACATTAAGGACACAGTGGAGGGAAAACCCCACAAAAAAAGTTATTACAGGCACAAATATCACCCATTTAGGCTACACAAGTAACACACTTCATAAATAAAACACACTGATGTTATATCTTGGTTTATCTTGATATTCATTTCATGTAGTAGGAGGAAGCCTGAATCATTGAAAATATTTGCCATAGGTCAAAAATTATTAGGGAACTCTGATTACATGAGTCTAGATAATCAATGCCACAACAAAAGAGGCAGCTTTTATGAATTAAGATCCTCTCACATGCTTGGGTAGCCCAATAAAGGCAAACAGGCAGCCAAGGCTACACATAACTGCAGTTGCTTAGGGCTACTGCTCTAACACTATCCCTCCAGGCATTTATTTAAATGCTCTGATAGCTGCTGTTCAACATAATGCTGCCATAGACTTCGATGGCTTTGGCCAGAAATACTGAGTCGAACCCCCTGAAGCACAATGTTTTTCTTGCACAGAGAAAATTTATCTAGCTGAGTTCCATTCCTTTGACTTTTTCTGGACATCTGTGTCAGCTCTTTCAAAGAATGGCCAGAGACAGACCACCTATAGTGAGAGGAGCCACACCAAGACATCAAGAGTCATGTGTCATAAGCACGGACATCCCCACTTGGGTGGCTTAGGCTCCAAAACATCGGGAGACTGAAAACAAAGCTGCAAAAATGTAACTAATTTAATAGTTTTTGCTTCCAATAAAGGAAACAAATTAACTTTTCTAGATCTTCAGAGGTTGTTGGATCCTCATTCAGAAGGAAACCCTGAAGAGCTGAGATGGTGGGAAAAGCAGAATAAAACATTCTAGGCCTGTCAAATGAAAGCAGCACAAGCATCTCCCATTCAGCTTGCTGGCTCCTTGGATGCCTGACTCTCCATCTGTGGGCAAAATTGGTGCCTAATCAGAGAAGAGTATTCACAGCCTCCACTAGCCATTAACAGGTTTCCCCCAAGCCCCAGAGAAGTCTTCTTAAGGGTGAATACCCTCACATCACCCTTTTCACTGATTTTCACTGGTTTGAGAGCTCCAAAAGCTTCTGACAATTTCTGTTTACTTTTTCCAATGCATGAAATGCAGCAGCTCTCTGATTTTCAAGTTACCCATCAGAAATACAGAGGTAATTTCCCTTCTTCTGAAGTTCTTACATGTGAGTCTGGCAGCCCACAGCATATTTGATAAGACATTTTTATAGCCACTAATACAATAAGATATCCATTTTAGTCAGATGTCACATCATAACAGATTCTGACATCTCTAGATATCATCACTGATGTAAAATAAAATTTGATGGCAAAAGGCATTACCTCTGGTTTCACCATAACTTGAATTATTAAAATATTTCTCAAAAGTTAGCTGTTTCTTAGTTACTTGGTAGTTAATTTTATAGACTAGTTAATGATGCACAGTTTATGTGAAAAACCTGTGATCCCAGAATTAAATGGACACTGCAGAAGTAAACAATACCTCCTTAATAACTGAGACTTTGGATTCCTCCAAAGTCCTGCCCACATCCTTAAGAGTAATTAAGACCAAAAAAAACCTCTTTGGACAGGTGAACAACAAGCCCTATTGGCATGGAAACTGGGCAGTACCACAACTTCTTTTCACAATTCTTGACAAACAGATGAATTCTCATGCAACACTCAACCACACACACCTTGGGAACTAGAGCGAGACTTCTACTGCAGCTCACTCATGTGGTATTTATTCTAAGCACTAAAACCCAGCAAAATTACATTCCAGGAGCATTTCAGGAAATCCCTGTTCCAGTCTACAAAAATCTTGTCTCAGAATACAAAAATACTGATACTACATGATGTTCTACTTAGAAGTCTTTAAGTTTTTCTGCATTTTACTCAATTTTTTCACTATTTTTACACTTTCTCAGTGCATCAATTAAGGAAATAAGTTCCTTAAAAATTAAGTTCAAAACAATAATTATGTATGGATCCAGAAAACCGGTAGAAGTCTAGCTCTAACTTGAAGTCTGATGGGAGGAAATCTTCATTCTCGTGGTTTTAACTTGCATTGGGAACAGTTATGGAAGCCTCTCTGATGCAAACTGTGGCAGTGGCATAAATTTCATTTTTCCCTTTCTCATCTTATGAAAGGGTCTGCCTCAAAAGACACGGAGAAAAATATTCTCCCATGACTTTCCCAACAGTAGGAATTCCCACATTTGAGCAGACTGCTTGCATGGGACCATCTGGATGTCTTGTACATGGTACACTCCAAAATTTTTGTGGGCAGAAGCCAGCAAGTGGTGGTGGTTGAGGACACCAATGGCAGCAGCCATTTTTAGGGGCATTTCTGTGTTTTCAAGTTGTTATTTTTTTATAACAACTACCAGATCTAAGAGACATAACATTACCATTGCTTATTTAGAGAGGTTTGGAAATTTCCTCAGTACCCAAGAAGTTAAGAAAAATGAGGCTGGTGTCCACTTCTTATTCAAGGTCACACAACAAAATCAGTAGTGATTGCTTTGTCTCTGGTCCTCTCTCTTTTTACATAGTCACTCATCCTATTTAAGTGGCTACTGCCAAAAGAGTACATCTAGTACTGAATGCAAAACTACCAGATTGAAGTGCAGGACTAAGAAGAACCTATCTACCCCTGCTCTTTTATTTAAGCAGAATAGTAATCCTTCCCTGGAAACTTGTTTAGTCTTTCTAAGTTTTAGTCTGTCCTTGCAGCTCATGTTTTCTAAAGTGTTCATTACTGAAGCTCTTCTCTGGACTCTTGTCAATTGGCCTACATTCCTGAAAGTACAATTTTCAGAGAAGATTTCATAGTCATCACCAGAAGAGTGCTAATCAATTTATCATCTCACTTTTTCATGTCTTTATCACATGTTTTTTACTATTTACCATGTTTTACCATCTAGCATAAGTCCCAGATCTTTTCTGCCATACTGTTGTTCCATAACACTATTACTGTGATTCTGGATCTGCTATCGCTTATTTTGTACTCCCCCCCAAATTAAGCAGAAAACTTTGTGTCTGTATTTCAGCTCCATCTTCTGATTTCAAATCACTGCTGACTTTTCTAGAACATTCTTGTTTTATCTGCCCAAGAATTGCAATGCCTTTGAAACAAACTTATCAGGTCTAGTAGTTCTTACTTTTTCCATCAGCCTAAGTCATTGAAATCAGCAGTTCAGACTGGAGCTGGGTATGACCTCACCTAACATCCTCTCTTGTGATGATAGCTTAATCACAAAAAGCTATATTTTTTCCAACCAGAGTGCACCACCACCCATATTTGCTTAATTTGGTTAGGAAAACACTGCCTTTTAGGAGAGTATTTAAAGCCTTGGCAAATTCACAGTGGCTTTACTTTGTACGTTAGACATATATGTTATTCTGAGAAAAAAAAAACAAAACAAACCGAACAAACAGATAAACCCCACATCAGATTTGTCAAAAAAATTATATCCAAATGATGTATTTTAAATATTATTATTCTCCAAATGCAAACAATTTGTTCCCACAAGCATTTGTAAGTCCCAATTGCACTGGTCTGCCTCACTTTCTTCTTTCCCTCCCCACATTTAAGCTGCTTCTTTGAAGAAAAAAAAAAAAAAAAGCCTTTTGTCTTCATCTACTTCTTTGGCCTCTCCATGCTCCTCATATCCCTACTACCACCCACCACTACTGAGCACTTAGCTAGTTAGTAGCAAGCAGCTCTCTCTTCCAGCCTAATGAAATTAAGTGATAGTAGCCAAGTCTCATATCTCATTTAGCCTTTTTTGTTAAAGTCATAATGAAAATAAAATTCCATTGTGTTGGCCGTATTCTGTCCATATGTTTGTCCTGTCTTTGCTTACTTCAAGAACAGCTTTGAACTGTGAAGACCGCTGGGGTTTTTTTTTATTTTTTTACACGACAAATTTTAACTACTGTAGTCACGTGCCAATCTTGCCCATTTTTTGAATAACTGATATTGGAATGCCCCTATTCAAAAGGTATTTTAACATAATCCATTTCAATGTTTGTTTTTGTCTTCTGCATTGGTTGGTTCAATTAAACATAGAATCAAACAGTTCTACCAGACTTCCAGTAAAGAATATAGTCAGATTACCAACCTATTCTTGTTTTCCTGCTGTCACATATTACTTAAGTGGAAAATATTCACCTCCTTGCGTCTGTGAATGGAACAAAACACTAACCTAATTTCTAAAGTACGACTTGTGCATTTGCACAATGAGTAGCTTCAATTACTAGATGCAATTACCATCTAGCTATTTGTAAAGCACATCCTTTTATCTCATCAGCTGAAGTGGAGCAATGTTTACAGCCTTCCCAAAGTTTACATGTCAGTGCAAGTGCCACTCTACCTTGCTACAGAAAAGACTTTGAAGACAGGAAAATAAACACCATAAAGGAGAACCTTTTGCAGAAAAAATCTAAGAACTCTCTAAAAAGCATTTTTTCAGAGATGATTAAGAACTGCTTTAATGTATTTGTAATCTTTGTCCACTTCTCTTAAAGCCATTTACATATTAGTCCTCACAGGATGTCCAAAGTTTAAGTTTTTAGTACTTTACACAACTCTGAATAAATACAAATGTTTGTTATCTCAGCTAAAATACCTTCTGGTCATAAAGACAGTAAAAGAAAAGGACAAAGATGTTTGCATTTTTGGACATATGAAAACTTTCTACACCAAAACGATAAAAAAATATTTTTCCATACTGAACTCTGGCCTCAGGCAAACCATGACTTCAAGGCAGTCACTTTTTTTATCTTCTCCTTTGACAAAAATATGAATATGTATACTCCCATTTTTGCACCCCATCTGAATCTCTTAATACAGTATAAATATAAATGTGAATACAAATAAATAAGAATTTTAGAAAAGTTTTCTCATGAAAGGGACAACCACAGGCCTGTGAGCCTCACATTAGGCAGAGTTACTATTTCAGCACATATTAGTATTAGAGTATATAGAGAGAAATTATGAAGCACAGCTTTCATTCCTTCATTAGTGTCTGCTAATTTTCTCTATTCAAAGTTGCCATAGTTTCTATGGAGAGAGCACTTGCCTTGAAAACCTACTGAAGCTGACTGCAAGGGTTATCACACAGCTGATAAAATGAAGAACTGAATATATTTTCATTGTCCACTTCTATTTCCTAAAGACATTTAACAAGATCTTATATGATGTCTTTCGAAGAAATTAGACAAGGTGTAAAAGTACAACATTGACTAAAGGAAAGAAATAGCCCAGAAGAATCAGAGGAGTCTGTTGGAGAGACTGTGCTGTTTAACCTACTCCTAAGTGACCTAGAGAAGGGAGTAACCAATGCAGTGAAAAAAATTTGCTGATGAAACAATGGTATTTAAATAGATAAGGGGGAATGGCAAAGTGAGCAATTAGAAAAAGACTTCAAGTTTTCTGGAAAATAAAAAGGCACCAGAAGTGTTTTGCATGGAATAAAACAACCGATAGATTCACTTACCAGACAGACTCCAGAGCTCTGGGGTTATAGGAGCTTATTAATTTGGATATTAGCATTCATTCAATACTTACAGCAACAATCAAAACAGAGAATGAAATGTTCTACAGAATCAGAGAGACAAGAATAGATAGTTTTGGAAGAAACTTGTGGAGATCATACAGTCCAACCCTCCTGCCCAGGCAGGGTCACCTAGAGCAAGTTACACAGCTGGGTTAGGAATGTCTCCAGAAAGGAGACTCCATGACCTCTCCAGGGAGCTTGTTCCATTCTGCCACCCTCAATATAAAAAAGTTCTTCCTCATGTTGGGCTTGAATTTCTTGTGGTTTAGGAAACTTAGAGCATTTGAGGGAGAACTAGAGGGAAAAAAATTAAAATCTCATTTTCATGTTACGACATAAATCTACAATTTTCCCACCACTGACATGATGAGCAGCTCCAGTCAATTCTCAAAATGTACAACAATTGGAAAAAATTCAGAAAAGTGCAAAAAAGATTGAAACCAGCTCCATAGAGAAGCAAACAAGTAGGCTGGGCTTCTGTAGCCTGTAACTAACAGGTAGATGTGATAGAGGGCCATAAAATCATAAGTGTTATGAGAAGGATTAAAAAAAAAGTATTGAGAGTTTACTTTTGTCCTGGTATATGAACTGGGGTGTGTCAAATGAAGCCAAACAGGTATCAGAGGAAAAACACAAGTGGTTGTAGAGGCAACAAGTGACAGACATCAAGAATTCCTTGCCAAGGGCTACTGTGTTTACACAGTAGTTTACACAGCTTAAAGGACAGGCTGCACAGATTCATTAGAGACATGACTATGGATTTACCAAAAGATAAAACAGATCAGGTTTAGTAAAAAAAAATCAAAATTAAGTGAAAATAGTTGAAGGCTGGAAGACCCATATGGAATTGGGGACAGGTGGCTCTCTGTTCTGAATCATTATATTTTGAGATAGGGGAAAAAACCTTAGAATTATTTGTGCTAGGACTGAACCACATCATCGTTTCACATATCATGTCCTGACAAACACTGAGGAGAAGCACCAAAGAAGGATTATTAGTTTAATAAATATCAGATACCTTTGTTACAATATCTAAGCTAGTTCATCTTTTTTGGTAAGTTATTTTGGCAGATGAGTAGACATGACATGTATTTCTATTAATTGACCACACACGGTGACCTTGGTACAGGTAGTATAGGGAACACAAAAGGGACTTCAAAAGTATAACAGGAAATTTTGCTCTCTCCAGACAATATAGTCCATTTCCATAACTAATCTCCCTTGTTTACAGTATTTTAAGCTCAGGCATAGAGGGAGAATGGTAGAAAGAAAAAGGAAAATACAGGAACAGAAATCAAGGAAAAGTTCATTTGATATGATGTATTTTGATACTCCCTGTCACCATTCATAAAGAGATTATATACTGTAGAGAGGTTTTTTCAAAGGCACTGGTCCATTTTTTTGCCTTTTGTCTTTTTCCATAAAGTAGGTATAGTTATTCCATGCTTTTTCCATCCTTCAGGAGTTCTATTCAACTGTTTGGATCTGTAAAACAAGGTATATGGCCTAGAGATGTTCATATGTTAGAGACATACTGAGTTTCCAATAATCAGGATGTTGAAGTAACTTTCTGATGGCAACCCTGTTCCTACCCTTCTCAGAACAGCAAAGTTCTACTTCTACTACTGTACAGGTTAATTTCTTAGAGAAAAGGGCAGATCTCTGCAGGTATACCTTTTCAAAACAAAAGCCACTTTCCTATTTTCAGAGCACATTTAAGCAGTACCTAGACATAAAGCTACTACCTGATGTGAGGGGGGGGGGAAAAACCAAAACAAAAAACAATGGTTTACAATGAATCATCCAAAAAATTTTCTGAAACCCTTATTCCATCAGTCCTGCAGAAAAAGCATTCCAGAAGCCACATCCTCACACTGCAGCCTAACTCAAATCTCTGCCTGTTCAGAAGGAATCAGTTCACATGCAAAGAAAAGAATTTAGGTAAACATGGCCCCTGTACTACCTGTTTCTCTAAGGGAGCATGGAAACAACATTTCTCCTTTTTTCAGACTTGAAATACACATCTGGTTATGAGTTACATACCAGATTAATATGCTTCTTCCTTCCAGACTCTAAGCTTTCCCTTGTATATGCTCTAGGCAATTTTAAATTGTTAATAAGTTGCTAAGAGCTACACAGTAGAAAAATCTGTAAAAACCTTGAAAGGCCTCACTGAGGTACTGCACATGGAAGCAGAGCAGGCAGGTAAATTATCTGACCAGCTTAAACCTCAAACAGCAGGTACAGCTCATTTACAAGGCACAGCAGAGAACAGCAGTGAGGGACCTGAACAGATGCTTACACTCGAAACAGGGCCAAGAGCAAATGATCAAAGTAATTTAGATTCTGCAGTCCTGAAGCAGAATCAAAACTGTATCTGCATACACATTCCCAAATTTTTGCACCCCCAATCCACACGCAAATCTCTATTTATGGATTTGTGGCACTGGGTTTTGGAAGATAACATTCCAGGCTGAAATGTGAAGTAGGATCTTGAACTACCTAGAGATGCCAGGTGGGTAAGAGGTCATTGAAGTGCACATGAGCCGACCATGCTTTGATGATATTTTTCTGCATTGCACAAGTCCAGTCCAAGTGAAAAACATTTCTATATTAGGAAAGTGCTGGTAGCATAAAAATAAATGTATAAAGGCATAGAAAGGTGAAGATCCTCTCTCTTAAGAATCCCAAAGCCTCGTATTTCAATTTCCTAGAAAACTTCATAGGCCTATGATAAGGGCATTGCCATTATCTAAGCAAAATGCTCTGGGACATTGCTAAATTGTAGATGGCAAAATCTGATCTTTCAGGGTTGTTTATCATTGTTTGCAGACTAAATCAGACCTTACAGATGCTAAACTTTCCTTGGTCCTTGTGTTTGTAATACATTTATTTTTTTTATTCCATATATATTCAGTGTTTTCTGAATGTGTCTACAAATATGTCATGGATATCAGCCACAGACACCATATTAACCAATAGACCAAAAGCTTATTATTCCTGAAAAAGGTTTCCTGTAGAGGGAAAAAAAAAAAAAAAAAAGAGAATCCTTTAAAAAGAAAATATGACAAAGAAAATCTGCTCTTGAGTTGACATTTATTAGGACAAGTCTCAACTAGGAGAAGAATTTAAAAGCTGAGTTATAAAATACACAATGGGTGGAGCAAGTTACAATAGAGGTGTTGGCACAAAGCTACCCAAGGAATTATGAGTGCAATGCTAAAATAATAGGCTTTCTTGAATAGGAAGCCACAGCCTCTGAATTTGAAAGCCTTAGGTTTACTTTCGTGTGAAGACTTGTTGATAGCACTATTAAATGAAAACAGCAGAGCACTCTCCATATTTCATGAGGTGCTGCAATCTTGAATACAGACAGAGACAAAAAACCAACATTAAACAGACTAAAACTTCAGAGGCTAATGGTTTAAAAAGGTGGCAGATGAGGCAATCATATAATTGACACAAATTATGACCATGACATGCTGGGAAGCTTATGACTTATAAAAAATACTGGTTTGTTTTCATCCATGCTGCAATGATCAGATTAGTGTGTATTGTTAATTGCTCTTAAGAGCAATCGTATTTTGATGAAACTAAAGGTCACTTTTGATACTGATTAAGCTGTAAATAGGTGTTACAAAAACTTGAGAAGGAGACAAATATGATTACTGGAAAGTACACATTTATTTATAGTATGCTTCCATGGTCTAGTTCCAGAAGCATACTCCACCTTTTGAAAAATTAATTTTTGAGTCTTTGAGAGATTAAAGAGGAAAAAAAGGAGGGTTGGCTATTGGATTTGTTTTTTCCTCATTCACTTTGAAGATTTTGAGACTTGTAGCTTTAACATATTATTTTGATAGGCTAGAAAAAACCCTACTATATGATGAAATAATTGAGAAGTTTTAGAAAATTTTAAAATATGCCATCATTTAAATTATTATTTTTTAGAATGTGATTTATATAAAATAAAGCAAATGCTGATATATCTCTAAGTTTCATATTTGTTTCACAGTCCTTTTTAATATTACAGCCTCTTCAGTACCACATTTAATAGTGTTCTGTTGCAGCTTTTTTGTCTGTAAAACATAACATTGCTTAGCATAAAGTTTTGCAATACTCACTAAGGGAGAATAACTCCTCCAAAGCCATAAGAAATTCAACATAAACCTGATACAATTTAAACTGTGTATACTCCCTCCCTGGCACAGCTTTCAATCTTCAAGAAACAAAAGCTAACATGGTTTTCAGAGTTCCTTGCTCATATGACAGTGGGAATGGTAACTGGCGTCCAAAGTGCACCATGGGGATGACTATAGTGATGTTCATGATAGTGTTGCATCCTGGAGTTAATGGGTTTCTTCATGAAACCAACTAAAACAACTAAACAGCCAAAACAAGATGAGATTTAACAGTAATCCTGTTTTCAGGTGGGCCTGGAAAGGTTTTCCAGTTCAACTCATTATATTTCTAATTAGGTCCTGCAAAGCTCTGCATAGGAATTCAGATAGTTTAAATACTTTCTGGTGACAAGATAATGTGGGACAACCATAGGAGAGGGCAAAGTGATAACAGAATACACACATGCAGATGGCAGAACTGATTGGGGTTGGAACTGAATGATCTTTATGTTCTCTTTTGACCCAAATTATTCCATGATTCTATGACTGCAAGCTAGAAGTGAAGTTACCAATGCCTGAGCCTTCAAAGGGACAGGGACAGAAATAAACAAACAAACAAAAAACAAACAAAAAAAACCCCACCACATATGTTAAAAATACATTGTTTTCAAAAAATTTAAAAAGTCATTTACATTTCAGCAGTGAGAACACTTCTTCCAGATTTTCTTTTTTTTAACACAAACTCAATCATCTGTATGAGAAGCCTCTGCTTAAAAAAATTCTTCTAGAAGAAGGCAAAAATTGATTAATGCAAGAAAAAGTAATACAAAGAAAGTATAGTCAAATTCTATGCAGATGCAAGCTGCTAGAGAACACTACCTCTACAACTCAGAGTGAATTCCCTGGTCTGTTACTAAACCAGTGTAAAAAACAGAAGGTACACTGTTACTGTTGTGAGTACAGAGTACTCCTCACAGAAAAATAGCAAAATATTTTTCTAATTGTTAAGATATTGTAAGAATTATAGAATCATTTAAGTTTAAAAAGACCTTTAAGATCATCAAGCCAAATCATAAACCAAACACTGGCAAGTCTTCCACTAGACCATGTCCCTATGTCCCACATCCACAGGTCTTAAATTATTCCAGGAATATTCCACACTTCCCTGGTCTGCCTGTTGCGATTCTTAATGTTATAAAATGACAGAAGCTTAAAAACCTTGTTTCAAGATCCAGAAAATGAATATTTCAGAGGAAAGGGCCTCAGACAGGAAAATAGTTCAATAACAGAGCAATTTCTTGTGTCAAACTTTGTTTACACACTGTTATCACATGCAACTGAGACTACTCTACACATCTAATTTTCTTTATCAGACTGCATGTACACCCAGGATATTGATTTTACAGGAAGTGGCTCTCAAGTTTTTCCAAATTCCCTTTCCTCTCCTCCTCTTTTCCTTCCCCCTCCCATTTTCTAAATGCCACAGAGTACATCCACCAGAAGACAGAAAGCATTCCCTGAAGTTTTGACAAAATTATAAAGCACTAGAAAGAATGTTTGTGGTAGCAGAGCATTTTAATCCATCACTAGCCTCCCCACCCTCGTATTTAAATATTTATCTTTTAAATGTTTAACACAGTAAAAATTGGTATCAATAAGTTCCACTTTTCTCATAGTTTTCTCTATTTATTGTCTTAATTTACATTTGGAAGTTCCTGAGTATCAGAAAATGTCGTAAAAATATTTCCACCACCAAGTGAGCACTCCCTTTAAAGTGGAACAACCCAGCATCTGAACTCTGGTCAGCCAACAGAAACAGAGAGGAAATCACTCCTTCCACAGCAACAGAGTTTAAGTCATTTGGAAGACAGTGAAAATAGGAAATTCTGTAATTTATCTGCTTAAGAAAACAACCCTGTGATTTTAGACGTGTAGAGCAACTGGAGCATTCCTCTTCATAGTTTACTGGTAAGAGGACAATGTTTAAAACTTCATCTGTGTTGGTTTTTATGCTTGTATAACAACTATTATAAACAAGAGTTCTTTTGCTTTTAAGTCAGAGGAAAAGACTGGAGTGTACCAAGCCATTCCATTCAGTCAAATTCCTTCCATGGACCGTGTTCCCTTCCACATAAAACTATTTAAAAACAAAAAAGAACAAAGACATCCTCTTTTCCTTTGTTTTCAGCTTCTTCTTTTTCAGAAAACTGCTACAACCCCTAAACTTTTTGTGCAAATGCACGTGGAAAAGTTTCCCCATCTTGATTATAAATAGACAAGTTGAAAACATTAATTCTAGCAAAGACAGGAGGATGACTCAAGCATTGCTCAGCAAATATTAATGTATTACTCCACAAATTTTACCATTTTTTTGTTTCTGTGCTAGCTGTGTTGGTGCAGGTATGGTACACAGACACAGCAGCAGACACAGAACTTTGCCTAGGCAATAATTTCCAACAGTAGGACACGGGATTTGTATTATCAAGGCTCGGCCTGTTGCTGAAAGGAATTACCTAGGTCCCCATATCCTTTTGCTTCAGCCACTTAGGATGAAGGTCCTGAATTTTAACAGAGCTCATCCCTGTCTTTTACTCAGCCACCTCCTGAGAGATTTTATATTCCAGACATTACCAAAAGTTGGCTACTGGGAATCTACTCATTTTTTCAGGTTGTACACCTCTTAGGAGCCATATCTTATCATAATCACACCACACTCTGTACAGCTGATGGGTGCCAGGCAGAGACAGCTCCCTGAAAATGGTGCAACATCAAGGGAGGCAAAGAAACAGTACAAAATACCTTCCAGTAGGCTTAAGTTCATATCAGGTGTTTTCTGCATGGACCAGTTAGCATCAACTTGGATAACATGGCTTGATCCACTTGAGCCAGCATTTCACACTAGAAAATGATGGTTTTAGACCATTTCCTTCTTAGCTATCAGGCTTAGACAAACATAAATAAACAAGCTCCTGTTGTGAAGAGTTATCAGTGTTTGCAGTGTAACAAAAGAAAACAATCATTTTAACAAAGCAGCACTGTCAAAAGCTGTACTTTTACAGCTTTTTTGAGGCTTTTACTCCATCATGCTCATGCTACACATATTTTTTACACACAAAAATCTGAGACATTATGAGAACGTCTCCCTAGATGTGTATGTGAATCTGCCTGGAACAATCATAAACCAAACATGTACATTCACAGAATGCAATAAGTTAGTTATTTTATAAAACTCAGAAGAGGAAAAGTTTTGGAAAGAAACAGGTCTTAAATGCAATCAACAGTTGAGATTTTAATAATAAATGTGGATGGAGAGTATGACAGCTTTCTATACTACTTTTTTTGCTTTTTCACCTCTCCCCTTTCCTTGTTTAAAAATCTGTCAATTCAATGAGCCAAAATGAAGTAAATGGTAGCAGACATGGAAATCAGAGCTGTAATGGCATGCTCAGCAGAGGCCTGATTGCTGGCAAACGAAGATCTGTCCACTCAACATCTGGCTCATTTTGATCCTTCGAGTTTAGCTGCCAAATGACTATGTCATTTGGACTCAGGAGATGAAGGCATGAGGGAGACCTGATATCATCATCCCAAATAGTCTGCATCTTGCTCTGTGCTTAAAGCAGGCTTTTAAGATCAGCAAGAGTGAAGGAAGCTGTGCTGCTCCAAGGAAAATCTGACCTCATAAGAAGTTCCACAAGCCAAAAAAGCTGGAACTGTTAGTGGTATACTGGGAGGTGGAAGAGAACATGTATGTGTGGTACTCTCACAAGCTCGTTATAAATTTCTGTAACTGTGTATATCAACAGTGCTGACCACTTCCAGCCCTGCACTTTCATAGTTGCAACTTCCAGCTATAAGTCTGTAACAATAAATCTGTTTATTTAGAGCCATATTAAAGTCCTTTTGGTTATGTTTAATTTTAAAAAGTTTAGGTTTAGAAAATGTTCTTCACCCTGCTATATTTTTTATCAATTATTAGCTTAAGAAAGATGCATGGAAAATTCCATATCAGTTACTGAATATACATATTTGTATGATTGAAGAATGTCATGGAGTAGACTTAGACTTCTACTTTAAGGAGGGTGCACATTTATATGCTTTGCAGTACATGGGGAAAATAGTGAAAGACATTCCAAAAATGGCAGGAGACTGTGAGGATACTGGTGGAAGGATCCCCAGCAAAGCTAAAGAATTTTGTAAAGCCAGTTGCACTCATGGAGATTTAAACCCAAGCACACATTATGGCCCTATAAATATCCATAATAGAAAAAATAAAGCTTTCTCCAAATGGCCCATTTACTTGGGTCCTAGGGACAAGGGGGAATTTGGCCACCAGAAAATTATAGCAAAAGAGAAACTGCAACAACAAATCCCTGGATTTTGAAGGAGGACAGCTAAGGAGCACACATGCACCAGCTCTATTGTTCTATTAGGAAAACATCACAGTGAACATTTGCTGCACCAGACATCAAACTCAAGTGACCAGAAAAAAAGCAGATTGTTTTGATCAGCTTAAGAGGACTCTTCAGCAGCTTCAAACTGAGACAAAAATCACGGGAGCTCCCAGTCTGCTGTGACCACACAGCGGTTCCCCAGTGCCTTGACACAGGGCCTGCAAGCATTGATGAAGTTTTCAGTGTCCCACACTGCTGGTCTCCTGTACAGACAGGGACCAAAGGCACTGGGGACACCTGCAAGCTCCAGGATGCAAGAGTAGCTGTGGAGCTGCAGGGTGGGAGCCCCTCTCCCAGCCACAGCTCACGTGCCCTGCCTTGTCAAGTGCAGATGGATCAGTTGGGATCTTGAGTCCTCCATTAGAAGGGTGGGAATTAAACCACCCTGCTTCCTATCACTTTGCAAGTCCATGCTTCCCATTAGGTTTTCTGAATCACCCGTAACTTCAGCCATATGCTTGCTGGAAAACTCAAGTCAAAGGAAGCTGACATTTTTCTAATATGGTCATCAGGTAGTAAAAACAACATTTGTAAAAGCAGTTTGTGGTCAGTCGATTTTAGAGACTTAAAAATCATTGCAAGAACTACTTTGAAACCCTATTAAAAATACTCTGAGTAGAAGATATAACTTATATTGACATCTTCAGACTTCAGTAGAATTAATTCCTATTTAAATTTCTTAAATTTCTTACTGAGCCATGAGTCATTTCAGATAAACTAATGTGAAACACAAAATCAGCTATTCGTGTAAAAAAACTCAAAACAAAAGCAACCAAACCAAGAAGCAGTAAATGTGGAGATAAGGATGTTACTCAAGAACTACTGAATTAGACCTCATTTTAAGGGTCTAGACTTAACTACTCTTAATTATCATTTCTCCCTCTGAAAAAGTTCTAGAAAATTTGGCAACAACAGAAACCTTTATTTCCTCAATAAACAGCTTAGTTACAATAGCTATAAAAAGAGGCTATTTCATATTTTACATTGTCTACAGAACTTATAAACAAGAAAAAACACAGTCTCTCTATGGTTCAATCATAAAAAAAGAGTAACAACAAACAAGTGACTGAATATTGCAAAAGATAAATGACCAGATAATTTGATGGAAACTTTAACCTCTTATTTCCAAGGCATAAATTTGAGGAAGGCATTTCTTTATGCCAGAGAATAAAAAGACCTACCTCAATCTGAATAATTTTAAATTAGTATCTTGAGATCCATTGTCTTGTGGTAGTGAAATTAAATTCTTGGATAAATATTCAAATTATCATTCACTAGTAAATCCTCTCAATCTGTCCTAATTTGCTTTCCTATACAACTTTTAATTAATCTCTGAGGAAGACAACTAACTATACCAAATAAGGCAACACAGAAGATAAATGTTAAGACTGATAAGTGTCTGAAGCATCATTTTTTCCTCTATTTTATCCTAGGGGAGCCACCAGCAAGCCAACCGATACAGTCAGCACTCTCTCCCAATGTGAGTTCCAACTCCTGCACACTTGACTTGAAACAAATCACACTGCATAAAAATATCATTTCAAACAAGACATTTTCATGGGATTTTATTTTTTTTCAGTGTGGAAAAAACATCCTTTCATCTGAGTGAGGGTGCTTTGTTTTGTTGGTTTTTTTTAAAAATTTCAGATTTTAATACCAAACTGTTAAACTGAAACCATCCCCTTGATATGATTTTTTTTTTTTTCAGTTACTACTTACTCATCATAGTGATTAATTTATTTCTTACTTTAATGTTGGCACAGAGAAACTATACCTTAGGCTTCAAATCTTTGTCTCCAGATTACAGATGTTTTTATTATTATTATTTTTAAACAATCTCCTATCATCTGTAATATTTGGCAGTGGGGGTTACGTTATGGTTGTACCACCATGCCTTGATTTTTCACCTGAAATTCACTCACTATTTGTATATCAGCTTGTATTTCATCCTAAATGCAGATATATAGAACTGCCTGCTTTCAGTGAAACACTGGGGTCCAGTTTTATGGTGAAGGGGATTTACATCTGTGCTACATTTGTTCTCACTAAAGATAAAACAGCATTTAAAATAAAACACTTGATTTTTTTCCCCAGTATAGTCTGGACTATCTTGTATTGAGTAAAAGCATCATCCCCAAATACCCAAGCTGTCACATTCATATTTAAGTCTCAAGGATACCTGTGCATGCTGCGTATATTCTTAAGATAATTCCCGGGATATCTTAAGTCAACAAAAGCTCCACCTTCAACTTTATATGGGTGAAATTACATTATATACAATTTATGTTTCTGAAGCCTTCAAAATTAGCTTTTCAGCTTTTCTATTTGAAAAGTAGAATTTAGGTGCCCAAACGAGAATGTAAATAATTTGTCCCCAAAATTACTTATATTTCCTACTTGTTGGTAACTGTTAGAAATAGTCTCCAGATAATAAAATTAGAGTTAAACAAAAAAATAACTCAAATAAATTTGGAGTAAAATATTTTCATCCCTATTTTTACAACTTCAAGATGTAATAGGAAGATGAATTTGGTTATCCAGAATTTTATGTAAAAAAGTTAATAAAAATATATCCAAGTGCTTTTTTTTCATGGGGAAAGGAAGGTGAGGGTGCTACAGGAAAGTAGGAGAACCAAAGAACCAGGGGGGGAAAAAATCTGAAATATTGAGCTTATGATCAAGGTAGTAAGTGACAGCACCAAAAGCTGAAAACCAGTTTCAAACCAGATTTCAGGGTGTTATTTACATGCTGCCCAAAATTGCCTTTGGCACACATATTCTAATACCTGGGAATTTTTAAACTTTTTCATTTAAACTTCATAAATGAGCTGTTTTTTTCTTGGTAATAAAAATGTATTTTTTCAAGCTAATTCACTTGGCAAAACACTTGAACCAATGCCAGAATACCTGAGTTGATTTTTTTAAATTATTATTCTTAGTTAAGTCATTCCATTTCCTCTTCATTTAGAAAATTCTAGATTTTGAATTAGTGAAAATGAAATAAATCATTGCATTATCAAGACACTAGCTACATTTGAGTCAAATCTCAGCCCATGGAAGAACATGGGATAAATAACTTGTATTTTTAAATAAAGACTGGGAGCAGAAGGCACACTTCACCAGAACACATTTTCAGTTAAGAGCTACTTCTAGAGCCAACTTTTAGAAGGCCTAAATGGTAATTTTTCAGTCATGGCTACATATATGATGAACTCAGCCTGTCTTTTGAATATAACTGTTTATTTTAAGCTAGACAAAAGAGAAACAAAGAGTAACATGAGCTTATTTCCCACACCAGGCACTATTCTTCATTTGTAAGAAGTACCTCCTCCAGATGAGACAATTTCAAGATTAGCAGGATGATTTATTGGCAGTTTATGGAGTAACTCAGCACTCCCTATTTGACCTTCTGCCTTGTTAATGGATTCAGAGACCTCAGCCTCTCAGCTCTGGCCCAGGTCACAAAACATGTCATGATCACTGAAACACTCTTAAAAACCCCTCCAGTCTTGGTACCTCCAAACTAGATTCCTAAGAGGTCAGAACTGAAGTTGAATGCATTCATGAAATAGAAAGGCAGAATTTTGAAAGTCAGTATGGATGGCTGTGGGCTTAGCACAATCTCTGTGAAATCTATTTGAGGCCAACAGAACAAAAAAGTTTTAAAGAAATACAAAATTTTAAAATAATTATATTAAAAAAAACACAAACAAACAAACACAAACTACTTACTTTCTTTACTTAATCTCTTTATCAATCTAGAAAGAAAAACTACATCAACATCAAGGCAGTCCAAGACATGGCCAACAGATCCTTATGCACAATCCTCTTTTGCTCTGAACTGAACCTTTTCTAGAGAAGTTCATTAATGTGTCATCCACACACTGGCAATTCCTTATGAAACAGTAAAAATGGCCCCTGTTCCCTTGACAATAATCAATTGTTTTGAGGAAGGGAGAGAAAACCAAGAACTTTTTTATTCTGTGCACTGTGTCCAAACGTCCTAAATATCTTTTATTAAAGATAAAGCTGCCCTTCAAAAATTGAAAGATTTAGCTGAGTTCATTGTTGAAAAGTACTCAGATAGTATGGTGCACTTATATAGACTTTTTTTTTCTAGGTTGAAATAAGGCAAATCAAAGAAATCAAAATCTGAGTATGTCATATCTGGTCTTAAGCCTGCAGCCATATTCCATCTCCTTTTGGATTAAAGTAGACACCAAAAACTTAAAAACTGCCACTCACCACAACAGATTAGCCTAGTAGTCATGTATGTAAGAGAAATAATACCACAAATGTCTTCTTGAGAAAAAACATACCTCCTCTTGAACCCAATAATCAAATGTATCATCCTATTTACGATTCCTGTTGCGCTGTGCAGTGAGGTCATCTTTCTCCAAGTTCTTGATCAGAAATACAGTATCCTATCTTTTATTTTCTACCTACTCCTTCCCTTTTTCTCAATACAGCAATACGTATAAGCATACAGGCAAAGGGGCTTGGCAGAAAGACTGGGTTTAAGGGAGACAAGTTGCTGTCTTTATTACTTAATCACAGACAGATTTCTGACCTTGACAAAAGATGCCTGTAAAGCATAGGATTTGATGTAAATCTTTAGAAATCAAATCTTCAGGACAGAGTCTGCACAGAGTGATGCGTGAAAGTTGATGTAAGGGTTTATTACAACAGGCACAGAATTACATAAGAAGGTTCACCCAGGTAAGATTCACTCAACTGCCATCAACTGGTTTTTTCAATAAACATGATCATGTTGATTTTCTACATAAATTTAAATCATCATCAACTACAAAAAAAATTAAAATATTCATTTAGGTGTGCCAAAGCAACAAATTAGTGTGAAGAAATTCAAAATTACTGCTAAGAAAGATTGCAGACATATGAACCATTCCCAGCATAACTTATAGTTTGTTTGTTTGCTTGCTTTTCTTCTGCTAATGAGCACAAGACAAGATGCTTCATTTAACATCTTCTTAAGAGATAAAATTATTCTCCTACCGCCCATGACTTTCCTAAGGAGTACTCAGAGATGAATCAAACAGTAAACAGTAGTACTATGGCACAATAAATTACCATTTCAGGCTACCTTTATATTAGTCCCAGTATAACCATTTACCACTTGATTTTCATCTCTATAAACTGTTTCTAGGCGTTTTTTTGAATAGAAAAATCACTCTTCCTTTAACACTATAGTTTCTGTCCCTTCAGAAAATTTTTCATCTTTTTTTTTCTTTACTGCTTATCTTTAGTGGCTGTCAGTGTCAGTTTTGCAACACAATGGTCCCTCCCTGTTCAGTTTATCTTACATAATGTGTTTCTCCACTTTTGTGTTTCTTTCTGATTTATAGCTCAGAAGGGCATTCATTTCACTTGGTTCCTAAAGCACCACAAACACACTGCAGGGGTACATTTCAAAATAAAGAGATAAAATCCTTTTCTAAGATGGATGCTTACAGCTCAAACACAATATGACCCAGACAAAAAAAAAAAAAACCAAACAAAAAACAACAGATATTTCAATATTAGCACACAGTAGAAGCATGTAGAATGTGTGCTTATGGTTCTGTAAGGTGAAGTCAAGTATCACTCTCCAAACTGGTAGGAAAACATGGAAGATTAAATCAAGGTTTAACATCCAGCAGCAGTAATGAGGATACTTCTGTCTCTGAGGAAGTTGCTGGCTCTGCCTTCCTTGCTTTCTCCTGCAAAGCTGTGAGGCTGTGCTACAAGATAGCTCAGGACACTGATCTGTGTGAAAACAGTAAAAAATAGGCAAGTCTTTTTACAGCCAAATCAGTTTTCTGTTATTCCTTCACTGCGTTACCACAATATTGTACCAGCATTGCTGTGGAGAAAGAAGTCAGCTGGGAATTCATATGTAAGTATTAATTTTCTGGTTACTAATGATATTACAGCTTTCATAAATCAAAGAGCACTTTAACATGTTTGACACATTTCTACTCAGAGCATTATTTACTATTGGCATTCATTCTTAAAGTCATGTATGAGAATGCCTTTGTTTGTTTATGCTCTCTTTTACTTCACAACTCATCCACCTAACTGTTATTTAACTGCAACATTTGTGAACAAAAGCAACCAAAAAAAAAAAGGATTAATTGAAATTCATCAGGGAATTAAATCACTTCTTTTCCTGTGACTGGCCATGCCATTAGTCATTCTTTTCCACTGAAAACAGTCATGTCTTCTGTGCTGCCTCTTACTGTGTCAGCCATAAGGGCTTTGGACACGTGTTTGATGAGATCAGCTTTGGGGCCTTCTTTAAATGCAAGAGAGAAATGGAACTTGACAAGTATCTTGACCAACAAGCTACAGAGTTTTTCCAAAGCCTAAGATGACCTCCTGGTGAATTATTTCTTCCTTGGCTAGGAAGGCAGTCTTCACTTAGCCAGCAGCAAGCTGAGAACAAACATCAGGGAAGACATCCGATCGCACTTCGAAAAGAAAACTGTTTGAATGCTTGATTTTGAGCATAAACCAAGAAAAGAGCAGAGTTTTAGATATTTTGTTTTTCTGGGGCTTTGTTTTCATTTCTAAATGAACAATTGTTTGGTTGATCAGCTACTCTAATGCATACATTTTATTGGAATTTGAGTATTTTCTGTTGTAAGGAATCTTCATAGAGAACTGACGTGATAAGCAAAGAACAAATGTAGATACACAGTGACTGAGGAAAGAACTGACCTCAGCATCCTGCTTGATGAGTGGCATAAGATTCGTTACTTTCCCAGAAGCTGAGATTGAAAATAAGTAAAAATTATCATATGCAATTACTGATTTATTTTATTTAAATACACAAGAGAGTTTCTTCTGTATTCAATAGTCATTCACTACAGTAAGGCAGAGCTAAAAGTCAGTGGAGAGACAGTTCCAGCTAGCAATTAGAAAAAGGCCAATTTCACGCCCTCCATGAAACCATCTGCAATTCTCAGTTCATGCTTGCTAGTGTACCCTATTTATTACCACAGACAAATGTAAGCTACCACTTATATTTTTGCAGAGAAGTGTCCTTTCTTCCTTTGTGTTTATCTGAAAATGACTAAGGGCTCCAGACTTTTGTCTCACAATTGTGAGTCATCTACCTGTACACATATATATGTTTTATATGGTATTCAGAAACAATAATAATTAACTACACTGCACTTGGAATTAGTCCTTGCTTCATAGGGCGGTGCGAAGACAGACAACAGAGATAATTTTGAATAAATAATAAGGCTACTCCTGTTTCTGGCCAGGACAGGGTCAGGAGGAGGCATGGCTAAGACCTGGGAGTTCATCTATCCCACCTCACAGCATTTCCAGGGATGGGGGAAGGGGTCCCTTCTGGAGTGGAGAGCATGGCAGAATGAGTGGTTGTGTATTGTCAGCAGTGAGAACTCCTGTGCCAGTTGTTTATTCTACCCTCTGTCATCCCTATTGTTCCTGTTACTAGTTTTTGTTACCTCATTGCTGTTTCTAGTTAATTGAACTTATTTCAACCCATGATCTTCACCTTTTGTGCCTCCAATTCTCCTCTCCATCCCATTGCAGGGAGAAGAAGAGGGTGAAATGAGAGAGTTGCACAGTTTGGAGACTCAGTGGGAGCACTAAACTGAGCAGTACCATTCCTTAACTATGACAGACAAAAGAAATCCCAAAAAAACCCCAAAACACACACAAAAATTTTTACAAAATATGATCTGCTTTGAATTTACCCTTGAAGAGTAAATGCCATCAACTCTATATAATTTACCCCTCCACTATTTGTTTGAAGTAATTGACTGAGTTGACACAAATGTTATTTTTTAAAAACTGTTGGATATGGGCTTGAAATTCCAGAGGGGCTTTATTTATTCCTAGGTAAAGGTCTTCAATATACAGGTCCTGATAACATTACCCTGTACATTTCCTCATCTTGGAGGAAAAAAAACAAGTTTCACATGTCGTAAATTGATAACCTGCACTATTTATAGATTTAGTTCTCAAACTTCAAAGAATTTGCTTTACTTAACTTAACTACTCCATCATCAGCCAAACACCTCGTAAAGGTTGCTAGACCACTGTGCTCCCTTCCTACTGTATGGTCCTCTTAAGCTTCTGCAAATGGGGGAGAGAGGAAGGAAATTTTTTTTATTACTTACATTAGGTAGGACAAAGCAACTACTGCTGATTAATGCTTCATAACTGTCTGAAGACTTCCTGTAAGCACTCGACCAGTAGAAAAGACCAAAGTTTACCTTACCAGAGGCATATTAGTTAAAAAGTAGTTTCAAGAAATGGATTTTTTTTAACCTAGTCCACACAATTTTTTTGCTTTACTTTCCTTAATAGTAGAGAGTTTTCTAGATCAGGCATGTTAAATTGACAAAAGATCAAAGTAACATACAGCATAAAAAAAACCTCTACTATATCTAGTTTTCTTGAGAGATTCTCTTTATATGTGGCTTCCAGGGATATATTTATTTGTTTTTAAACACAACCTTCATTCTATCAAACTATCCCACAGCCGGCTTTGTTAAATTGTGACCAGTCTTACACCCAATGATCCAGCTAGCCCCTAGGCTAATGAAATCAGTCCTTCTGGCTGATATTATTTTAACACACAGACAGACTTCAGCAATTGTCACAGCATGTTGGTAAGCAGCTCCTTAAACCCAGACTAACAGCACCACAGGAGTGCTTCCTTGCCACAAATGATATGAAGCAAGGAAGAACAGGAAAGTCATGGTTTAACAAAAAAGATGGGCTGCAGGGATTCCAGGAAAGAGTACTCCAACAAAAGACATCCCAGTAACACCATGTTCATATTAACTCACTGCAGTAATGCACAGAGAGACTAAAGCTTATTGATGTCAAAAAGTTAGTGAGATTAGATATTATGTTTTTCCCATAACTAACAAAAAAGGCAATGAGGATTATTTGCATGCTTCAGCCCAGTCAGACTAAACCTGTACTGCTGGGTGGTTGGTTATTACTCGGACCTAAGGAATACAGACAGAACAGCCAGGATGCAGAACTTCCATTAAAAAAAAATAAATTAAAAATCGGGATATTTTTGCTCTTGTTTTCTATTCATTGCATTTCTTTTTCACATATATTCTGAATCATATAGTTTGAAGTTTAGCTCAGCACTGTTGCTGCTATCTTTCTACCATCATTAGCCCTGGTTTCAGGATGATTCTTCAAGTTTACCCTAGACACTGAGACAAAAACTTTTGTGCAGAATAACAGCCCCAAGACAAGGGGTAGGAGCAACAGGTCACGTGTGACTTCCAATTGGCCACCTTTGCAACGCAGTTTGAAGTACCAACTTCAAAAGGTTGTTGCCTTTGAACAGATCTAGCTGTAGGCAGTTCAAGATTAATAGAGTGGTTTAATTACCCTCTCCTTAGCAACCGTGCTGTTGTTTTAACAAAGTCAACCCTTGTAACGTGCTACTCCCAGGCTCTGGCAGGCTGTCTCACTCCAACGCCAGGTGATCGTGGCAGTCATACAAGTTGCAGCTTGGTGGGAGCTTCCCTTTCCAGCAGGGCACTGTTTTGGTTTTTGACACAGGCAGGATCTCATGCAAGGCATGATCACAGCTTGCACACTAACCAAACTCCGTGGGATTACAGTACAAGTGTTAACTTGCAAATGCTATGGGCATGATAAAGGGGAAGAGAGGTTTGCTCGGTTCTCTTCTCTAAGTACAAAAAGTACACAATGAAGCAGGGTTTTTCAATGAGAAACATCAGTGAGGCTTGAAATGAAGCACTTTAATGAATTGTTTATTTTATTTCTTCTTCCTCTGTGTTTGCACTTAGGATAGCCAAATGCAGTTTCCTTGACCAGTTTGCCTTCATAATCTCCTCAGTAATTGTCCTAGGCATGTGCTCCCTTAGAAAAGGTTGATTCCCTCCATTCTAGTAGTAAAATCCCACAAATAGTAGTTACAGTAAAGTAAGAAGAAATGTTCCTTAAGCAGAGAAAAGGAGGAACAGAAACATGAGGTAAACTATTCTCTTTAATCACCAGAAGAGGTTTTGGTTTCTTATGAGCAAGCATCCTCTGCTTCCACTTTTGCAGCTCCACACTTCAAAATGTGAAAGCTGACCCATTCCCAACAGCCCATTAATTACCACTGTTCAAGGAATCCCACTCCAGCAGCACTCAGAAAGAGAGGCTCCTGGAGGTCTGTTATCCAACATCCTTAGTTCCCAAAATGTTTTAACTGGCATCAGAGACAACACAGGAAGAGCCAGCTCTGCTGGTTCATTGCTTTTGCTTTCTTTTTAACCCAAACAAACAGTTTTGTGGCACAGACACAGAAATAGCTGAACTGAGAGTGGCAGGGTCTGAAGCAAATCATCTGGAAGAGGACAGACCGAGGACAGAAGTATCTGCAGTATCAGGGATTAGGCTCACAGGTACTGAGCATATTTTGTAAATCACACCCTTTCAAGAAAAGAAAGCATGGTGCCTCTCAGATGAAGCAATTGCAAAAATAAGTAAAAACTACTACACTATTTCTATAGCACAGAATTTGCATTATAAGGTAAGCCAACAACCTGGGAAGGACGTGTTTACATTAAAAAAGTCAAAGGAAAAAATTTTTAATTATAAGTGCATTCATCATGCTGATTGTTTAAATTTACATCTGCAGGCAGCACAGAAATCTGAGAATGCAGAAGACATTTGGCCATATCTTCCTGTCATTTGCACCTGAACTCTCAATTGCATACTTAGGACACCATTTTTCCTCTATAACTATAACACGAACTTTCAGTTCTTTTCACTAAGGCAAGAGAGAATTAACATAGCAGCAGACACATCATGCAGCAAATCACCTGATCATCTTACAAGTGAAAAATACTGAGCTACTAGGGTTACTAGAATAGCTATGTGTAATTTGGGGAGGGAGAACAATAAATAATCAAAAAAGTCTGTTTGCGTTTCCAATTTTCTGAATATATCTAATCAGGATTAGATAAATTCACTTTTAAGAAGTCCTACAGTAGAATTAGCAATATTTTTTAATGTATTAATGGCTAGCTAGCACATCCTGGGCTACCATTAAAGCAGGAAATTCTTCTCTAAATGCAGTATAAACACTATTCTTGTTCTCCACACAGGGTTTCTATGGCAGGGAAAACAAGTAAGCAGAGTCTTGTGACACTATAAATACTTCTGGAAATAAATGAAGAACTGGATTTACTAGTACTAAAATAGACATAGAGGCCTTTTGGTTAACTACACTCAGAAAATATTTACTGTTACTGCACCTGGAACTGGCTAGTCAGAAAAAAAAAGGCAATTTTCATGAGGAGATTTTTTAGGGACGCACCAGAATCTCATTACAATAAACTGCAAAGCACTGTATTTATTAACAGCTTTTTAAATACATAGTTCTAGTCCTTTAGATTACCAGAGGCAATGTGAAGGCTTCCTGAAAGATGTCAGACAGGGCTGGCAAGATGAATAGAGGCTTTAATTTAATTAGTGTACCAGCACCTGACCAAACAAAGGTGTGTCCAAGCTGAATCAACTTTAAATACTAAACCAGATACTTTTCCCTAGTTTTAAAATGTGTAAAGCTGGTATTTAAATATATCAAACCACCAAATTAAAAGGTCTGTGAATGCAACCTGAAATATTTCTGTTAAACCTTAAAAGAGAATTAAGGTTAGGCCTTTTCTCATTCTGCTCATATAGGGCAGTCATTGAGAGGATTCAGGGGTGATTTTTTAGGAGATTTTTTTGTTGTTGTTCTTTTAATTCCAAAACTGAATGGGATTCATGAAAACAACATGGAATGGCTCTTTTCATGGTATCAGCACTGCTGCAATTAAAAATTCATTAGCTAACTCTGCTCTACCAGGAGCAGAGTCTAACCACTAGAAGGAAAAACTTGTCAACATGTTAACACAGAACCACAATTTATTTCCACATTGTTCCTTGATGAAAGGGAAGAAGGCTGAAACTAGTAAAGGTGGATATGATAAAATGGGTCAAGAATTCCTGTCTAAGAGTAAAGCAAAGGATGGGCAATATGGGACCTTCCCTTTAGAGCTGAACTTGATGACCTTAAAGGTTCTTTTCAAATCCAAATAATTCTGTTTCTACAAGACACATTGTACCCATCATTGTAGCGGGAAAAAAGGAGGGCTCTGGGAACCACCAATATATCAGCCTCAATTCTGTGCCTGGAAAGGTCATGGAACAGATCCTCCCAGCAGCTATGCCAAGGCACATGGAGATCAGGGAGGTGGTTTGGGACAGCCAGAATGGCTTCATTCAAGGCAAGTCCTGCCTGACCAACCCAGTGGCCTTTGATGAAGCAGTGATTCTATCAATGGACAGACAAGAGGGCTGCAAATGTCATATCTGGACTACTGTAAAGCCGTTGACACAGTCCTCCACAACATCCTTTTCTCTAAATTGGAGAAGGGGTGTCCCTTGAGTCCATAAAGGAACCGGTGTTATTTAATATCTTCATTAACAACAGAGGTGCAGGGATTGAGTGGACCCTCAGGAAATTCACTGATGTCACCAAGCCAAATGGTTGACACACCTGACAGACAGGAAGATATCCAGAGGAACCTGCACAAGCTTGAGAAGTGGGTTTATGAGAATCTCATGAGGTTTAATAAGACCACGTACAAGATGCTGCACCTGGAACAATTCCTGTATCAACACAGGCTGGGGAATGAACAGACTGAGCGCAGCCTGGGAAGAAGGACTTGCAGGTGCTGGCGGATGAGAGGCTGGACATGAGCTGGAAATGTGCATTCACAGCTCAGAAAGCCAAACATGTCCTGGGCTGCATCCAGAGCAGTGTGGGCAGCAGGGCCAGGGAGGGGATTCTGCCCCTCTGATCTGCTGAGAGCCCACCTGGAACCCTGCATCCAGCTCTGGGGGCCCAGCAAAATAAGGACATGGACCAGTTGGAGAGCACAGAGCAGGCCACCAAGATAATTACAGGAATGGAACGTCTCTCCTGTGAGGAAATGTTGAGAGATCTGGGATTGTTCAGACTGGAAAAGAAGAGACTTCAGGGTGACCGAACTGTGGCCTTCCAGTACCTGAAGGGAGCCTACAAGAGCCTGTAGTGACAGGACAAGAGGGAATGGCTTTGAACTGAAAGAGCAGATTTAGATTAAATATTAGGAAGAAATTCTTTGCTGTGAGTGGGATGAGGCACTGGAACAGACTGTCAAGAGTTGTGGATGCCCCATCCCTGGAAGTGTTCAATGCCAAACTGGAGGGAGCTCTAAAAACCTGGTCTAGTGGAAGGTGTCCCTGCCCATGGCAGGGGGTGTTGAGCTGGATGATCTTTAAGGTTCTTCGTAGCCCAAACCATCCTATGATTCTATGATTCCTGCACTCCAAGAGCTTGAGACACACAGGCTGCTTGTGAATAAAGTCTTTTTCAACAACACAAGTGTTTGAGTTGAACTGCTACAAACAATTTGGGTTAAAAAGATAATATCTGTGTAGCTTAATATATAATTAATGTAAAAAAGAACACCCCTTATAAAAATTATAAAGAAAAACAAACACTCAAAAATAGACTGCTAGAAAGAGCTATTATTTTTGTCATAACATAATAAAATGATGTTAAAGTTATTTCTAGAATCTCATCTTTGTCAGGTGATATTGGACCTTAAATGTAAGGGAAATTGAAAAGAATGGTGGAAGAAAGATATGTCTACTTACAGCAGGATTAAAGGCATTAAAAAATATACCTTATATTGTCTTCATTTGCTCTCTATTATTTAAATATATTTTACTTGTTCATTTTTCTAGAAGTAATTACCAGATCAATATTGAAAAGACCAGAGACAAGATCAGAATGGACATTCACATCTGCTCCTCAGTGACAGTGGCTCTTTACTTGATGAGCTTTCTTGGAATGAAAGCTGCAGACGAAGAAAAATTTCCCAATATTATACAAAATACAGTAATTTCTATTTCATGGCAGAAAGGGGTATTTTAAAATGTGTCCCTTTTGCCTGCAGAAAAAATATTTTTAGGGGAAAAAAGTAAACAAAGAAATAAATCCTATTTTTCTGCCTTATTTTAAAGAAACAAACAAAACCACTAGCTCCACTCCCTCCACACACACAAAAAAAACCAAAATAACAAAACAAAACAAACAAAAAACATCCAAAATACCACTCGACTTCACTTTTGGAAGAAAAACAAGTCTAACTGGAAAATTAGAGTTTAAAAAAAAATTAAAACTTTAAAACATTTTGAAGCACCTTCCCTGATGACACCAAATCAGGCTTTGGGCACTTTCTTTATAATAGCAACAGGATGACTTTTGGAAATATGTGTTGATTCCTAAACTAAATACACATTGGAATTCTGCACCAAAACAAATCAGAACAAACTCAAACTTAATTTAAGAAAACATCTCACAATATGGAAGAGAAGAAAGCTGTCTGTCTTCCATTTCGATACTATTCTGTCTGGCTTATACTTTCTGGCTTTCTTTTTATTAATGTAATCATTTACTGAAAGGCAAAGTTGTTGCAAAAAGCTACCAATTAACCTCTGCGTTCTTTTAAAACAGGTGCACATGAAATTGTGATTTAACAAAATATTAAGTCATAAATCTCCTCTTAACAAAATAAAATCTATGGCATCTATTTAGTCTAATTTATTCTTCCATTTAAATGTGTGTTGGAAGAGAAACAGGTTCATCTCTTTATGTTATTATTCTGTTGACCTGAAAGTTGGAAACTAATTGTGCAGAGTTGCTTTAATTACTTAGGATTAACAGAGGCTTCAATCCATCTAAGATACATTATGAAATACTTGAATTGGCTTTAAAATCATAAATTTTATTGCCTTACAACAGGCTATCAAGCTTAAAGCTCCTAAGAAACCTTCAAATAGAAATGTAAATTTTAAAATACTATTTAAAAAGACAGTTTCACATCAAGCAAAATTTAAGTACCCAGGCTTCAAAAGGACAAAGATCCAGAGGAGTTCTGCCACATTAGATGACTTTGAACCCACAGCATGCATTTGCAATTTCTGCTTAATTTTTATATTTGAGGTTGTTTCTCAGAAAGGCAGCAATACAGCAGGGGAGAGCACAAACAAACACCTGGCAGAACCTCCAGCATTAAACTGGCAGCCAAAACAGGATGCAACAATGCAAAACCAGCCCTGAAACCACAGCAGCTTCCGAAACACCACATGTTCCTTGGTTGGCTTGTGTCTCCTCAATGGAAAGATTCTCTCTTCCTTCTACACAGTTTTCCTAGCATCTACGAAATTAAAATGTTGCACACACAGCACAAACCAGTGTGTTAAACTGAGGGCTTCCAGATGAGTTAAGGAAAAGATAATGGTTCATGAGCAGTTTGTCTTGGCAGGTCTCTTAGGTATCTTGGTTAAAGCTCACCACTTCAAGCACTTAGTAGGAAGTAAAGACACTGAAAAACTTGGCAGAAGTTTAATATAAATACTAACAGACTTGAAAAGACTTTAAAAACTCAATGAATTAAATATTGGTAGAATTTCATAGCACACTACCAGTGCTATGATAGTATCATTAGCTCAAAGTAAAAAAAAAAAAAAATAAACAGCAACCAAACAAACCCTCTAAAAAAAACTTCTAGTAATTTCAAGAAAAAACGTTTTGCAGAATTAGAAAAGAGGAAATAATTCAACACTAAACTTCTCCCCTTACAGGAGAATGTGTTAGAGCATTTTACATTCTCAAAATGAGCCTGAACACAAAAGCCAGGTTTTGATTTCACACGCCTTGCGCTGCAGGCAGAATTGATCCTGATATCAAAGTAAATGTATAGTGTTTACATGAGCCAGTATAGCAGAAAACTTTCTAATATTCATTAGAGCATAATCTCATCACCTAAACAAAAGGGATTTACATAACTGGACACTATTTACAGGCTGATTATCCAGTTTATGGACTAAAATATACACATAGTTGCATCACAAGTTCATCATTATTTGGAAATCCTTCTGACATATAAAAAGAAGCCACAAGAGAACTCCTGGACATCCTCAGTGATTGATGCTCACAGAGCAAATGTGCTTTGGCACAGAAGTGACATGGCTGCAGGAGCATATTCCACCTCACTGCTGGCACTCAGTTATCAAAACCGCCAGAAGTCATGGAGATAGAAGGAGTGAAATCTCAGTTATCTCCCAGAGTTGTTTACAACCATCTGAAAATAAAAGGCTTTGCTGATGCAATCTATAGCATCACAACAGCTGTCAAGCTGAAAGGATTAGAAATCATCACATCGTGGGAAGAACTCCTCAATCAACAAAGGAAACCACCTATCCCAGACATTATATCCCTGGTCATGCTCAGTTGTGGGAAATCAATTTTTATATTATCATTAATTATGTCAGAGATAAATTTCAAATTCATCTCTTTCTTAGTTTTTCTTTCTGACTTTACTTTCTTAGATTTACATACTCTTTCTTAGTTTTACTGCTTATCTAAAGGCAATATCAAATTTGTTTGGCCCCCAGAAGAGTAACTTTAGCATTTCTGCAAAACTTAAGGTTTTGTGAAATGTACCAGGTTTTGTTAAGCTTGTCAGGCCAAAGATGATATGATACCCTTCTTAAACCTGCCTTACCAAAATTATGAACAGGTCTATTTATTAGTTCAGTACTTTATTAATGCAGAAGTGGAACCCCAAGTATGAAACACCACTTTAAAAAAACATCACAAACATCACACACAGTAGGCTATGGCCAAACAGCGTCTCCATTCTTTTCAGTCTGCTCCTTAATAAAAAGGAATAATTTTATCATAAGCAAACCCAGAGATACTCATTAGATACTTGTTTGCCCTTTTCTGGACATGCTCCAGCATCTCAACATCTTCCCTAAGTGGAAAGGCCCAGAAGTGGACACAGCACTCAAGGTGTGACCTCATCAGTGCCTGAGTACAGAGGAAGAATGACCTCCCTGGTCCTGCTGGCCACACTATTCCTGATACAGGCCAGGATGCTGCTGGCCTTCTTGCTTACATGGCTGGCTCGTGTTCACTATATGATCCATGTATACAATGGAGCAATAAGGTTACTGAGAAGCAAGAACCAAAGTATTCATGTGAAACCTGTAACATTGGGCTAAAGGAGTCTGGAACAATGTGGGACAATATTCAGGGAAGTTATACAGCATGCAACTCTCCACTGACATGGGTGGCACAGCCCCATTCAATTCAGGTGTCTGTAAGTAGACTCCACCAGGAATAAAACAGCAGGCCTCCTCTTTTGATATGAATTAAAATATACAATAGGCATATTACTGAAAAATCTCGAGACGCTGGATATTGACACTATTTGAAGCACTCCAAGCTTTTATTGTTTAACAAAAGGAAGTGGGGGAAAAGGACAAGGAAAGATGGCAATCCTGGCTCCAGCTGGAAGTGATGATCATTTCAAGGCTCCGCATGTGCATGCAAACGACTTGCAACTCGTATTCTGACATTCCAAACTGTCATATGATGATAATATGACTAAGATGCCTACATCTACAGCTAACAGCAAAGTAATCTGTCCCCTGGTGCCTTCACTTGTTTCAAGATGGCAGATTATAGGGTTATGTTTCAATTGCAAATGTTTAAAAATGTTACTTGGCTGTTCTTTCAGGAAATGTACTAAGGAGATTTGAGACCAAGTCATTCAGTCAAACTTTTTCACATTTAGATCACCATCTCTCTAATAGGACTTAGTTTTCTTTCACTGGGCATATAGACATGTCTCTGTTGATCATTTCCAGATCTGATCTTCTGCAGCCAGAGATGACAGGATGTAGTTCCGCTGCTGAGGCTCGACCGACACTGTGACAGTGCTAGAGGCATAGTAGACAGCAGTGATAACTGCAGATCCAGAAACGGCCAACTTAGACAAAACTGGAGAAAGCCTACCCAGCTCTATGCTGGAAAACTGAAACCATCTAGTTTTTCATTTTTCAGGGTTGGGGAGTTCTGACCCAAGTGTGTTAGGCTCCTGCTCTAAGCTGAAAAGGGGCTGTTCAGTACTTTAATTTTGTGAGGTCGCATTTTATCAAAGCTAGTGTTTGCATCACACAAGTTTGAATCATTTCTAAAGGCTTAAGCATGGACATTCCATGCAGGTTATACTAATGGTTAGTCTTGTTTGGACACTCAGACATGAAGATTATTAGAATCTTTTACTTTCTTTGAAGTGTCTCCCATTCTATGAGTGCTACCAATCCAGACTCATTGCAGAAGCACCAAGCATCAGAGCTGATGTCACAGAATTTACTTGGATGCCCTTCACCTATATTGCAGTATGTGATGTCTGCCAAGCACCTTCCGTCCTTATCAAAAAGGTGTGTCTGTCAAAGATTTTATTACCACTGAAGTTTGCACAACACAGGCTTTTAAGTTTTATGTAAAATAGACTTAAAAGTAAGGGGCAGCACACACCACACATACAGCAGATTTTTCACATTAGCAAGCTTGAGTTTACCCAGTTATTTGCCCAAAGTGATGGGGATAAAGTATTCCTGCCCAGCCTCCTCCAAGAGCATCACAGCTCCAGAAACCCCGGCCTTTCCTCAGTTTCCCAGCATCTACAATAAGTGCATGTTGTGTAACCTCATATGTCCATCCACATTCAAGAGGCAAGAAGAGGGTGAAAAGAAGTTTCGGTTATTTCATTCCTCCCAACAGGTACTTTTGTAAGCAAAAACTCATATTTTCTATGATTAAAGCAAGCTTCTCGGGCCAAGAGATTTAAATTTGAGAGGCATTTGGAATTTGAACTCCTGTCTTCATCTACCCATAAAATACATTAGATGCTGAAAGAGGGTACCAAGAGCTTGTTAAGAATATAATATAGGGGTTTCTTTTCAGATAAATAATCCTGGAGCTGTGGGAAAGAAATGGAGGGGACAACAAATGCAATAGGAAATAAGAAAAATTAGAAAGCAGAAAGCACAAGAAGTTTTTTCAGTAACAAACACCATTGCTAAATGAAAACTTGGAGGAAGGTGAACTAAGGAATTGTGTGGAATGCTCAGCCTGAGGAAGAAAACTGATGATGGTTTTTTAAATGGAACTATGCTTTTTTCTCTTCTCAAATTATACCAGAAATATCTTTTAAATAGTAAATCAATGTGAGGGGAATTATAGTTATCCTGGAAGGTTTCTATTTTGCTCTTGGCTCTGTAGTCCACAGGAGGCAATTTTATACTCACTGCATTTACACCACATTTTTGACTGGACATACAACACCACTTCTACATCTGTTCTCAATTAAGTGAGCTATAAAGCATACTGTGCTGTGTGGGTTAATACCACTATTATAGAAATTGTCTAAGAGAATATTAATTGAAGATATGAGCAACTCTAACATGGTCTGAAATGTCACTGAGCAGCTACTGGCTGAGCTGCAGCTCTGTGTAGCAATCCACACTCCCAGCACTTTGCAGAAAGCATCTGAAGGCCCTATTTGATACAACAGATGTAAATAAGCTTACACTGTGTGTAACTAGCTACATTCTCTTTCATGCAGCCAATCTAAGAGAAGTTACTCCTTACAAATCGCAGTACTGCAGTCTCATTCTCTGAGTATGCCTATAAAAACATGTATAAATCTGTCTACATAAAAAAAATCTATAGATCTCTGGCCCAGATGAGCATACAACTTTAACTCATGATTTGAAGTACATGTTTTATGCCTAGCCTGCTATTCACAGAGCTAAAATGTTTAACAGCATCTTCCTGCTTTAGACTCCTTATCTCCTCCCCTCCAGCTCCCAGATAAACAGGCAGCCAAATCAATGCTATCACGCAGGAGGCTGAAGAATCAGAAGTACAGAAAAGGGCATTACTCGGAGAAAAGATCTCTTAACCTTGCAGAAGCAACTCTTGTGACCCACTATGCAAATATTTGAAGAGAAAGACGGCTGTGTTTTTAAAACTAAACAATAGTGCCCTCCTAATATAAAATTAAACAAAAGTAAAATATGCTCTAAAAGTAAGCAGTGAGGACACTTAAGATAGCAGTTAACTAACACCTCTCCATCTGAGCTTAACCCTTATAAAGAACATTCCCTTCCCCTTAGCCACAGTGAGCTTCCTCCATTATCTGAGTCTTTTACAGCAGTTTAAACCACGGCAGTCACAATCAAAACTAGGTAAGATTTGGAGTAGAATATAAAAATCACTGAGATTCTGTTAAATAAACTACTGTCACTTTTCATCACTTAGATAAAAATCAAGGTAAAAAATTAATGTAAAGTCAGTGCTAGCATTATCCAGAGGTTCAGTTGTGAGGGGAATAAGCCAGCTGCAGAATGTTGATTTCAAAGACATTTACATCTGTTACCTTTTGAACATATTTGTTATTGAAATAAAAAGGTTATTTTTCTTTTCTTGTTGCAATTACATATTGCAGAATTACAATCCAAAATAATGACAAAAACAATGAAATTGTCTTTTTGTTTTGCATATAACTACAGACTTTGTGGAGTCAGCAAGTGTAACTTAAATGGATTGGTGTTTTAGATATTTCTTGGATTTTTTTAAAAATACAATCCAAAGTTTTTGTCTCCCACACAGGCTTTACAAAAGCTGAATACTGTACAGAGACGCATCTAAACTGATAAATCCTTCAAGAATATTTATTAAAGGATGAAAATAACTTACATTGTAGTTCTACTACATCTGGTAAAGTCACTGCTGAAGCAAACTTAGTTGAAGACAACAATTATATTAACAAGTGGCACAGCTAAAGATTTTAAAATATGACCTTAGTGCAGCATTGTTAACTTGACCAGTTTGAGATCAATTGTACTATACAGTTCTTTTAAGTGTAATAATGGTGATTTTAACAGCAATGTACTATTAAACAAAAAAGTAGGGAGGAACTATAATTTCCTCAACCATTCCTTTCTCAGAAGTCACAATCAATTTGATTCATCCAGCCAGCAGTTGATTTGATTAATTTGATTTGATTTATCCAGCCAACCCAGTTCATGGCACTGAGTACTTATCTACTGTGGACACCAGGAAGTCACCCAGACATGGATTACAGGAACTAACATTAACAATACGGCTTTAGAGGCTATTTTCTGCAAAACTGTTTAGCAACACCAAGTTCTCTAATGGAAATTTTAGTCCTTTATGCTAAAAGCTGATTCTGACAGCAAAATAACATTTGCTAGAAATGTCCTTAGCTCTGCATATGATATTAGTATATAGTTAAAATATTGGCTTTTGTTTCCTCTTGCAGAATTCTTTCTTTCTGCACATCCACCCAGGAGTTTAGGAAAATCCCAAAAGAAGAATTCTAGGTACTTTTGGCTCCCAGGATAAGCAAGCCACCACGTCTTGCTGTGTACAATGTAGTGGTTAACACAGGGGCTCAAACTATGGAATGTGACTCACACGGTGTTGGCAATGGATGTTGTGCAAAACTTCCCCAACAGAGGCACCACAGCATATGCACCACCATGTTTAAGAGCCTTTAAACATCACATCTGGCCTCCCAACAGCAGGTTATGTTTTTATTCTTGATGAAAAAACAGGAATCCCTAAGATGCTCTTTTACTTTCTATGCCGCACTCCTGCGTTCACATAGGAGCCCACGGACAGTAGGCCCTGAATGAACGTACAACTATTCAAATATACACTCCCAAGGATTAGCTCTGACTCCAAGTGTCTGATTCTCTTGGCAATACTCTTTGTCTTCTTGTTTGCCCACCGTATTGAAAAGGCTTAAGAAAGACACACCTCCACAATCACATTTTTTAGGTGAAGACTTAGATCACAACTGAAAAGGAAAAAAAATCTTAGAAGAATGATTCCAGTCATATTTTCCCAAGAACTGTGAAAGCATTCAACACTTCCAAGATGTTCAATGTCTTCAGAATAGGGCTCTTTATTATGATTGCTTTCTATTAAAACAATAAAAGAAATGGATTAAATGTAAATATGGTATTAAATTATTTGCACAAAGGGCCAGCAAAGCCCATAAATTCTGCTAGAATACTGTACTACACAGAGAATTTAAGGGCACAACAGACACCAAACTCCTACAGACTTCCAATTTTTTCTAAATAAATCTAGTCTCTTTGATATGGTCTGAGGAGCACATGGATATAGATTTTAAAAAAAAACAAAAACAGATTTGAAACCTGTAGTTGTTAGGCTGAAAAAAATGAGAAAAACCCCAAATGCCTCACCACTGACAATGGCTTTTGGCATAAACTGAGACATGGAAAATTTTTCTGCATCAAATCACACAATCACTAAACTGTAGACAGAGTCACCATGCACTTAACTATAGTTCCTCACATTAACTTCCAATCTATATTTCTATAGTAGGATATCTAATACTGGAATATGGTTCTCTTGTATTGGAATCTCCAATGCACTGGAAAGTGCTCAGATTACTGTAACAGTTTTACTTTAGTTTCACTTCACAACAATTTTCAAAAAATGCTTAAATCTTCCCAGGTAAGCATCTGACCACCAGAGTATGAACTCCTTTGGGCAAGAATCCTCCAAACAGTTTTGACAGATTCTGTCATCACTGCAAGACAAAATATTGCACTTTTCCTATTGCTCAAGAGCATTTTTACAATAGCCACACAAACTGCTTATAGGAAATGTGAAATTAGGAAGATCCATTAAACCTTTTAATCAATTTCATTAAATCTTCCTGCAGGAAAAAATGGCAGTATCAGCATTCTGTAGTCTTTCTGCTCTTTAAACCAGCTGGATTACCTGATCCTTACTAATAATCTAGTTTTAGGAACTTCTGATTTAGGACAAAGCCCAGTTAGCCACATAGATATTATCACAGAAATATTAAGGCTATTTTCTTGCTTAAAATAACTTTTCTTTGGCTCTAATCCCACAAAGTAGCTAAATTTCTTCAAGATCTTCTGCCCTTGCTGCTATTAATCTCATTCCACTGTAAACCAATGAGGCAGCTGCCGAAGTTCTGCTCCAGAGACGGCAGCAGGCATTTTCCACTGCTCCTGGACCAGGGAGAGTAAAAGCACAGTGATCAAAGAGCATCAGCACACTTCAAATGGCTCCTCCTGAGGAGGAAGTGGAGGAGGAGAGTAGTGGTAACAAAAAGCAACACAAGTTTCCCCTTTTCAGGGCCTGTTTTATTAGCAAAGACAGAAAGGAAAGAGGCCAGCTCTGGGCCTGCTTTGGAATTCAAATGCACATAGTGGAAACTCCATCTTGACCATCCTTCATCAGTTACTTACTCTGTCAAAATGTCCCTGCATGCACAAAACACCTTAATGCTTAGGAAAATGCTTCAATTGTAGCTAAAAATTAGTGCGAGTAAGGTCTTGCAAAAGAGCAATCTCAGTTGTTCCAGACATGAAAATAATACAAAGGACAGAAGAAAAATCCTATAAAAACTATAAATTGAAGGAAATCCCCTAGTTTTGTTGTAGCTATTGGAAAGTGAAGCTTAACTTTGCAGGTTCTCTTACTGTTTATGAAAGTGACTGCCTTTTGTGAGGACAAAAACTTTTCCCAACATTTCTGTGGAAGCATTTCTGTGTTTAAGAAAAGCTTTTTTATTTTAACAAGGTTTGGAGCAGATAGATCCAAAATTTTCAAAGCTTTTTATACATGAATCCATACATATAAAAAATAAGGTATTTCATGAACTAGAGCATGCCACATAGAACGTTTAACTGTGTTTTTTCTAAGTACCAGTCTAGTAAATTAAGTGGAAATGAAGTAATTGTGACTTAATTTAAACTACTCATTTTTCTAAAGAAATATACCAAAATTATTCCACTAGGAAAAAAAAAACTTATGATTCTTTAATAACTGTGTAGTGGTAACCTACACAACTGGAATTTTCTGCAAGAATTTGTGAGAAAGTCACTATGGCATTTTTGCAAAATGCAAGCATTTTAGGTAGGCATGTTACCAGGTTCACTGAAAACAAAGAACATCCACTCATTTGCCCAAATCAGCTAAGTACGAATGACACAAAAAGATACCAGGTCATAAACCTCACAAAAATTCAGTGTAAACTGATGTTTAGAGATTTATTTTTGAACGCAGGTTAAAAAGATGCTAAGAATGGGTGCACTGAGATATGGAATTTTTTATTAAAATTGAATCACAGTAGCTTATTGTTTTCACATTACAACTGTTGTAACAGAGCATAAAAAACAAAAAAAGGAGAACAGTGATGTAAGTTCTGATTAGAACATATCTTTTTAGTTCTGAACTGAAAAAAATCTATTTAAGCTAATTTTCTTTTTAAAAACCCTCCAGAACTACCCTCTTCGAGGACTTTCAGCTAGAATTTACAGTTGAATTGGTCCATTAGCCACTTTTGACTGCATAATTATGGCCAACCTTGCTATTTGATTACGAAGCCATCTAATTAATGAGTCTGCACAGTGAAAACAAATTAAGTTAAATGGAGAAATAACAATAGCCCAAGAAAATGTACAGTGAAGTCATTTTAGAAACTTCAGTGAAAATCTACTTTGTGAATGCAATTCTCCCTATCCACAATTACATCATTAAGCCAGCGTCACTTTTTAGAGCAGAGATTCAATGACTGGTGAGTTGACAGCCCTGCATGATTTACCATCAACTGTCTGCCATCTGTCTAAAATTAATTATTTTAGTCTGCAAATGTGGAATAAGACAATGCTGTAGCAAGCTACAGATTACTTCCTTACATTTTTGCAGTGTAACACAGCAAGGCACCCTTTAGCAGACTGAGCCTGGTATCTGCACAGTCAAAGCCAAGGGCACAAGACTAAGTCCATCTGACTGACTTTTTAAGTCAGTGCAGAATGGTTTGGGGCTTTTTTTTATGTCTTTCTAAACATCTTGCTTATCTGAACAGCTGATTAATCACCCATAAGTTCATCCATATGTGCACAGACAGATATATATATATATATGTATATATATATATACATATATATATATATATATATATGTATATATATATATACACATACCAATAGGGACTATATACATATATAGATACCAACAGGGACTACAGATGTAAAATGGTAGGACAGCTCCAGCTAGCTATGAACAGCCATCAGATTTACAAACACATGAATTTGCAAGGGAGTTATTACACATCAAGCTCAAAGGACACTACCTGCAAGTTCATAATATAATGCATTTATGTTTCTAGAAACAGGAGGTAGTGTAAGAATCTCACATAGAAAGTTTTAAAGTTCAGCTGAGGCAGAGAGCTTGCAAAGACAAGAATAGTTTTCCCAAACATTCATAAAATAGAAGATAAATAAAGTCTTATTTATAAAGATAATCCAGTTGTCCTAGGAACTAGATAGTGATGTTTGAATGCACTGATTACAACAGCAGCCCTGGCAAATTCTACATGGCTGGGAACAAATGGAAAAAACAGTGCCCCTCCTACATTAGTCAGAGAAGAAGTCAAAGAAGTCACCAGAAAAATTAAAGCATGTCTTCATGCAAGACCACAGCCCTGTTCATAGTCCTCCATATGCCAAGCTTTAGCTTATAAAATGCATAGGGTGTAGAGGCTCAGACACAGAACAGAGATATTCTGAGAGAACAAAAGGATTTTGCCACAGCTGGACTGACACTGAAACAATGGTCATCAGCTGAACTGGCACTGAAACCAGGACTGACATCCCATCACCTGGATTTACAGTGGAACCAGGAGTGATGATCTCTTTTTTTCTCCTCTCTCTCTCTCTTTCCCTTTCCCCAATTTCTCTCTTCTCTTTCACCCTACCCCTTTATCCAAAAACCACTGCTATATGCTCATATAGTAGGTTGGGGACTAATATACCAATTTCTATCCTAAGTGTGTCATTTGCTAATAAATCTCTCTAATTGTTTGAAGACCCTCTGAATTTTGTCATTCCTTTCAACCATAAACATTTACAAATCCTGAGTGCATCCTTCCCCTTAAGGGTGGGTCATCACATAGGGGACAATAGGATGAAACAAATGATGCAGGGAAATTTTGACACTTCAAGCAAAAATCTATTTCATCTGCTATAGCACAGCTGACCTCCCTAAATATTGAATATACCTGTTCCTTGCTTCCTAAGGCTGTGAAGGCTCAGATAGTTTGGTCTGAGAGATTTCTGGGCTAACTCTGGGAACTATGTGATAGGATCTACACCTCAACAACCCCTTCCCTGGGGCCAACAGAAAACTGCACAAAGAGCAGTTTGATGTTCCTGAATCCAGCCTAGGCCTCAAGCAAGTCCAGCAATGAGGAGCTGACTTTTCCAAGTCATTTCTGGAGACTCACACTTTGACAATATGGGACAGAAGTGTTATTTGTAACACTGAGATAGCATGTACTCTGTAACACTCGTAGGAAAGACACAGAGCACGGGGCACAAACTGTCTTTCTAAAATCAGATGCTTCAACAGCAACAAGTTGGGACACACACTTAAGAACCAGTTCTCCACCCAAGACCAACTTTAAAAGTATTGGTTTTCATTTCTGCATTAGACAGGAATGTTGTTAGAAGACAAAAAGCTGGAGATTTAAACACGGCTGCCAACCAGTATAAAGGTTTTCTGGTTTCTGGTAATCCAAGAATACAAGGCTTTTTTGCTAAAATAGTTTAGAAATGTCAAAATTTTGTATTTCAAATACAATTGTGATAGTTGTGCAATCAGGCTGCTTAAAATTAGATATTAAGTTTGCTTTTCTGAGTCTTGCTTCATCTGAACTATTTTATGATCATTTATTTTCCTGTTGACAATTGAGGTCAGTGCAAGAGCAGTAAGTCATATCTCACACTTCAGGAGTTTATGCAATAGCTGGCAACCAGACAATCTATCTGACATCTGGGAACTAATTTGCAAGAAAAGCTGGTGAAATGAGGCCATCCTGAGTTATAAACACAAGTCTAATGATATCTTCCAGCTTTGCAGATCACTGTTTATAGAGTGGAAACTATGCAATCATGTGTATGTTTCAATTGTCATGACAAAGTCTTTCCTACACACAAGTTGTACTTAATCAATGAAACAAACCACCAGTTTACAAGAGTCCCTAAAATACTTGAACGAGTTATAATACTGGATAAACACTTAAGGAAAATGAATAATGAAACCTTATCTCTCACACACACGAAGAAAAACAAACCACAGGAAGATTCAGCCCTAAAGATCCAGCTCTGCAAAATTTGGAATTTACAGAAACCAGCAGCTGCTGCTGAATAATTTTTTTTGTTACAACAGCAGGCACTTACGTGAAACCATTTGGTAACTTTTAAGTTATCTGTTGTTTTGGGTGATTTTCCCAGTTTTCTACTAGCTAGCCACCACACCTTGAAGTGTTATGAACTACCTACACATCACAAGGTAATCTGCAGAAGTACAGTCTTGGCTAAGCCCTTAGAAACCCAGCCACCCCTCCATGTAAAATTATTCCTAATCTAAGCGGTTTTCTGGAATGACAGGTAAGGGTAAAAGTCCTTACCCATCAGAGAGAGTTTAGGCCCTTCCCTCAGGTTCCCATATCTGTTTTGTAATTGATTGTGAAATTAATAAAAAATCAGGCAGATTGCTATTTTGAAAAAAAACCCCGTAGTTTTACTTGCCAAAAAAATCTGTCAAAGTCAACAAGAAAGCTGAAGTGGCAGAGAAACCCTCATACATACACAGCTCAAGCACAAATTCAGCACATTTGGTCACCGGGAGAAACAGCCTCTTGGTCCAGTACCACCCTGCAGCAGATCAGCAGCTCGGAGCAGCTGGTTCTGCAGGCTCTGTTGTACTGTATTCTTTTGGATTTCTGCTCTGGTTTATTTTGATTCCTTGAGCCTAATGTCCTGACTACATTTGCAGTTTGAAGCTGTCTGAAGGAAAGTTATCCAAAAAGCCTTTGCTGCCTGCTTTGCCGGAATGCTATCTTGGCAGCTGTCATGTGCAAAAAACCCAGCAGCACATTAGCGCTTTCCCATATGGAAGCAAAGCATATTTCTGCTCCCGTTCACTCAGGAGTGACACCATCTTGTGTGTCATCACATCACGCAGTGACACCACACTGACTCACACTCCAATGCTGACCTCAGTTACCAGCAGTGCAAAAGGAAAACACAAGGGAAGGCGTAGCCATCATGTGCTTAGCTCCCCACTTCACTTTTTCTGAGTGTAGGAGGTATCCTTGGGTGCCACCTTGGCCCTCTCAAGATCTGTTTTCAGGAACAGGAATCCCAGAACAAAGCTCAGCCTACACTCTTCTCCAAACTGCTACATGCTACAGTGCCTTAAGTGGGGCTGTTCAATTCACACTGAGAGCACAGCTTCTGAGTAATCCCCAGATTCCAGGCCTTCAAGAAGACACTTCATCATCTTGGACAGACAACAGCTGCCCGTCTCACTCCCCAGAGGACCAATGGGATTGGCAGCCAATTAGGAGATTCTGTTCCTCCTCTCCTATCCAGAGCAGTTCCAGCCTCTCTCATGGCACAAACCGATGAGCAGCAGTACCATTTCCTCAGTGTCCTAGATAGATTTTCTGGGAAGTACAGGTGCTGAAGAGCTGAATGGTCAACTAGGAATGGGAAAAATTAATAATGGTCTATTTCCAAGACAGAAGATCCAGAAAAGGACTTGGGAAGGGCAATAGGAGGAGAGTGTAAAAAAATAAAAATAAATTTGAAACTACAGACTATAAAAACACAGAGCTGCTGCTGGAAGACTGATACTTGAAAGCAAGTAAAAAGCTGCCCTAGTCATGTGGCTCATTTAACAGTGTAAGGAGCCTTCTCAGATTGTCACCTCAAATCAGTAATTTCTGAACACTTTTAGGATAAAATGCAGGGCTTCACTTATTTGCATCCCATGTTTTGATCTGGGCCCCTGTATGCACAATCTGTGCAGACAGAAAAGATCTTCTGTTTTCAGCTCAAAGTATATATTCTGCACATGAAACACTCTGCAATCCAAGCTCTATTCCTATCCTTCTGTAAAAGAAACAAGAACACAAAAAGATAGATCAGAAATACATTTAGAAGAGAATGTTGTTTTCTTTGCAACTGTTTCAGTTCTTTAAAATGCTTATTACAAGACTAGCACAGATGACTAGGGGGTTGGTCTGCTCCATCTTAGTAAATGAAGAACAATGAAGTATTTGCAGGGTCCTTAACCCCTTCCATAAAAATATGGACCATTCTGCATGTTTGTCCATGTTTCAAGTGTCAGAGATTTGGGGAAAACTGGTGATAAATTAGCATTTTCAACAGAATGACCTCTCCTTTCTCCTCTTATCAGAGATCTGAACAGACTTCTTCTTTCCTTCAGTGACTCAAAATGATGATAGCTCCCAAATAAACCACAGATCAGAAAAACCTTGAGAAATTAATTTATTCATCCACACTCACAAATACACCCCCTTTATTCTGTCTCACTCATAAATTCTGCATCAAGATGTGCAGCAGCAGGTGAAGATATCCACATGACTTGGTCTGAAATAATAGCTGTTTGAACACCAACACTCTTTTGCCAAGCAAATCTCCTTGCTGATCATACCAAAATAATGGTTCTTCCTTCTAAACTTTTATTGGCAATCACATATGATAAAAATTGAGGAAGCTCATGATCTGGAAAATTTCTCTAGATAGCATGTTATTCTTGATGTATTTAGAAATATGAAATTCTAAAAAAAAATAAAAATACGAAGTCTGCTCTACTTTCTACTTTTAGTGCTATTTACAAGCTTTGTTTGGAATGTTATCAAATTGTTCCCTTATAAATATAGAATTTTTTTAAATACATTTAAAAAGCTTATATATGTTTCATGATATCTCTTTATATTTTTGTGTAGGTGACTAAACTGACCACAGAAATAGTAATTTCCAAATTTTTAAAAAGAAAGTTATTTTTACCTTCATTTTTTTTTCCAGAAAATGAAATCAAAATTAATCTATCATCCTCAAATTTACTGCTGTTTTAATCTTCTAGGGAATCACAGCCTACAAAAAAACAGGCAACAGCTTTCCCAGATCAACTTAAACAATCTTGCCTACATCATTTTTTATTTTATTAGTTTCAGCTCTGTTTGGAATACAGATTTATTTCATTGCACCAAGAGGCTTTTTGTTCCTGTTTTGCACAATTTTTGCAGGGGAGTTTCCCCACAATCATTTAATTCTCTCATCTATTATAAAAGTTTTGTCATGAGATACCTTTCCTACCACTGAGTCATATCTCTGCTGATTACTGCATTTTCAAACCAGGACATAACTCCTTATTCTCCAACTGTAAAACACCCTGCTTCTATACACAGGCAAGACGTAATGATGCATGTACAATAGATGGGAATATATTTTTTCCAAAAACGTTATGGAATAGTAAAATCTTTGCATTATTAACATACAGTATTGAGCTTTTCCAGGCTGTAAAACTGAGATCCACCCTCCTCCTGTATAATCTTCTTAGTCTTCAGATTCCAAGCACAACTTTTGATTCATCCTATGTCACCATTAAGAAATGACAGCCAGAGTCTCTTTGCCCCTTCTAACAAATTTCAGGAAATTCTTGACAGAGTCTGGTTTCCTAACAAGAACTTCAGATCAGTCAAGAACAAGTTGTTGGCCATTGGGAGAAAGCCAGAAATGGTTTTGCATATTCTGCAGATTAGGAGAGGAGGGTATGTGGTATCTGTTGGAGGGTACTCCCTGGAATCCTTTCTTATCTCAGTTATTTAGTTTGTTTCCTCTCAGTGGATAATTAACTGAATCAGGGGCACAGTGAAAGAGGAGAGAGAAAGAGAGAGCCAAAGAGCTTTCCTCCAAATAAAACACTTGACCAGACAGAGGTCCCAAACAAGGTGCCAGCCAGGGAGCACCCATCATACAATCCTTCTGGCCAAGCTTCAGACAGATGTCACTGTGCAAACCAAGCCTCGGTGGCACATGTGGTGCATTTGACGGGGCACAGTGTCTGTTCAGCAAAGGAACTCCCTGCTGAGCAGTCCAGCACGTCCAACACTCCTTCCTCGGCATGTCTGCCTTTCCTCTAGTGTTTCCATCAATGCTATTTACTGGAACTCTACTTAAGAAACAAAACTGAAAGCTTTAGATGTTCTGCTTCCATATTGGAAAGGAACCATTAGATGAACTTGGGAACAGAGTTAGACACAAGTAAAGAACTCTGAACTCATTCATCAGGATAGAGAGGGAAACAACAAGAGATATCATCTCTGTTTACCAGTTGTGACACAATGAATTAGCAAGAATATTTTTTCCAAACTTTTTTTCAAGAAAGGAACTTGCATCAATTCCCTACTCTGCTATATCATTTCTGCACTATATCTCCCTTGTTACAAGAATTAAAGTGAGGAGCAACAACCATGACTCATATCAGCCAAGGAAAAAAAGAAAAAAGGCAGGGGGACTATCTCAAACATTTCCAACAGCTGAGGTATAAAGGTAGAGACATCTGTTTCCATTTTAGTTTTTCTTATGTTTAGATTTGAAGGTTTGTGACATTAGGACAAAATCCAAACTGAAACACAGCTATTAAAGGAACCCTTAAAATAGTTCTGCTCTCAAAGAACTGATACAAGAAAAATAGTTGCAAGTAATTTCTTACCAAAAAAGCAAAACTTTGATATACTGATCTGCAATCAGTGGAAGGTTTATAACAGTTCCTGGTGCACAAGGGCAGCATGACAAAGGAGATGAAGTCTGACAAAAGTGGTGGATGTTTTTAATGTTTTTCCTTTTATAAAGTTCTCAGTGTAACCAAATAATCTGCAACTACTACATGACTCAGACTGCTATGATAAGTAGGCTTGCTTTTAAACTCACGAGTTTATAGAATAAGAATGTGGTTTTTGTAAATATTTCCAGTAGAAGAGGTATAAAGCTAGGTTTGTTCCCATTCTAACCGTACCCAGGAATTTAGATCACACACAACACAGAATGCAAATCCTGAAATCTATTCTTCTCCATCACTTCAAAATGCTGTGATTTGTCAGACATTTCACAAAAGACTTCATTTTTCTTCTAGTGTGGTGATGGATGGCTTCAGGCATGAAAATATTTCATGCTATTGAAGATTAACTAAAGGAATTAACAACTTCATTCTAAGATGCTTATAAAACAAGTTTAAGGACCCTAAATATAAAGGCTCCTGATTTTCAAGTGTTAAGTACCTTTACAAATCCTATCAAACCTTAGTTTAAATACACAGCAGTAAGTTAATTTTTTTTTCTTTTTACACAAAAAAAAGTAAATCTAACATACATTTATGTATTTGCACATCTTCCACTAAAATCAATCTTAAACCTACTTGTAATCATGGTATGTCCATACACTTTCACATTCACCTCTTTTCACTGTTAAGTGGAAGATGCAGATAATGTTACAGGTCCCCCCCCTAAGTATCAAGGTTTGACCATTTGTGTACTTGGTTCACCCTCTAGGAAAAAAATCAGGTGTGTCAAATATGCCCTTCTGAACACAAATCTCTCAAGTGAATATAGGTTTTTCTCTTAGGTCTAAGGATATGGCCAATGCAATCCAGGTGCTGCTCATATCAGAAACCAAATGAATGCCCACTTAACCATACAGAGAACAAAAACCAAAATAATTCCTTCCTGCATTTAAAGAGTGCTATTCCATAATTGCCCCAAAACTATTCTTCTTCTCAGAAGGATCAAACATGCTGGGAAAGAAATGTCCATTCCAGTTCCACATAAAGATCTAAAAAATTATAGAATTGTCATGGTTGGAAGAGACCTACATGATCATCCAGTCCAGCTGCCCACCTGTCAATACCACAGTAACCACCAAACTACATCATCCAGATCCAGATGCCTCTTGAATACTCCAGGACTGGTGACTCCACCACCTCCCTGGGCAATCTATTCCAATGTTTGACTACCCTAACAGTGAAATTTAATTTTTTTTATATATCTAATCTGAATCTTCTATCTCAGCTTAAGACCATTTCCTTTTTTTCTCTCACTGGAAAGAAGAGATGAGCCTGCACCTCACTACAGCCTCCTTTCAGGTAGAGCAATGAAGTCACCCTTGAGCCTACCCTTCTTTAGATTAAACAAATCCAGATCCCTCAGCTGTTCCTCATAAGACATGAAAATATTCCTTGTGTTCTCATTTGAACATTTCCTTCTACAAAATTAAAAACAGCTTAGAATTGGAAAAGGAGAGGTGGGAAGCTATTCTGTGAGCACTGGATACCTTCAGGTTTCCTGAATGCTCAGATTCATTGTGCTACTTCCCAGTGGAAGCTGCTGAAGAATACATCTAGGATTTCTTTATTGCACCAAGTTTTTGTCTCCCAGTAGCAGAACATTTCTTCAGGATTCCTCTCACCAGCATTCTCTAAATACAACATTGCTTTCAGCAGTCAAATAGATTCATTTCAAGTCTCCTTGTGGAATGACTTTTTTGGTCAAGTCCTAGTCTCATATGCACACTGGCAAAAAATAAGACTGAAAAGCACAGTTGGATTGAACTCGTAAAAGAAATCTTTGGATGCTCATTGTGTGCCTTACAGTCTGAATTGTGCTTTGTTTTCAGCTGGTAGAGAAAGCAAGGGGACTTATTAATAGGTTTATATGAAACAAAAAAATGTATACAACAAAATTATAATTATTTCAGCAGGAATAGCTGAATTTAGAGAGATTGACCTAAACTTAGTAAATTTACATTAATAAGAGGTCATTCTTCCCTTCATGGTCTATATTTAATTTAAATTTTAACAGATTTTAAAACTCAAAGCAGTTCCTGAAATCTCAGCATTGTTCATATACACAAACCAGAAACTTCATCATTACTTTGCATGCAAGTATGATCAAGCTCATGATATATCTTTGCAAGTGAAAATAATGATTTTGAATTCTAATGTTATTCCGCATTGTTACAGTAGAAGCCCCATTAAATCCCACTCCAGATAACATGAGGCCTTGTGAGCAAGACCAGTAAAACTGCCAACTGCTGGCTTTCATATTCACATCACCTTCAATAGACACAGAGTCTGTAAATAATTTGTGCAATCATGGTCTTACCCTGAAAATGCTGTAGCAAACATATTTATGTTAATGGACCAAGTGAGTGCCAACAAGCAAGCCTGCAGCAAATCTTGCACAACCCAAACTCAGTTTTCATTTGTAGACATTAATGAATATTACAATATCTGAGTTACTTGGAAGGTTCATTTTATCAAGATCTCCACAGTATTTATTGCGTCCTGATATAAGACCCAATCTAGCATTATAGACCTTGGTATAGCATTAAAAACAATCTAATTTCACACTGAAGTTAATAATTAGAGAAGCAGACACACTCTAAAACACTTAAAAAGTAGAATTTATGCTGATTTACAGGTATGAATCTTGTATTTGTGCCAGGACTTTAAAATACATTGGCTATATTCTGAAGATGTTTCATCATGATTGGTGTTTCATTTTTTTAAGCTATTCACATGCTTTGCAAAAGCTATTTCACAGCTCTTACCCTTCATTTGGTTCTACTAACCCTCTTCTTCCCCCTTTACTTGAATACACTGAAAACCCATGCATGTAAATTACTGAATTATATGTTAAAAATGATTACTACATATAGATTTAACTGCTATAGCCACTCTATTTACTAGCAGCCTCTTCCAAAATTTTGTTTCAAGCTTGGGCAATGTACCAAACACTCTCCTTTTAATTATGCTTACTCTTGCAAAGTTGATGGGCAGATTTTCCACATGCTATCTCTTACAGCCCTCAGGCACATGTTAGTTTAGTCATTGTCTACTGTCTCCCTGATCTTCTCTAGAATTCATGTCCTAATTCTTGTCTTCAAGGGTTTCCATTAACACAGCACAGGCAGGAGGAGCCTGGCTTTCACAAACGGAACAGAAAGTCCCTTTTCATAAGTACATGTAGTTCTGCTGGTATTATTCAGTGACAACATTTGGTGAGCTCTTACAGCCTTATCAGCACTATTAGTCTGGACACAGAGCAAATTCATGGATGCTACTGAGATATGGAGCAGCTGAAAACAGGGCGTTTATGTTAGGCAATTGCCAAAATACATTAAACATACGTTTCATAACATGCCCAAATTTTCCCAAATACAAGTACCTCTGCATCTGGACTGTCATGTATTATTACCACAAGTTCAGCAGGCCAGGCAGACATTCACCATATTTGCCTGGAGCACCTGACCCTTGAGGCACAGGAGCATTGTGCCATTCCATGAGCCAGCAACCATTCCCAAGAGTCTTGCTTCCCTGGCAGCCCATAAGACACAAAGTTCTGGAAGGAAAAATCTCCCCCTGAGGTTGACTGCCACATCCCTTCATATCAGATCAGAGGCATAAATGCCCACTCTCTATGGGAAGGCTGTGTATTGATGCTCTGTGGGCTGCTGTGGGACTGTGGCTGTCTTCATGTCACCCCTCTTCATCTTTCAATTGGGTGAGAAGAAAATGATGCAGGAGACACAGTGGAATGTTGCCATTACTGTAGAATTTGCCTGGAAAGTTGTTAACATTTCTGAAACTCTGAACTTCAGGAAAATCACTTTCAAAGCTACCTGTTTAGCTTAAAACCTGTGGAACTGGCACTGAAACCAGCTGACACAAAGTGCAGTGACTACTGCTAAAATCCAACATCCAAGTAAGGAAACTGAAGGTATCTATTTTTGTGATATAGCTGTGCCATAGAATTACTGGTCCCCACATGACACCTGTTAACATTAACAGAAATTTAATGAAAAAATTCCACATATGCCAACGACAGAATATATCCTTAAATTTTGATCAAAGTATGCCAGAGAGGAAACACCCATTATTACTTATACAAAAAGAGAGTTGACTGAAAATTAGTTAGATAACCATGGTGCTCAGCAATTCCTCTGAGATAATTTATGATTCTTGACTATTTTCTAGGTTCTTCATTAACTCATTTGTGAGTCTTCACTGAAAAACTTAAATTAAGAACACAAAATATACCATTAGATTACATACCTTGCAAGCAAAACCTTCCCTTTGTGCACTGTGAACACAGAAGATTTAAATATCTAATCAACAAGGTATGACTGCTACACAAAGAATACCCAAAATCTGGTGGTTATATATTCAAAGAAATCAATGCCTAAAGGATAGTAAGCAAAACACACATACAGCCTAAACAAAATTTATTCTGGATGAAAAGATGAAAGAGGAATAGTACTTGTGACACAAATCACCTTCTTTTTCTCTGCAGACTTGAACAAACTTCTAAATGGGTTTGGCCAGGAGAAATTAAAAAATGTTTTAGGCCTTACCTTCATTTAGTATATATTTAAGACAAACATAAATAACATAAACAAAGCAAAAACAAACAAAAAAATCCACATAGGAAAGGGGGAGTCAGAGAATGGGAATGCAAATGTCATGTTACTGCACATAATAGTAGAATCCACAGAGGAGTTTTTTGCCAAGCTCTCAATGTATGCAACATAGAGTTTTCTTCCTTATGCAGAACATTTAGGCTAACAGGAGATTTCACAGAATTAAAATCTGGATGTATTTCAGAAAACTGGGCTGCTCAAAGTCCATAAGTTCCTGTGCTTTTCCATGGTGACTAGCCTGTTATTCCAGGGGATACTTTATCCATCCTTAAGACAGCCTAGTTTCTTGCTGCTATATGCTACTGGAAGGGTGGAGGGAGAAGGTATATTTGTCCTGCTCTAGGGAGAAGTACAAATTCTTCAGAAAATCTTGCCACCTCCACCACATCACTGTTTGAACCACAAGAAAAGGTGATCTTCACAATGGCAGAGATCACGAAGAAGCATTCATTAACAGCGTTCTGACACAGCTGGTACATTTGCTTATGCACTGGTCTGTCTTCAACTAATGTAAAAGGCACATTAGAACATGAAATTTCATTTGAAATGAATACACTTAAGTAGGAATTGGTACAAAGGGGTGAGACAGCAACATTATTTCTCATAGTGAAATATAACAACGGAGGGTTTACGAGTAGTCAAACCATTAAGACTTTTTAATTTAAAACACAAATTTGAGAGGCTTATTACAGTAAAAATAAAGAATTCTGGAGAAGACAATCAATGCATGGAGACAAATGCATGTTTACCACATTTTAAAAATCACTGTTCAAGACTCCTGCTCATCAGATTTTATTTTGTACCTGTAAAATAAAAATAACTTTGGCTGAAGAAGTAGCTATGAGTGGTGTCCACCCTCATTCCCTCACCTGAAAGTGAGGAATACATAAATTAACATGAAGCTTCCTTTCCCTGAAGGTTGTGTTTAATTTCAGAAGTGTCAGGAAAATATTAACATTACATTTTGTTGCAGATTTTCCAGCAGCACGTGGCATATGCTGAGAGAGGAAATAACAGTGTTTGTCATTACAACTTCACAGCCAAGGAGCAAGAAAGAAAAAAAAAAAAGAGGGAACTTAATGAAACCTGTAATTTATAGATCTGGTAAATACTGTTCTCTGCTACCCAAATTAGATATAATAGTTTAAGATGAATACAAGATTCTTTCTCAGCTTTTCCAAACTGCTGATTTATTACAAACCAGGGTAAAATAGTTTTCATCCAGAGAGTCTGCATGTGAAAAATTTCACTTATCAAATTGGGAAAACTTGAATTTATCTTCAGATAAATCTTCATTTACACAACTTTTAAGTTTAAAAATCTAAGTGATAAATCAGTAGCTGAAATAGAACTTAGGAGTAAGAGAGGTAGACCAAGACATTTAAATATTTACAGATTCAAAATTTCATGTAATGGAAAAACTAAAAACTGTTTCCTATCCAGCTCAAGTGCCACTCATGACTCTCCTGCATAGAAGAAATAAATGTAAGGAGACATTTGCATGTGTTTTGACTGTAAATAAAGAATCCAATAACACTTTCTGTTTTTTCTCCCTTTACCTAAGACATTAAGAAATACCTGTATTATTTAATTTCCCTTCAGTTTCATCAGAACAGACATTGACTTAATCTGAGCATTCAGATTTGACAGGATGTCACTTTTTGTTTCTTCCCCCAGCTACCTTAAGCCAGTCTCTTCCTTGCAAAATTCCTGTGTCTAAATTGCTAAAATATTTGGTCTGTACTTTGCTTCCTCTTATGGTCTGTATCCAATATACAGAAATATTACAGAAGAAACTAACATGGTGCTTGTAACATAAATTAATGCAAATGTTTCGTTTCAACACTTTCTAATGTAAAACAGAGATAAAACTGTAAATTTGTCTGACTCATAGCAAAGCTAGTCACTCCAATGAAGAGTTCTTTATGCTGAAATGGATAAGAAAAATAATATTACAGGCCAAGAAAGAGCTTACTATCTGTCCTTCTGTTTTCCATCAAGATTAGTAGTAAGTCTGACTGAGTTAAAGAGTCTGTATCATCTATAATTTCTCCTGGATAGCTGCATTACAGTCACTAGGGTTTTGCCAGAGAAAGAGCACCAGTTTTTCACAAATATGGATGTTTTCACAAAAACATGATGCCCTCAAAGAAGATAAGTAAAATTCAAATCTAAACCAGCTTGTTCTGCTTTGGTTAGACCAAGTTGTCTGTAAAGAGCATCACTTCCATTTCCCCCCCAGCTCTAGAAAGATACAGTACAGCAGTACTGGAAACTGAATCCAACACACAGACAGCATGGCAAGAAACACTCCAAGTCAGAAAGATCTTTCCTGTTCATATCATTATATGTTTTATTCTTCTACAAACACACTTTGGTATTTAATAAATACAGAGGTGTTACTACCTTAGTGTATCAAAACACAGTATCAGACCATTCTCTGCACAATGGTCTCACATTTTTTCTTCATTCTTGTTTCCTTTCTTAAGCCACCTGTCCAGAACACTAGAGCAAACAGGTATTGACAACTACTATAGAAGTGCCAGAGATTCCAACTGGTACTGAAAATTTTCAGATGTAGATACTGTTGACTGCTCAGAACGCCCCCAACTTCTATAAATGTTGAGATTTCAGCATTTGTATTTGAGAAGCACATTCCCTTGCAAGCACCTTATGTGTGTGGATGTGACTTGCCCCAGGAGTGTCACTGCCCTTTGACCAGGGCACAGCCCCAGGCACCAAGGGGGAGCACAGCCGGAGGCACAGCATTTGCTCAGCTGGTGCTGAGAATGTCACCAGATACATTCAGTCCTGCTGCTGGGTCTCTCTCAAGAGGATCTGCCCAGCAGGTCTCTGACCCACCAGCACAGCTTCGGTGTGTTACACTTTGCTGCTGAAATAGAAAATACAAGGAAATAAGTTTTGTAGGAAAACGGGATTGAGGCACAAAGCCAGTATGTGGAAGTTCTTGCCAACCCTTAGGCCTTCAACACAGAACCATTAAATTGCAGCATTTATAAAATCCAAATTAATAGCTTAGGGAAATAAAGAAAACACTGTTATTAGCAAGGTCAACATCCTACCGCCTCTACTCCTTCTCAGTAAAGCAGTTGCTTAGATGCTCTGCCGAGCTTTCCACAGAATACCTCCAATGGATGCAGAAACCAGAAACACGACCTTTCTCAGGCTTTCCAGCAGAATTTTCCATGAATTTGGGTTTAGGCATCACTAGGCTCATTACTGAAGATACACTAGCCAGAAAAGACAGTACAGTGCTGGTATTACCATGAAACAGAAGTGCAAAAATAAGTTTTCGTTGGAGTCGCATGAGGGAAGGGGAAGAGGGGGAGAACCAAAGGATTGAAAATCAGGACATCCTGTAATTGCAACTGGAGCATTGAGGAAAGAAAACAATTTGGAAAAGAAACTAATCCCATCGTGATCACTCTCTCATAGAAGCCAGAGAAATTGCTTTCTGTAAAAATAAACAGAAATGAACATTTCAGTATTTACTACAAATGCCAGCATATTGAAGAAAAAACTTTAATTTTGTAAAGACTGAAAGGATAAGTAATAAATTGGCAAGGTTGCTTAGACATTTGTGAACTCTCATAAATATTACCTACCACAAGTCTAAATCACTGCCAGCTCTGGCTTATGTTAGCCTATTTTAATACCTTACAAACTCCTCTGCCAGGGGATAACTGACCTTTGAAAGATTATCTTCTAGTGTGTACAAGATGGTGTCAAATAAACGGTTATCAGTTCTCAGAGAATTTAGCTTCTAATCTTTTGGATGGACCATTACCTGAAATCATGATTTATTAGCTATTTAAGAGCTTTCTACACTGATGAAATTACAATGTAAAACTAAATATTGCAGAGCAGTAAGTCTTGCAATTAAAACCACTGCCCAAAGTATAGGTGAGCAACTATTAGATTTACCAAAGCTTTATTATGGATCACTGAGAATTATTAACCTGTGTAATGGCAACTTCCACTTCTCAGTTGGATTCTGCTATTTGCTAACATGACTCATGCATACACAAAAAAATCTATATGAATTTAAATATGCATTGCCACCCCACTGATTTAGACTAGATTTAAACAGTATGATAGAAATTGAGAATCTTTCTGAATTTTCAAACTATGTATCAGTATACCTGAACTGGATGACAAAGAAAACAAAACCCAAAACCAAAGCAAGCACAGAGAAAGCACATGGCTTAAAACCAGAGTGCACCAGGTAGCAGGGCACATGGCTTAGCACACCCAGTAGCTGTACTGACAGTATATAAAGAGCTCACTGTTGTTTTATTTTCTCTACTATAGGAAGGGAAAAACAACTGTAAGCTGAATGTGAACTGTGAATTGAATGACTGAATCTTGGGACATTGCTTTAATTCTGTTGAGGAGGAAAAGGAATAATAACAATACCAGTCAAATATGAAAATCTAATTTTCTTCCTGAAGCCATATGTTAAAGTGAAAAAGCAGGCTAACCCCCATATATGCTCCATCTGCACAGAGGCCTGTGGAAAATGCAGGAATTACACAGCAATTGTGTCCACTTTGATTTCTAACTGCAGGGAGAGGAGTGAAATACTGAACAGAACAGATCCACAGCTTCTCTGGAGGTCAGCTGAATCTGCCAGGTCTAATAAACAGAAGACAGTCTCTCCTCTTATTTCTGAGAAACCCTTGGCTCTGTAGATGTGTGCAGCCACAAGATTTGTTGGGTCTTTGGATCTGCATAACTTTCCACAGTAGCAGTTCCCCTTGGTTCCTTTCTGAATTAAATGTCAGAGTTAAATAAGACAGGCATAGGGATGGCATAATGCTCTTTTGTTTGTCAGGGGAAATATTCCTTCAGGTTTATGGAGGGGTTTTGTTGTTTCCAGTTGAAGGGAAGGGTAAAATTGGTCCCGCCCCAGAATCAGATGGCTGCAGCTTAAACTTAAATGTGAAAGGAATGCAGGTTTGAATTGCAATCAGGGTTGAAAGCAGTACAGTAATAAAAAGGTTTCATATACTATTATTTACTCTGATACAACTCCAGAATGGAGGGAAAGAAAAAATAGAAAAATCAGCCACACAGTATTAACTAATATTACAAATTCACTATCCTAGTTTACAATTTCAGTTAAGTTTTTGATTTCCCATATCTTGCAAGGATAATGAGCATCACTTTATATTTCTAGAGTCCTAATGAAATGAGTTTCAGTTTGCCTGAATGTAGATATGAGACATGTGGCTTTATTAAGATTTTAAAACAAATAGTCTAAAAAACATAATTTAAAAGTACAGGCCTACACAAATTCCAGAGCAATTTACTTTAAATACACACGTCCCACTTTCATACTACACAACTGAGAAAACAGAGTGCTCCACTTTCTCATTTAGAAGCTGAGTCTTTGCCATAAAGATACTTTCCTGTTGGTAACCAGGATCTTCCAGAAGATGCAAGCAGTTGTCCAAGAACAACTTTAAAAACCTATGTATCTAGAATAATAAGTATTACTTTTTTTATTCTTATTCCCACTGCAACATTTACATACAACTGCAGGCAGCAGTATAACAAAACTGAAGGGGTTTTGAACTGTAGTTAGAAAAAATAATCATTACAGTAAATACTGTTTTATTCTTGCTCCATTCTTATCAAAAAGAGTTTAATATGCCAAATACCTGACTCTAAAAAAAACAAAGATCTCTTTGCTTTTTGTCCCTTTCCCATCAGCAAGGGAATATTATATCTTTATTTTGAAGGGGTGCTATAAGCTACATCTGTGAAATATTTGTGGGAGGTTACAGCAGAGAGCTAGAACAGTCAACAAGCAGAAAATGTCTGCAGGTAAGAAGGACCACAGAAAAAAAGCTTGACCTACAGCTTTAGCTGAAAGTTAACACTTGAAGGTTGATCCTCTCCACGTGGATATAATTTATCCTATTTGAAAAATGAAACACTCCTATGCTTCATCTTTCATTGAGGGTGAAACAGAAATCATTTCTGTACACAGTGCCAGAGTCCCAACCAGACCCTTCCATCAGTGAATATTACTGTTTTCTTGTTGCTGATGAAATAGGATAAGTAATTTCTTTTGATTCCATCAAACCTGAGTAGAATGTGTTTCTAAAAACCTTTAGATTTCCTCATTCTGTAATATATAAATAACACTGATTCATATAATATCTTACATCACAACTTCATGCTTTTCCACTAAGCAGTAATTTTGGAAAGTGAAGCCTCAGCTGGACTGGATACTATACAACCCACTCGAAAAAGGTGCAGCAATGTCTCCCCAGCCTTCCAGCCGTTCCCTCCAGCCACAAACAGAAGCTGCACACCTTTCCATGTGTTAGAACCCCTTCCCCCACCGGAATAACTCCCTCCTCAGTAGTCCCGCTCTGTCTCAAGGATAATTTCTGCTCCAGAGGCAGGAGACAGCCCCTCTCACAGAGATGACCTTCCCCTTTAGTTCAGCAGCCCAACACTTCCTGCACACATCCGAGCACTCAGTGTCATGCTCCTCAAAGTCTGGCTGCTCTTAGCAGCTCTACCAATCCAACTAGTGAGGCATAACCTCTGTCCACACACCTTGTCTTTCCTCTTCACGGCATTAAACACTTTTTGCAAAAAAATCTGGTTTATTTTTCCAAAACTTTTTTGTTGTTGTTGTTAAATTAATTAAATTCGTATTTTTTTCCAAAACATGGCTTAGCCCTATACCAGCCATCGTGGGGAAAATTAACTCTACCCTAGTCAAAACCAGCACACAAATACACAATAGAAAGTCCCAGAATGCCATAATTTACTTTTTCTGGAAAAATAAACATATTTAGAGTTTTGTGAAGTTATTTGTCCAATTTCAACATGTTAATCATTTTTAAAGTTACCAGCCCAGTTCTCTATTTTAGCAGATATAAAGCTCTCTCCTTTTCCCAAACACTGCAGAGAGTTTTCCTAGGAGGCTATGAAAAGTCTTATTTTGAAGAAATGTTGGCTTATGGGTTAGGAAGTCATTTCTTTAGGCAAGTTCCAAAGTACAGAAGAACTGAGATGCTTTGACAGCCTGTCTGCCAGTCGACTTTGTCCCACTTGGAAAACAAAAGCAATTCTTTAGAAAGAACGTTCTTAAAGATGTTAATCCTTTAAAAATAAACGATTCCTAAATTATCTGCACTATAAAAGCAAGCAGAGCCTAAAAGACTCTTTCTGAATGGTTTACATAGCTATTTGAATAGGTTGCCTCTAGACTGCAAACAATATGCAAATAACTATCACAGAGCTGTAACACATGAAAAAACTACTTTTATTCTGTTTTCTTGAACATGTAAGTGAGGAATGCTTACTTTGTATACAGAAAATGTAGACAAGAATGATGTAATCAACTAAAAAATAAAGCATTTGGCAAACAAAGATCAAATTCTTTACCTAAAAAACTGTAAGCTTATTTGCAATTAAAAAGCCCATCAAAACCACAAATTAATTCATTAGGAGTATTAAGGAGGGAACTGATGGCATCTCCTTACATACTACCAGTATATAAACCCTGAATGATGAGTGTTCCACACAGAATTCATGTTCCACATTCAGTTACACACCCAGAATTTTCACCATGGTATGGTAAGTAATCTCTAAATTACCTGGAGCAGTCCCTGATTGCTACATCAGCCACATTAACTTCAACATATTCACACACACTATCCATTTACAAAGTGTTGCTCAGTATCGCAAAGATAAACAAGATCATTTAAGCGGTTTATAATAAACTCTGTAAGACCAGAGTCAGAAAATCCAGTATTTCCTTAAAATATGAAAATATGATCATTCAGTGCTGAAAAAGCAGAGGTAAGGACATATTACAGATGAAGATAACTATTTTCATCTTTGAGCTTTTATCTCAAATTCAGGATACACTCTGGAGTGTTACTGAAGTGATACCAAAAATTAATATACCATTAAAGATGCTCTTGTTGTGGTGCAACCCTTACTGATATAAACAGTCTGAAAGACCAGAGAAACACACAGTGAAAGACATTCTCACAGATAAAACTGCAGGAGCAGAAGCCACCCAAAGCAGATGCCTTCCCCAGAACTGCTTGAAGGAAGACAGTACATGCAGCTAGAAGGACACATCTGCCAAAGTGAGACCTCACTTCTGTGGCTAGACAGGTTTCCCATTTTGTTTGTTTTTTTTTTTTAAGAAACCTTGTGTCTCATTTAAAAAGAAAAAAAAAAAAGCCAGATGAAAAATTATGCAACACTCTGAAGTGACCTGTGAAGGCTGTCTTGGAAATAGTGACTTATCTCACAAATACCCAAAGAGACAAGAGAGATGGATGGTCTGATTTAATTACAAAACAAAAAAATCTCCTGATGTTTATTTGGCTTAGACCTTTGGAAGGGCCATGGAGAGCTTCTCTTCCATCCCTGTTCTGGGTGAGAGGGATGTTACTACAGCAGAGATTCAATCCTGACTGCTTTTTACAAAGAAAGCTTTGCTCCCTTGTATGAGAACACAACAAACCTACATCTTGAACTGAAGGGATAAGAAAGTAATACATGACTCAAAGTATCCCAAGTCTTCACACCACGATTATGTGACTTAAAATGTGACCAAGATGAAAGGCACCCAGCGATACCCTTTCACAGTATATGCACAGATGGCAGTGAGTCCCAGTCCTTCAATGCACCCTTAAGGATAAAATATTACATTTATTAATATTTTCAAAAGACTTCCTCCTGCAATATTAACCAACTTTTTTTGTTTGTTTGATTTGCTTTTTGTTTTGTTTTGCTTTTTGTTTTAAACAGGCTTATGCAAACTCTGTTTAATCAATAATGAAGACAGAAAACTAGTTCCAAGTCTTCCTACTCTGCTCAAGTTGCAACAGGAATTCAGCTAGGTGAAAAAGTCCATTGCCACACATTCCTACTCCACAACACACAAGCTGTGTTCACTAATGCCTCCATGCTGTTTGAGGAGAAAAGCAAGTGTGCATTAGACTGACTGACCACCAGATCATCTTTTGAGGATGTGACTGGAATGAGGACCCCTCTAACTTCAAAACACCAGTTCCCATGATGCTGATGTTCCTGAAATTTTCCCATAAATGGGAGATTTACATATACTTAATTTCTTCCAGGATACTAAGCTAGTCACATATAGACAGCATCTACCAAAGAAACCATTCATCTTGGTAAACTACTCAGGTACCTGCAGTATTCTACTTTGAGTAAAAAAACCCAGAATAAGTCAAAATTTCCATTGTGGTTCACTTGTATGACAAAAGGCAGAATATTGGCAGAAAATTAATCAGTTTGAACTTTTGCTTACCTACAGTATTATTTTGTTGTACAGGGGGAAAAAAGAAAGGAGAGAGAAAGTCTGAAGGTGCCTTCATTTACTCTGGAGCCAAACTCTGAAGTAGGTGCATAAAGCTTTCCAAAGAGACCACTAACTTCATTGATATCAATATACTTGTTTCCACTCAACAAACTGCAAGTTTGTATGGCAAGAGTGTTTTTTAATCTCTTTCTGAAGGGCTGCAATGGCTGACCTAGTTTCTGTTTACTATAGAAATAGAAATATTTCTTATATTTCTATATTTCTATATTACTATAAGCTTTGTGTTTGCATGATGCCATTTACATCGGTGCTAGCTGGTTGCAGTGCAGCACTCACACTGCATCTTGTGCCAAACCTAAGAATAGGATTATATTCTCCCTAAGAGAATACATACACAAAAAAAATCTCTTATACACTTTAGGATTATGTATAGATTAGTACATCACAGATAACTATCTGGAAGTAGAGGGAGCTTTTTTCTGAAGAAGCCTCTATACATAGCCCATTTCTTTCATAGTAGGAACAGCTTTAATTTCCTCCCCAGTCTCCCTGGAATTTTGATGAATAAACAGTGAAGGTGGGAGAGGTGGGAAGAACCTCTCCAATCAACCAGATTGAATGTACAATCAAACATGCACTTTGTATACAAAGCAATATTCTTAACTGAGTAATCACAAACAGAAATTAACTATTGCATCTGAACCTTTGAACACAGTCAGAGCTGATAACATCTAACGAGGGTATGTTCACTTGCATGTCTGTCTAGGTATGGGCTCTGCTATCAGGCTGCATGGTATTTAAAAGGTATAGTACAAAAAGCATAGGAAAGTCAGCATTTTTTTTCTAAATAAAGAATGGGAGCCTGTTGTAGTTTTAAGGACTATAAGCAGGAAGTAATTTAGAAGCTCTCCGCTCATGGTTCCACTTTGAACTCAACATCTTTAAGGGTTTTGTTAGTATTTTTTCCAAGAAGAACACTTTTATCAAACAGCTTTCCTCTGTCTCAAAGCAGTTACTTAGAGAGTTATCAGAAGAGATTTAGGTGTATTCTCTTTGTTTTATAGTACATTTTCCTATGTAGCACAGAGGTATATTCCGTATGACACTCACGAGTCTGAAACAATACCCAATTATCATAAACTACTAAGACCTGCATTTCAAAAAATTTTAGAAGTGAGTTCGGATTGCTACTTAGCCATCAGTCTCCAACCAGCCCAAGTAGTCATGAGGTGCAAAACCACTGACAGAAAAATTAAGTTACAGAGTGCAATGCTGCCATCTGCTGAAAGTTGCCTGTCTTAACTGTTTAATTGAGTTGCAGGTTTTTGAGCATTTTGAGCAGTTCCTGAGACACGTTTAATCTGAAAAATTTGAGAATGAGTAACCAGTATTTTTAGATTTGTGCTACAGATACAAGGTCAACTGCATTCAAGTACAGAATCTGTATTTCCTTCGAATGGGATGGCCACCCAGCTCTCGGTAATAATCACTGTTTCCATTTCTTGCCTGCAGAGTTGCACCACAGCCTTGCAGAAGGTTCTCTGTAAACAGAAGGCCCCGAAAGTAATGTTTCATGCCTAGTGACAAGGCATCGGGAACTGGGAACAGGACATCCAAGCTTGCAGCTTTCCCTGGCAAAATTGCACATCAGGGTGGTCACCTTTCCTTCTAGTAGTTTGAGCTGGTATTCTAGAACGGCACTCAAGAGGTGGCTGACATTTTAGGAAACTCCAAGTCCATATTTTTCTTTGTTTTTTTTTTATTTCTCCAATCTAGTCATGGAATAAAAATTTGTCCTTTACAAGGGATGAATATGGTCTTGCTGTAACTGCACAAATTCATCTCATTTGCCAAGAGACAAGATTTTTCACATGTGGACCACACCAAAGTTTTTCATATAGCAAAAGCCACTGAAGAGAAAAAAATAATACCTCAGAAGAATTGGTGTGAAAGTACTACAATGTCATTTTCACTGTGACCTATATTATTATATTATATTGTATTATATTATATTATATTATATTATATTATATTATATTATATTATATTATATTATATTATATTATATTATATTATATTATATTATATTATATTATATTATATTATATTATATTATATTATATTATATTATATTATATTATATTATATTATATTATATTATATTATATTATATTATATTATGTAACTAAATTTATGCAGGCATACAGAGCTCTCCCATGGCCCAGGCTGCCATGCACAACCCATGAATCAGTCTGACATCCATGCCCTATGCTCTGCTGTTTGATTAGCACTTCTCAGATAAATGAGATAAAGTGTTGCACCAGGATAAACTCTTTAAAGTGCATGCCAGATATTTTTGTTTCCGTTTCACCAGAATAAATCTGAAATAACTCTACTTAGCTGAGTGGGCATGGACCTCAATTTCTCTCAGTGTAAACAAATCAAGTGTGTGAGCCAGCGCCCCAAGTTCAGTCACCTGTGGCTTTACCAGATACAGATGCTTAACAGTACAAACCTGATTTGTCCATGCCTCTCACTGAAGCAAGAATAAAATTAGAACATATCACTACTCAATGACAATCGTAGTTGATAATCACTTTGAACAGATTGTAAGCAATCAAATGGGGAACACTGAACTCTCTGCTTCACTGTAGGGAAAAAATAGGTCTCTTCTGTGTACAGAAGGAAAACAAATTCATCAAATGATGAATGCTACACAGCCTCCGTCTTTGTTACCATCTCTCATTTCTTCAAAACATCCACTGGAATAATTCAAGCTTCAATCATACCATCTAATTTGGTGCAGCTCCACAGTAATTATAAAGGATTCATACTGCATCACTTACATTGATAAAAGGAAATTACCAGGAGATTCCAGAAGCATTTTACTAGACTTAATTCCAAGCATAAACTTGTAAGTGCTCCATTGATGTCTGTCAGTTTGATTATGGTACAAATCACATAGCAAGGAATACTTTCAACCACATATTTCATGACTGTTTTAGTTCTAGCAGTAGCACTAAGGAGAGACAAAAAAGCCTTTGCTCAGAGATTTAAACGTTCATACTCAGCTTCATTTTCTTACACAGTGAAGAAAATGAATTTTTAAGAAAAAATGTTAGTCAAAAATATGAGATATAGTAAACTGGCATTTTGCACTTTAGTTGATGACTTGTGAATGTTTACATTGTTTAACACAGACACGAGATGTGAAGAGCTTACCAGTAAAACGACACAAACAGCACGCGTGGGAAACAGTCACAGGGACACTGAGCTACAGCAAAGACTCATTTAGTCAGAGTAGCTCATAAATACCCACTCAGTAAAGAATGAGAAAGAAGCATTTTTGCCACATCAATGCTCATGCTTACAATTCCAAGCCGGGGAACAGTAAGGTCAGTAGATTTGATTACACAAGAGGCAGAAACAGAGACTTTTTTTTTTTTTTTTTTTTTTTGTGCATGGGAAAATGGGAAAGCTCAAAGCTGCAGATACCAATACTACAGGACAAAGGTTTGTAGTTCTGAATTTGCCTCAAGGTTTCCTACAAACCACCAGCATAGTTCTACTGATGCATGGTAACCTGAACTGACCACCAGCAAGGACTTCACAGACCATTGGTGTGGTCCATGAACAGCAAGAAAATATCTGCAGAATCAAATAATCATGAGATGCAAGCACAGGATGAACAGCACACAATGAATGGGAACAGGAAAAGGCAGAGCCAAGTTTCAATGGATGCTATGATTTCAATGGATGCAGTTCCACTAACAGTGGTATTTTATTTTATTTTTTCAAACCACCCACAGAAGCCAAGCCAGATGACCAAAGGCTGCTACTACTAATGCTGCTAATACCCCTGAAGGATTATTTATTGAGTGAGGCAGCTAAGGCCAGCACTTTCATAGTTAGTAATCACTACCAGTTTTTTCCCCACTTTGTTCATATCAGTTATAATTTTCTTTCAGGATATGACTTGTTAGTTCCCAATGCCTATTGTTCACATCTTCTCTGAGATTATTACTTGGCCAATGCAAGTACAATTTAATTTAGCTGTGTTGTTCTTATTTCAACTGTATCCAAGCCACAATTGTTATTGGAAACTTCTGCTCTAAGTTACTTTCTGAACTGACCCTTAAACCCCAATTTCTGATACTGCCCAGCAGTCATTTAATGGAGTAAGTTACAGGAATTTTCACCCCATTATCCCATGGATGAGCTTCCTGAGAAAACAAACAACCTAATTAGTAGAAATATTCCATATAAAAATTAAATTACAGTCCAATGCGTGTTTCAAACCAGCATTCACTTGAGACATCAAGGAACTGTAGTTTTCCAATTATAACACTACACAAGGAAGCAATCTTGAAGCAACAGCTCACCATGGGTCACATCTCATGAGTGCTGCTGGCTGTTTTCTTTAGCTCCTGGCTCTACAGGTCACACACCAGTAATACCCCATTCCCAGCTCTGAAAAGCCTGGTTTACAACAAGCCAAGGCAATCTGTGCTCTAAGAACAATTAAAAAAATGTACAAGCAAGGAATTTACTGTGCTAATGGTTCATTCTGCTATTTGCCTTCATTTGCATCTCACTTGTGGAAGGGACACGGTACTCCTCATTCCAAATGAAACAAATAGAAGCCAAATCACTCTGCCACAGTGCCAGCCAAACACATCTGTTAAGACTACTTTGGCTACTCATTTTTTTCACCAGAAGGTAAAAATGTTATCAAATGGCACATAGGAATATTGCTTGGGTGGCTCTCAATGTTTAGAGCAGGAACCAGGCATTAGTTTGCATCAGCAGCCAAAACTATTTTGATATTAAATAAAATGCAAAGGGAAAGCTCAGAAAAACAATTTAGCATGAAGTTCTCTTCTTCCAGTGCATGATGCCTCCACCACTGACAAAAAAAAACAACAACAAAAAAACAAAAAACAAAAAATCAAAAAACAAAAAAACAAAACAAAAACAAAACAAAAAGTCAAGAAAAAAATCTTTTTAAAGTCAAGTCACAGACATTTATTAGACGAAGAACCGAGGGAGCATTGTGCCCATTATATCCTCCCACCCAGCGGCCACAGAACAGAAAGTCCTCTCCAAAACGATGACTGCCAAATGCAGCAGCCTCACACGATTGGTCAGTGTACTTAAACACATACAAAGGAGATCATTATGCTCCTCTATTTCAGGTGTCATCCAGGAAGATCATTTCCACAGTTTTAACACTGACTGTTCCAAACTGCTGGTGTTCTTCCCAGCAATTGTATTTTGTGGTTGTATTTCCATTTCCTTTACCATGTATGCATAAGCAGGCCTCTTTTTGGTCTGAATTATTTACCCTATAATTTGTGCTTCTGTTTTCAACTAGTATTTACTGCTGAATCATGCCAAAAATCACACATACTGAATATTGCAGTAGGTCATACTTTAAAGTCCCATAAATTTCCTCGTTTCCTTGCAGCCAGACATAAGCTTCCCATTACTTTGGGCCAAACTTTATTCTCTTATGGAACATGAAGCAAATTCACAGAACTCAGTGAAAATGCACCCACTCGTACTCTACATTAATACTACATTTAAAAAACTGTCACTTCAGTCTTGATTCATTGACAGGTTGGCTTCTACTGTTGGAAGTATTCAGATGACAGAGGCTATTCCTTCAAGAACACTTCAAATGCATTACATTTTCAATAAGAAGTCTGTTTGCTAGATATCTTTTACAACATCCAGATGCTTAGAATCAGGCAAACAAACACTAACATCAGGCAGGCATTCCTAAACAATTCTAAAAATTTTTCCAAGTGTTACAAGAACTCTGTCAAAGGGCTACAATTATTAGGAGCCTACAGACAATTACCCTATTTTTCTATTAAAGATATTTGCCCTAAAACACAAAGATACACAATAGCACTTCCAGTTCCCACAATGCAACAAAGTCTCCAATTAAAAAAAATAAATTCAAATATACCATGTGCTATGTGTTAAGATATTGAGAAATAGCATAACCAAGCACCTCCTTTGTCATAATAAAAAGCAGTATTTTAGCAGAACATCTCAGTAAGAATGACAGACACAATCAGATACATCTATCTGCCACAGAAGTATTTTGAATATATGAAGACTACTTTAGGCCTTACATGCAAACAGTTCAAAGCTACTAAGCTAGTCAAAACTTTAAAAGTTATTGAGCATTAAATACATATGATACATATACAAGATCCTACAAATTTCAACAGGTCAGAATGTAAGCATTTTTTACTGGCACTGATCTCAACAAGACCAAGTTTAATGGACTATGCAAGTCTCGAGCAGGAACAAGCACTGAGGTGTCAGGGCAACAAAGGACTTTGGCCCAAGGCCACTGAGCTGGCCCAAGCTGCAGCCACGTGGAGCCACCTGAGCCACCCCTTGAAGAACAGCACTTCCTGCCAGTCACCAGGGATTTACAGGAGCACAGTCACATTTGTATTGAGACAAAGCAACAGGTGTGGACTTCCTGTCGCAGTGGAAACCCCTGAGAGCACTTGACCAAAGTGGGAGATGAGTTGAACCCCTCAGGAAGCACTGGGGGAGTATGGGGAAATGCAGGTGGGGATGGAAGCATCTGAAGGGATGTTTCTCACCTTCCCTAAACCAATGCCAGCTTCAAGGCAACCCTTTAGTTTTTGAGACTGAGTCCTTCCCGTGAGGAGGAAGGTGGTGCAGAAGCAAGGTCAGGAAAGCAAGAGGGACAAACTGGTCCAGAGCATGAAAGAGATTAACTTCCCAAACCTGGATCCAGGCACTTAGTAAGTACAGACACTCTCAAAAGCACCCCCAAATCCAGCATCATTTTCCTACAAAATTCCCCTAAGCCCTGAGACAGATATATTTTCACTTCCAAGTAACACAACAATGTAAAAAATAAATAAATTAATAAAAAAGTGAGGCAGCTCACTTACAAAGCTACATAAACTTGCACTGTTAACAGCTTTTCAATATTAAATGATTTTTCAATGTGCTAGCACATATATGATGTGCCTTTCCTTAAAGATAGATGTATGTCCTTCTTTATATAAAACCATATAAATAGTGCCTAAAATTAAGATCTATAGTTAATCAATTCTCATCCCCATCTCAGTGGGTAGGATAAATGATAAATAAATGCAAGCAGTAAAGTCAACTGACTCTGAGACCTCGCAACTGATTTTGAATGCTTGTGTTTATTGACTGACAGCTTCCCTTCACAAAACTGGTAAGCCATCTAAATTACACCATGCAGCCACATGACTTCCAGCACAATTGCTTCTTAAGAATTTTCCACCATATTTCCAAAAGATAGGTTTTTAAATTATTGCTTTATCATCTTGCACAATCTTCCTATGTATATTTTATTATATATAGTTAAATTTCCAGAAGTATTTCTTCACACTGCCATGTTTAAAGATCTCTGAACTAAAGCAGTCTGTATAGGCTCAAAGGCCTACTTCAAGGGAGCATCCCTTCCCCAAAATTTGTAATTACAGACTCTCTGACTACCCTCTTCCATTTCAGCCATTTCCCCAGCTTGTTCATCCCCTGGGTTTGGTTTAGTTTGTTTTGTTGTATTTTTGAGACTTCTCCAAGGTTTCAAATATTTATGCACCAAAACTATTTGAAAAAACCAAGAGTCTTTTTCCACCTTAAAAGCAGAGCCTAACACAGCAAACTCAGCATAAGCAAAAAATTAAATGGGCACCAAATTCCAGGATTGATTGTCCATTTCCTTCCTTTTCCAAACCAGAAAGCTGAGCTCTCTAACCCTCCCAACACCAGCTTCAAACCCTAGAGAGACCAAAGGATCTCTTACATTGCCACACTAAAGTAACCACTCAAAACACACAGAGAAGAAAAACCTGCCTCTTGAGTTCTCTGTTTGTTCAAGCAAAACGCACAGGCCAATTTGCTTTCTACAGCAACTCCATCTTAGCTTGGCTTGACTAACTAACACTTACTCATTTGTTTTTCACTGCCCTAGGCAGCACACTCACGTAGCTATAGCCAGACAGGATTTTTTAAAAATTCTTAAGAACTTCCTTACCTATGTTCTTCTATATGACTCCCCTCTGTTTTCTCCTTCTTTGTGCCCATACCCTCTTTCCTTCTAGTTCCCTCCTTATAGCATCCCCTTCACCAGTTTCAGAGAGCAGTGCATAAGGTCTTTCTCCTTGTGAGCTTGCTTTTCTACTCCTCTTACAAGTTCGCACTTCTCCACTTTCTATCAGCCTGACATCAGTTCCACTGTCCCCCTAATCTCTCAGCACTTCTCTTCCCCAAGGAGCCTTCCACATGATTTTTTTTTCTCCTTTTCTCACCACCCTTACCTTATCTTTCCACTACAATAGTATTTCTATTTGGTTTAAGAGTTCTTCCACACAGTTTGAAACACCTACACTTCATTCTTCTCTTCCCAGCTACTGTTTCCAATGCCAATACCTCCACAGCCTCCCCTCCGCAGTGGAAAGCAGCCACCCAGACTTCAGGCAGCCCTGCATGAAAATCTCTAACACCAGCTATTCTGCAAATAATTTGCTTAAGAGAATCTAAGTCAGGCCTGCTACATTGGAACTTTGACACAGGACTCAATTCATAGAGACTTAAAAAAACATGATTCACCTCTGTTACTCCAAACACAACGGATCAATAGACTTTAATTTCAGAAAGATCCTCAAGATGTTACACACAAAGGACAAAGGTGGTGGCGGAACCAAAACAAAACCAAAATGCACCTATACCCCCAGAGGACTTTGTTTTCAAAGCAACCTTTGAAATTTTGGCCTATTGTTCTCTACAGCACACAACAGAGCATTCAGCAAGTGGTTTCTATTTTTAGGACGTCTGGGAATGTTTTGCTTTGTCTTTTTCACTCTGTAGGAACACAGTGCCATCTATTGGAAAAGCTATAAAGAGCAGATATTGGCTGTTTATTATTTGCAAAAAATTCTTTATATTTGCAAAATATTTTTACTTTATTTATTCATATTTATTTATAATCTTTTTACTTGCAAATGAAAACTTTGATTTCATAACAATTAAGTAGGCCAAGTCCTTACCATAGGCTTTTATAGGCATTTGTTAGGATATGCAAACCTCATATTATGGAAAATTCCAGACTTTTACATTTAACTTATGCAAACACTTCAGAACCTCACAATTATAACTACACTAACATGCCAGAGACAAAAGTTGCTACTCTTAAAAATAAACATCAGGAAGGTCTACCCTGCATAAGCCCTTTTTCTTAATCCTATGTCTGCCATTGCAATGGGCCTCCTGATGTTTGAGCATCATACAGGGATAAACACAGATCCTGCTCCCTAACCTGATTGCTATTAATCTTCCAAGATTAGGCGAGAGATACATCTTTGAAAATTCTCCTTCCATCAATAAGTGGCTCACATTGAGCTTTCCTACATCTATAAGTAGTCTTTCTTGCTTTCTACAGTCACTGGCAACTCAGAGCAACAGAAAAAGCCTGTAGAGCACTCATAGTCCATATTCAACATTAAACAAAGAGCAAGACAAATTTTAAGAGGGACCTTTTCAAAAAGGATTCCGGAAGAATTCCAGAGGAGTTTGGGAGATCCAGGCCTGAAGGAATGCCATCCACACCAGGCAATTAAACAGAGAAACAGGGAGGCAGAGGCTGAAAAAGGCAGGTCCCTAGATAAGCCAGGCAGCATGGAAGACTCACCATAGGGAAGTCTTTCTTTCTGAACACACTTCCAGAAGCATCCAGGGGCCGTGACAGTCCCTCGCTAGGTGACAGCAGGCTGAGACCAGGACTCCCCTGGCTACCACCTCGAGGGGAGTGATGAACACTGGGCATGGCTCAAGAAAGAAGCACAAGCTCTGGCACCTGGTTTTCAAAAGGAAAATGAGGCATAGGTGAACCATGTAACTGTTTGGGGAAAGAGGAGGAAGAGGGACAGCAGGATTTCCCCTCCCTAGATCACAGTGCAGCTGGCACTTTGCATCCCTCACACACAGGTGTTTTCCAAATTTATTATGTGGCTATACTGAAGATTTAGAAAATATGCTAGTGCTAATACACAGACATTGGGAACTCACCCAAAATGGTGAGAAGGCGTCTTTATGCCCATGTGTACTGCTACACGTAACTACATACATGTTTTTATACATAAGCTGCTGCCAAGCAGCACTAGAGCAAATCAGTGCTCTAGTGCAACAAATCAGGACCAAAATGCCTAGTAAAAAAAACAAATTAGCATAATAAAAACATACATTCTTTTCAAAAGCCTGCCTGTAAGACACCTAATTTTGTGGAAAAAGTGGCAAGTACAAGCAACAGGCCAGGGCCCTCCTCCTCCTTTCACCTCATGAGAGCAGCTGCGGCCATGCTGGAGCCCAGCTCAGCACCACACAACAAGAGGCTGCTCACACCATGGAGAACCCTGCCCAGCTCCCACTCTCACCCCCTCCCAGGGGCACACAGCTCACCTCCCCACATCCCCTCAGCAGCCCCCGGGGAATGAGGCAGAATCGCCGAGCTCACCCCAGCACAGCACCCTTCCCGCCTGGGATCTCCCTGGCACCAGCCCCACTGCAGCAGTGCCATGGGGCTGGGAGGGAAGAGACCCCCATAGCCAGCAGCACCAGGGCTCACCACATCTCACAGCCTTGCCTCCCGCAGGAAGGCCTTGTGCTTTAGCAGCCGTTCACTTTATGTAAGAAACAGCCATCAGATAAATAGCACTTATTATTTTATTATTATAACATTTATATTTCATTATTATTTATAACATTCTCATTTCCCTGTAATTTCCAGTAAATCCACATGAATTGCCCTGATTTCGCATGGTTTTCAGTGTGAAATGCCCATCTTGGAACATGTTGCCCTTCAGGTGTTAGGCCCATCAAGAAGAGCAGAAATGCAAACAAGTGTTGCCTCTTGTAGGGACTGTTTATTTTTACTTTTTTCCAGAGTCACAACAAAAATCAATCAAAGCCGAGGTAAAGACTAAGGGTATGAAGGAGATCCTAAGGAGAAGGTCATAGCACCGTATGCTCCCACTGCATGTCCTGGCTGCTCTCCAGCACCACGGAGGCATGTCACAAAACAGCTGTGGAGGCAATGAACAACATCTGCTCCACACACCCTGAATGTGGCAAAAAACTGTATAATCACTCGCCCAGCCGGCCAGAGCAAGACACCAAATGTCAAACTAGCAGCTGTTCCTTGGCAGGAGGGTGCAGGGGCTGCTGCCTGTTCCTGGAGACCCACCAGGGAAGAGGGAAAGGAAGTAGCGCTGTCCCCATTCAGTTTCTTAAGAGGTCTCTGTCCAAGGAATGGAGTCCCTCTCCCTTTCTAATGATTTGTGGTTTGGGTTATTTTTCCCCAGTTACACAAAAACAACATTTTCATTTTTTGGTATTCGCAACACTTGTGCAAACGCCCCTCTGTAGAGTCTGTACTCCTCAGCACTGGGCCATGGATATCCTGGCATAAAGAAAACGTGAAACTCACTGCAAGAAAAAGATTCATTTTATTCATCCTTAGATACATTAGAGATCTCTTGTTCACTTACCCTTCCTTATACCACTATGGCACTTGCTTCAGAGATAACCACACCATCACTGAAAGCAGTAAAGTTAATGCAAAATTCAGAGGGGACAAAGTAGTAACCAAAAGACAGAATAAAGGAAAATTAAAAGCCTTAAAGCGGCACTTCAGGGAGTTAATGTCTGTAGTACAGATGAAGGGCTGATATGGGCAATAGAGACACCTCTGGCTGCATGATCTTAAGGGCCTGTTTGAACTTTTAGGTATAAGCTGCATTGTGAAAGCAGCAGAGTAGATGTTAACATAGGTAGGAATTCACAAGATCTGGGCCTAAATATCCAGGAAGTGTCCTGCAACCTTCTCCACTACGGAGCTGCCCTTTTCCCATGCCCCTGCTGCCTTTCTTTAGTGGTGAAATCAGGAGTTATTTGAAGTATTTTCCTTCCTGCTACAGTGTGTGCATTTGTTAAGCATCACCCAGGCAATGAGCAGTTACAAAGACTGTTACCACCAAAGGTGGCAAAATGGAGACATGTTGTCACCCTTGAGTTGCAGCGATCACACCAGTCGAGTGTTTATTTGCACTCCGTATGAAACAACATGATATAAAATAACCTTTATTTCCTGCAAGTTCTCACCCACAAGCAGCTCTGAGGATGATGAACACGTTTGTTACTGTGCAGGTGTGACTCCTGCGCCCCTCTCAGCGGGGACAAGTCCCTGCAGGCGCGCGCACACACACACACACACACACACACACACACACACACACACACACACACACACGTGCACAAGCGGCAGTGGCACTCCCGCTGCGCTCTGCCGCAGACACTTCCCCGGTGGCGTGAGCTCCTCTCAGCGGGCCCACGCTACCGCCAAGGCTGCATAATGTTTCCCCGCACTTTTGTCCTCCCTCCAGAGCGCCGCCGAGTCCCAAAAAAAGCCCGTTCTCTCTCCCAAAAAGCTGTGTGCTCCAGGTGAGGCTCGAACTCACAACCTCGGCATTGCTCGGCTTTGTACTGCTGTATAAGTACCGCGCGCTAACCGATTGCGCCACTGGAGCCCTGACACCAACTCCTCCCGAACGCCTTATCAAGGCTCGCCCGGCCCCGGCGGGGGAAGGGCAGCGGACTCCCGCCTGCACCCCGCGCTGAGCGGCGGCCCGCAGCCGCCCCGGTTCCCTGCCCGGGCCGCGCTACCCCGTTCGCGTTAGCAGGGAAGGCATGAGGGAGCTGGCGGACACTGCACCGCTCGGGGAGGGCGGCGCCCGCGAGCAAGGCAGAGAGGCGAGCGGCGGCGGGGCCCGGACAAAGCCCTGCCGCCCCGGCCTCCCCGCTGGGCGGACGGGCAGGCGGCCGTGGGGGCGGCGGGAGAGCTCGGCCCTCTCCGCCGGCGGGCGGGCGGCGCTGCGGCCGGGGCGGGGCGGCAGCGGCAGGTGACGGGAGGCAGCGGCGCGGCCTGACCGCCGCTGGCGGCCGGGGGGACACCGCAGCTCCGTTCTCCGGGGACGAGACAGACGGAGCCCGGCCCAGGGCCCTGCGCGACCCAGCCTCCTGACGGCCTTCGGTGAAAGGCATTGGCCGCTGGGTCGGCGAAGTTCAGCCTCACGCTCACGGGAAGCCGAGGGGTGGTGAGGCACCCTCGGTCATGCTCAGGACCAGGCCGCTGCGAAAAATGACCGCTTACTACCGGGGAACTGTTGGTGTCTGTAGCACACATCGCTGCTGTGTGCGACACGAGGGGTGCCAGGAAAGCTCAAAACAAGTGTTTGTTCAACACTACGTGTGCTTTCCTAAAGTATAGCTCCAACATGGATTTATTCTACGGTCAGATCTGTCCCACCTTCTTTGGCAAAAAGTTGGTAAACATAATTGTCATCAGCAGATGCTTAAACCCAGATGTGACTTCACTACCTCTCTTACCCCATCCGTTTTCACACTGCTACACCATGATCCCCACGGTAAAGGAGCCGACACTTCTTGAACAGAGAAGAGGTGCTTCTCGCTTGCCAAGAAAATTTCTCTCCTGTTGGTATTATTATCTAGGCATTACCTAAAATATATTTCAGTGGTATTCACCATTGACAGGTGAAGCAGCATGCAGTTGCTGTATGTGATCCTTGGTGAAGGTGTCTGGCATGGAGAGCTGGCAGTTCATTTCTTGAGAGAAATTTTCCATCACATAGGTAAACCTGTGGCATACCAGAAAACGGCAACAGCCTTCATTACCCTTAACATCATGGTAACAAAACATTAACTTAACATTATGTAACAAAATAGTCTATTCCACACAAAGATTGCCGTGAGGGGGGAAAAAAAAAGTAGCATGGAGAGTGTAGTTTAAAAAGTGTATGACCCAGTGTCAATATTTAGCTTGTATTTTTTTGTTAACATATCTTTCTCGCCGGACACAAGCTTGTAAATTTAAGTTTCTAATTGGTCTAGTGATTGAGGAAAATAGAAAAATAAAGTAAGTGTTGTCTGAAATGCAGCTTTTTCCAGTAACCCTTTTTTCCTGTACCCTCAATGCAAAAAATTAATTATTTTTATGTAGCAGTTTCGTGCTTCAGTAGTTTTGCACTTCTCTGGCAGCAAAAGGTTACACATCGAGTCCCTACCTTTGCATAAAAAGAGGGATCAGGACCAGAAGGGAGAACAGAAAACCCAGGTGCTGGAACAGGCTTTAATGGATGTGAAGAGTCATCGTCAAGCAGACTAGCAAGTAAAATCCAGGCCCCAATCAGTTCCTCAGGTGTGTGAGATGAACTTATTTACTTGAGTGTCACAGAGACTGCAACACTGGTTCTTTTCTTTGCATCTCCAATACACTTCACAGAAATAGAGTTTCATAGCCTTTCACACTATGCAGTTATTTGCATTTCTTAGCCTCACTATTATATGTATGAAGTGGCAATTAACTTCATTTTTCAAAACCTACTGATTGTCAGAAAGCTGCAGAAAATGCTACCCTGTGATAATAGCCTCAGCCTTATATTAATGGTGAATTTTGTAAGTGAACTTTGTTTCCTCCCTGAGTTGGTTTAATTGTCAGGCTTTCATACCTCCTACCAGACACAAAATGGATTTATGAGCCTACAACTGAGAAAGTTTTCTCTGCAGGTAATAGTACCTTGTTTTCTGCCTGGTGGGAAAAACTGCAGACTAGGGATTAGAGCAGTGGTTGTGGACAAGAGCCCTGCAGTTAAAACTGGTACTTTAATACTGTGATGAACAAGGATAGGCTCAATCAATTCCAGGATCTGTGTTTTTTCCTACTGTGACTCTGGAGTCACATGCCCAACAAATGGAGTCCTGCTCTGCAATAAAGGTAAAAATGGTGAGGCAGAGCTTTACAAAACCATGATCATTAACTAGAGTGTCTGCACTTCTCCAGTCCTGCCAATCTGGGTCATAATCCCCTAAGTGAAAGTGCATTTTAAATAGAAGCTCTCTTTCTTTCACAGCTAAGAACAGAGCTGCCAGCAGCTTACAGAACAAAAAGTACCAAAATGTACCTATCTGTAAGTTCAAAAACTTCATGAGTTTTCTCTGTGGTGGGGTCTCACCACAGCTGTTCTGTTGGTAGAAATTTCATGTGCTAAATAAATGGTGTGGTGCTGGTGTTGTGTAATTGAATGAAATAATAACCACTTTGGGCTTATTTCAGAGGAAATTATAGCTAGTCCCATTGTGATTGTATTAATACAGTGGTACTGTAATCCACATGTGGATTTTTTTATCCCAAAATGAATGGATTCTTTTCCTGTTTTATAAATTACATAATGAGTTTAAACTAAACTGCAGAGAAGTTATAGAGATGAAGGTAAAACACAGTCTCTCTTACAAATACTTGATAAAAGCACAGTATTGGTTCAAAGTCACACTCCATTGCTTTCTTCAGGTGAAAAATTGCAACAGTATGAGTTAAAGAACTCCCAGTTTTATGCTGCTCATCATGCTGAATTTTCGGGCCTGTAGCTGCACTGCTTATATGTACAAGCCATGGAGAATGTACTACTCACTTTTAACCCAGGTCATTTTATCACCTTATACCCATACACGTTCACCTACTAAGCACAGTATAGATAAAAGTGGAAGTCTGAGATACATCAATAGCAAAGTGCTAAGATACTGTAATGTCTTGGGGTTTTTTGTTTACCCACTCATTTTATGTGTTTGGAGTCTGAAAAAATGTTTACAGATTTCATTATAAAAAAAAAAAATTGGGGGTGGCAGGAAACAGAGTGAGCAGTCCTATAGCAACTGTGTAGAACTGGAAAAGAGACTTGTGAGGGAATAAAAACTACTAAAGATCTGGAAAGTCTGGTTCTTCTCAGTTTCTTGTTTGTCTGACAGTTTGATGGCAATATGCCGCACTTTCCCAAAGGGCAACAGGGTCAGCTCTCCATAAGCCCTGCTATAACATTGGCAGAGTGGATGAAATTCAGATGAGCATTTATGGACAGCTGCTCTTGGTCTTACAAATACAGGAGACATCTGTATTTTGGCTACTTGGCAAAAGAAGATCCCAGTATATTCAAACAAATACACATACCACAAACTTCATCTTTAGAATGTTGAAGGGAGGTTTCTATATTAGACTTGAAAGGAGTGAATGCCCCATCCTCACCTGTTTTTTCTGACTGTGTAGCAAGGTCATTTTTGTAGAGAGGCAATGTACACACTCCAGCTGATGCAGTAAAGAGAATTAAGAAACCCCCTGTGAGCAAAACCCAGTCTCCAATAAAAATATATATTTTAAAAACAGTAGTCAATTATTAGCCAACCTGCTGGAGCATTAGTACTCTATGAAGTAACCTTTGGCTGATGGACCTGTCCCCTTTGACAGTGAAGCCTGCAGACACCTCTCCTACCAGCCAATCCCCTAGCCACTGGGGTTGGAATCACAGGCAGTCTGCTCACAGAAAAAGCACTCTTCAAGTTCTAGTATCTCAGGCAGAAGTTTCTTAGGACCATGGAGCTTCTTGTGAATGTAAGAAAATGGATAGAAGAAAACAAAACTGCCTTTTTGCCACCTGTTTGCAATAAGCTTATGTAAGTAAATGAAGATTTCTAATTTCTTTTACCAAGATATATAGATAGTCTTAGTTACAAGAGGAAGCTGCAACAATGCATACATGGTAAAGATTAATAAGGAACCATAATTCCTCTCAGGCTGAAGCCAGGGTGCTGTTACAAAGAACAGAAAGTGAGTAAAATCTGATTTTCTATAACTCAGCAGAAGCTGCAAGGATGACCTTGAATACAAGGTACTTGTCTCAACTCAAAGTCACTTGTAGGCAGGGAGTCTGAGTTAAGAGAATTTGTGTCAGGCTCTGTGACAACAAATTCTTAGAAATTGGAGGGGATGGCATCACATCCGGAACCAAATTACAACCTGAAGTAGCAAGAGCTGCTGAGAATCATTCCAACATCACAGAGGAGCCAAAGATGCAGGAGTAATCAAAATCAGAAGGATGTATCACTGAAAAACAAGGAAAATGGAAGGGCAGCAGTATCAGAGGATCAGATCTCCAGATCTGTCAAGGCAGAAGGGTATGGAGCCTGAAGGGGAAGTTTACAGCTGTTCACAGTATTCTGAACGAGACAGTATAAGGAAAAAAGTGTAGGCCTTATGCAGTTTTATGTACTCCATGCATATTCTCTGTGTCAAAGTTCGTGAACAAATTCCAATGTAAATTATCTAATCTGTGTCAAAATATCAATGAGGATTTCTTTTGTCAGTGAAGCTGAGGAGAAAATATTTTGTCTAAAACTCTGTACGCAGAAAGCTTTCATTAGAAAATACTTTCTCTAAGGAGTGATATAGACCCAGGTTAAGTAGCACCAGGTACAGGTGGTGGTAGACTCAGAATCCATGCAGTAGATGGTTTTACTCTCCCTCTACATAGGCTAAAGCCATGTTGGAAAAACTGGTTTTGTTTTATACTATGCAATTTTTATCACAAAAAATGTTTCCTGTTTCACTGTAACAACTTAAAATGTTTATGGGCAAAGATCTATAATAAATGTCACATTCCAGATTTAGTCAAGGTTTACACAGAACTATTAGTGAGGTTCATTGTACTGATAAGGAAAGAAACACATGAATATTCCCTATATGTAAAATACTAAAATTTTCCCATTATCATTGGTAAGCATCAGAAATTAATATGCTTCATAAAATGCTTCCTAAATCCATTTTGAAAATGAAGGAAATGGGAACACTTGTAGTGATTAAAGTTTCAGAATTTTTCAGTTCTACATACAGCTGTAGTTTCAACACAGACATGGCAGCAAAGATGTACTCTTTACCTTTTCCTTGTCTTATAACCATTGCTTTGAAAAGTAACCCTTGCACCTGTGAATGGAAATTAATATCACTGATACATTACTGCTCATTCAGCTTTTCATTAGAGATAGCACTTAAGGGCAGGGCAAGAGTCATATTTTTATTTTTTTTAATGATTAAAATTGTAAAGGAAGTGTTTTTAAATTAAAGTTAGGAAAATGCTTTTTAATTTTTTTATAAAACCTGGCTTTATATCACTCCTTAGAGACTACTTTCTAACGAAAGCTTTCTGCATACGGAGTTTTAGACAAAATATTTTGTCATGTCAGCTTCACTGACAAAAGAAATCCTTGATATTTTGACACACATTGGATAATTTACATTGGAATTTGTTCACAAGCTTTGACACAGAGAATATGTATGGTGTACATACAACTGGATTTTCCAAAAGGTTTTAGGTGATTTTCAAAGTAACAACTAATAGATTTCCAACATTTTTTTCAAAGGCTTGATCCTTCATGTGCTGAGTAGAGATGTATAAGGCAATCTTCTCACTGTGTCCTGCTGCCTCATTGGAAGGCAGCCACCTCAAAATTTAACTAAAACTCTTTGTTTCAAGGGAGAGCTAACAGTTAAAACTAGGTCTCACATCAAATCAGTAGGACTTTTGGTATCTAAAGTTACTACAGCTTTCAGGCTTTTATGACATTTTGTTCCATACATTTGAAAGGATCACAATTTTTAAATACCTGTTTGGGATTGCAACACAAAACCTCAATTCCTGAATTACTTTCTATTTATAGTTTTACCAAAGTCAATAAAATGATACATCTAATTAAATTGTAGCCCTGACATTGTATTTTATTGACACTATCTTGCAAGTTTAAATGCTTTTTAAACTCAACAATGAGCAATTAGCACAAAATCAAACCCCTTGACACAGCTGATTTTCACAGGTATTTCTAAAGCTCTTCTTCTGAGTTTAGAATATGATGCTTACCAAAAGGACAACTAAGTGTGGTCATGGACCATTGAATTCTTTGTAGACTTATAATGTTTTTAAAGGGTTACCTGCTAGTATCATTTTCTTTATGTGAATAAGAATAGAAATGTAAGAGTATGGAAAACTTAATAGTCCATTAGTTTGATCCTCATTCTAACAGTAGTACAGTCAAGTTTCTCATTCCTGAAACCTTTACAGTAGTCTTGAATGTATTTTGGCAGTCTTAACTGAAACTGTTTTTCTTTGTTATGATATTTCTTCTTAACTCTAAGCAACTATATTAACCAGATAACTTTATTTAGCAAGATGGACAAACTTACCAATTGGAGTTCCTGCTCATATTTCATAGCTGGAATCTTTTCATGGTGTCAGTATATATATTTCTTAATGATTGAATGATTAACCTGTTTATTATATAAAGCCCAGGTAAATCTGTGGGATAACAGATTTTATCATAGATTTGCCAAATTAACAAGTTAAGCAGTAATTGTTTTAAAGCAATATTTTCACTTTTACTTCGTGAACTAATAACAAAACTGAATGTTTATAAAAAAATTTAACCCATCTTAACAGTAGACTACAAGATACCCACAGATTGCCTTTCTCTTATTTTATTCTTCACAGTTGATTCTCATTTATTTCATTAATTATTATCTGTATTGCTACTGTTTGGGTCATCCTGCCCTTCTTTAACAAAAGTGTTCATTAATGTAGAAGCATTGCAGTGTGTTGTTGAAAATTAATATTAAATCTGCATGGTACAAACAATTTGGATTTCAGTTCCTTATTTTATGATACAGATATAAAGCCCAATGCTGTAAAATATACAACTTCCTATTGAGAGAACAGTAAATTCTAATTCTTTAGTTTTATTTGACCAACTAATTTGTCACTGTTACTTGTTTTGTCTGATTTATTAGTCCCTACTGTGGTGGTCATTATGATTTAAACACTTTTCACAGAAAAAGTGATAACAGTAGTAGATTGAATATGTATGTGCAACCACTCAGAACAGCATCTCTCAGTTAAGGTTTACAAGGTTTACAAGGTGCTGTAGGAAAAGGACACGTTGTTGTTCCCTGTGTTTAAGGGTATCATGGCGCAGCAGATTCCATTTTACTGCCCAGAACCTCCTCATTGCAAAGCAGAGGTTAATGCACCTCAGCTCACTTGTCAAACAGCAGAACAAATTTTGGTTCACAGCTAACAGGCCTGATTCTGAGAGTTCCTTTAGCAAAGGAAAATCTGCTACCTTACCTTTTTATTAGTGTGAATGGACTGATAGGTAATTGAGGTGATAGCCATTCCTTGTGATAGCTGATAGTTGTATGCTCACTGGGGCTCTTAAGAGGGGTAGAGTTTAGAAAAATGGCCTCCTTTTCTGCAATAGCCACAACCACAATAAGACCATTGTAATGTTGTTCCACCTTAGCAAAACTGGAACAATAAGCAGAACAGAAATTAGCTGGCAGTTCCTGCCATCAGTATCTCTGGTAATTCTACCAATGTGAGGGGAAAAAATAATGTTTTTACCTTTATTAACTTTTAAGAGTTTTATCTTTACATACTCATGTCAGGTTGAAAAGCCTTTTGTCTAGTTCCTGTCTCTTAGGTAAAATTCTTTATCTTTTCAGTTCAATGCTCTTTTCACAGCAGGCAGCTATTGTTGTCCTCTTTTTGTAGCTGGAGGCATTGAAACACCAGGAGGGAGGTAGATGGCCTCAGGTCACCCAACAGGATAGTGCCCGAGCAGAGCAGTGTATCCAAGGTCTTATGAGTTCTTGTACTGGATGCTGCTTTTCACTCAACATTGTTTCGTTGACTCACTGTCCTAAAAGAACTTAAAAAAATAAATTAAATAAAGAGCATAATGAATAGAGGTAGCTTCAAAATGTCACTTTCTTTTCTAGGCATCGCTATCAATTAAATGTGATGTTTGTTGGAGGGCCAAATGAAAGGAAGGATTATCATATTGAAGAAGGAGAAGAGGTAACCTATAGGTTGTTTATATTATTCTGATTTATATATATATAATGATTAAATGCAGCTACTTTTGAAGCTACAAATTAGCAATGTCATGCTCAATGATGTTGTATTTATTAGATATATTCATATATATTCATAATCCTTTACAGAAGCATTCACCAGAAATATACATCATGTGTGTTTTATTTGAAACAAGCACATGAGATGAGATCTGTTTTGATGTAATTAATTTCCAACAGCAAACTAGAGAAAGTGTTCTGACACATCAAAGTGTCTCATTTCAACATTTTTTAACAGAACTTTAGGAAGGTAATGATTTTTGAAGCAATATTTAGTTGCAGAAGGTTGATCTGTATTTCAAAAGTAACTTGAACATTCAAAAATAAAAAATATTACATTTTTTTTGGTGGACTTTGTGAAAATCATCAACTTTTCAGCTTTCATTTGGATTTGGAAAGTTAAAGAATAGTCTCTAAATATTTTTCAAACCATTCTCCTGTGCTCAAAGCCATTCCAACTTTGAGTTGTGAGTAGCCATTGTGCCAAATGCACGTGGAAGAAGAAAGAGTAGAAACCTAACAAAATTGTAGCAATTTACACCTTTGTTTACTGCCTTTTTCTTGGAATTGCTTGCTTGGCCTGGGGACTTCTCCACCACTGGTTCTGAAAGAATCCTAAAGAAAGTAGGTACTAGAGGCCTGGAAGTAAGGGTGTCAGGATGGAGACAATTTGCCTTGCTTCCCAGCAGAATAATTTAATTTCATGTAATTCCAATTACATTTGGAAACTTAATTTTAAGTCCCTTTTGAAACTCAACCCTAAACATCTACATAGTTTAAGGCAGAAGTGGGTCAAGTTTCAATAAATCCTTTTGAAGAGAAAGAAAAATTCATTTACTTATCATTGACTCATTTCTCCCTGTCGTGGTTTTAAAACAGTAACTAAAGAATTACTTATTTCTTGCTGTGAGATATGGATTAGAACAAGAGCAAAACAGGCTTAAAACTTAAAAGGAAATAAAGTTTATTAACAAAACTACAATAATAAGAACACCAGAATAAACTTCCAGAAAACCCTTTTATCCCCCACTACCCACCATTCCTTTGTTCACATGACAACATAGAGACAAAAAACTTTGGAACTTTGGTGTTTAAAACAGTCCTAATTCTTGCTAGAGTCTTTTCATCAGCCTTTGTAGAGAAACAGAAGTCTTCTGCTGCTAATCTATGAAGTTTCTCATGAGAAAACTATTTCTGTTATAGTTTTCTATTTTTCTGATGCCAGCTGCCCGGAAATCTGTCATCAGTTCACTCCTCCCATTTCACATCACTCTGAGGTGTGTATGGGCCATGAGTCTAGGGATGTCATTTTAAGGATGAGTTATTCAAAGGCAAAAGTCTTCTTCATCTGTCTCTGTGAGCTTTGCTAGAAAACAGTTTTCTCTTTGCCCCCAAGGCTTCAAATCTTCGCTTCACTCTGTTCCAGCACCTCACTGTATCACAATTACTCCACCTTTTGCTCAAAATCCAAACTTTGAACACTCCATTCCTCCCAATATACTCTGTCATGAATTAAAGGAGTCTTTTCAAAACACTATTGTCCATCTCCATAGCTTTAACAGAAAAAATATTTCAGCTTATAAAGCATCTCCTTATTCTTTCTTCCCCATCTAAAACTTAACTCTTTTCCTCACTGTCTTTGGTGGTTTTATGATGTCTTCTTCATGTTGATTCTCTCTCTCTCTCTCTCTCTCTCTGTCTCTCTGGGAAAAAGGAGTAATCTGTACATTTTATCCAGGTAGTAAAAGAATTAAAGTCTTGGAACAGCTGCAGATGTTCATGGTGTCAGGTTTCAGTTTAGCAGCAGAAACTACAAACTCAGCCAAGCTGGCCAGCTCCGTTTTTCTTCCCCCCTCCACCCCCCCCCCGCCCTCTGCAGCCTTGTCCGGCCTGGAGAGCAGGGAGGAGGCCAAGACAGAGCCTCGTTACCTTGTCAGAAGCCAGAAACACAAAGAGAACAAGAGAGCTCTGGCTTTACATCTTAAGGGGGTGTTCACAAGTTGATCTCCCTTCTCAATGGTTAAAACTGCTGTCAATTCTTAGAAATGACCAATAATTGGTCAGGAGAAAAGACTCCCATCAGCCACCAGCAGCTTCAACTTTCTTAGCTCCCAAAGCTATCTTAAAGGTAAAGTCACCCCATGACACTCCCCAAACCCACTCCAGCATTTCACAAGAGCCTTCATTGATTTCCTGTTCTAGCTCTGCCATGGAGGTGTGTGTAGTCCTTACAGACACATAGCTCTGGAGGAGCAGATGCTAAGTTATCCCTGGGGGACTCCTGCCTGTGTTGGATTGTCACCACCATCTCCCAGCCCACCTGTGGGCACAGGCACATCCATCACGTGCCAGGTTACCGACACACTCCACTGTGTCCCTTCTCATGGGCTGTGCAGGGAGAGCTCTGCAGCACCCGGGACAAGGCCATCAGGCTGCTTGGGATTCCTTAAAAGGAAAGTTAAGCTGATTTAATTTAACCTTTTTTTTTTTTTTTTTCATTTGCAAGATGTTCCTGTATTTGTAAATAATTTGGCCTACCCTTTTATAAATTCTTTATATGACTTCTCAACAAAATAAAAAGTTAGCCATATCTATAAAAGCATAATTTTTAGTTCACTGTTGCATACTGATGTTATTGCTAACTCAAGTGGAAACAAGTTGCTTTAGGTATCAGTACATACTCATTTACATAGTAAGTTTCCCACAATTACTCAGAAACCAAAAATGGAAACATAACAACCCTATCACATCGGAAAATTGGCAATACATATCAGAAGCATTATCAGTTATGTACCAGTTTAACATATGGGCCAATTTAGTTCAGTTTTATAAAAGTACATTATAGTTATTCATTGCATTTTACTATAGCTTTTTATCAGACACATTTGCACCTTCCTGTGACCTAAGTTAGAATCAGAATTATGTTTCTCATTAGAGAAGAATTGTGAGGTAGAGAGTATCCTAGCAAAAGGGCAGATTCCTAAATTAGATTTGGGATTAAAAAAAAACACCATTCAAAGCCATGTTCAGCTCATTATTTTGTCAGAGAAAGGGTAATTTATAGTTCTGGGTGATAATTTGAAGACAGACTATATAGACGTACTGTCAGCAGGCCAAATCACGAATGCAAAAACCCACAGATCCTTCAGGCAAATTTAGCTGATGCTGTTCTACTGTGAGTATTCTGATAGCAAAGTGGGGCTGGTTTGGAGAGAAAGTTAAATTTAGGATTGTTTATATCTGTCCACTTGTTATCTTGTGCCTGTTATCACACAGTTTATGGAGCATCCTGTGGCACAGCTTGCACTTGAAAGCCTGCAGTTCACAGCAGCAAAGGGGTGGCACACAGAGATAAAGGCTGAGGAGCATCCTCCTGCTCCCGAGCTGCTCTCTGCTGGTGCCATTAAGGTGCAGGTGTATCAGGAAGATTAGTTCTGACTGACTAATTAGGAGAAAAAAATACAGAGGCTTGATTTGAACTCTCTTCAAAGCCTTTTAGAATTGTCTCCTGAACAGCCATTTAGGCTAAAGTGACAGCTAGTCTAGCACAATTTTGTCCTCTCAACAAGCAAGCATTTCCTAAATAACTTACATTTTGTTCCTTCTTAATTTTCTATGTAGTGCTTCACTGCCTTCTTAAATTTTCTACTTCTTTGCCACCTTTCTGCGCAGAAAGAGTCTCATACCTGAGACGTTGTTTTCCATTGAACAGGTGTTTTAAAGAGAAAAGTCAAGCTGCACCTTTCAAGAGATAAGCCATTCACAGTCTTTGGCTGGAATTTACCAGGAGGTCACATTCATTCTTATTTGTAAAGTTCCCTTTTGCTCCCTTCTCCATCAGAATAGAGGCAGAGTCAGCAAACATCTACTCAGACATTCTCTGCCTCTAAATCAGACTCATTCAAAATTAAGCAGTTGCTTTGGAAAGTGCATCTTCTGTTGGAACATGGCAAAAAAGTGCTGTGAGAATGAACCTGTGTAGCTAATGCTGACAGAACTTTCAAACACTAGGAAGTGTTTGTGCTACATAATGAGTTCTGAAGGTTTCAAATGAATCATTACTCTGATGTGCCTCATTTGTCAAGAGACTTTTGGGTTCCCTGGACTAGTGACTACAATTCTTGTGTAGTCAAATTGATGAGGCCACTGAAAATTTCTGTGGCAGCCCTGACATGAGCCTAGAATTGCAGAATCAGTAAGGCTGGAAAACACTGCCAAGATCATTGAGTCCTACCTTTGAACACCGCCTTGTCGTCTAGACCATGGCACTGAGTATTATGTGCAGTTGTTTCTGAACATCTCCAGGAATGATGACTCTACCACCTCACTGGGCAGCCATTTCAATGCCTGACAACCCCTTCCATGAAGAGATTATTTCTGCTGTCCAACCCAAGCCTCCTCTGGCACAGATTGAGGCTCCTCCTGCGCTCAACCCCTCACAGCTATGGGGTAGCAGGTACCCAGGAACAGTCCTCAATGTGTCTTGGTCTTGGAATTTTCATCATACCATAGCATTTGTGACAAGAAAATTTCAGTGTTAACATAGCCTACAGGCTTCATGGTGTATTCACTGCATTTTTACTTACTTGTAAAGCCTAAGGGTAGAAAAAACCCAAAACCATCTTCCAAAGAAAAAAGTGAAAACTCAAGGGGATCATATATTTTGGAGAACGTTAATGACAGACAAACCCCACAATCATAACAAAGCTTAGCTCTAGTAAAAGGATTTCAGAATTTATTTACCGCAATGTGTGGGCTGCTTTGGGGGAAAAGTGAGATATGCTAACAGCTAAATCTAGGATCAAAAAAGTAGTTAGGTTGCTATCTCTCTGGCCACCTCAGTCCACCATTTACACACAATGAATCTCAACTGACTTTGATTTAGATGACTGATTTCTTAACATTTTACATTCTGATGCTGAGTCTATATAAAACAGTGCAGTTCCATGCAGAGAAATTGAAATCAGCCGCCTGCAACAGATTTGCATTGGCACAAACCCCACATGGATTTAGAAGTCCCACTTCTCATTGTACTGTACTTTACCCTAAGTTTCTGCTCTCAGTGTCTAGGTTATTTCCTATGGATAGAGCCACCTAATTATTGGCACAACCCCACAGACCAAAACCCTCATATTGCAGTCCTAAAGAGAACTCTCAGAGCAGGAGGGTTCCTCTGATCCCCTTCCTCTGATCATCTCGGTGAATCTCTTCAGGTTCTCCTAGCACATTCACATGGTCTTACTGACAAATAACTTTGTGGTTTGAAACATGATACAAGTTTTCTACCTCTGCCATAACTCATCTGAGTTTTCTGACCTGAGTTTTGATTTCACTTTCTCTCACTTTCACACAGACACCACAAGTAAGACTTGGCTCCAGTTTCTGACAGATGATCTGCTTAAATGAAGCCTGACCCCTTCTAGTGTATGCTGCTCTCCAGTCAGCATGCTTTTGAGAAACTCTCCCCTATCAGATCAACTTGCCCTCTGCATTTTATAAGGATAGTGGATGTCTGAAAACAAGGGGAAAGTGGGGCTAGGTGAGCATTCCCATAGGTTGTTTTGTGGTGCTTATATCCCAAATAAATGTGAGAACCTGAACCACAATGAAGCAAAAGAAATGTTTTTGTTTCTTTACATTGAAAAATCCCTACATTTATCTGGTAAAGACTCTTGGAATATTTTACTAAGAAACAAAGCTCCTATTAAAATGTAATAAGGACAACGATCCTTTTGCATCAGAAGGAGATTGTGTCTTCTGAAATATTTTTGCTGCATAAGAGTGTTGGCATGAGTTTTAGCTAGTATTCAGGTTCCACAAATGACAAGTAAATGAGCAGAGGGAAAAACCACACCAAAAAGTCCTCTAATACAGTTATCTCCGTCTTCCTCATCTATTTGTCTTGTAGACTTCTGATGGCTGAAAAACCCTTGTGATGAGAAAGGGAGAAAATTGTTTTTCTGTGCTCAAATAGATCAGTCACCACTGAAGTCTGGAGAACACCCAGGTTCTACTCCCACATCAGAATTTGATTTTCTCTGCAAATTAATTTAGTACTTAGCCATATGACAAGCGATACATGCCAGGATATACCAAGCCAGAGCCTAATCCCAGAAGTGGTTGAGCAATCCCAAATTCCACTTTTAGATGCAGTCAGAACTCAAACATCCTGCTAATTGCAGGTCTCTTTAGAGGTCTGTAAATAAGCTGTCAGCTATCAAAGCCCTCATGGAGCTCTGGGTTCCTGTGTCTAGGCAGAATTTGATATCAAAGGTAGAACCAAACTAAATTACATACATTGCTGTACGTAAAATAAAGCAGACTTGTGGGTTTTTTAGTTAGCCAATACAGACCAATTACAAATCCTGTATTCCACTACTAGATGCTTATTTGTTTACTCTGCTAGGATACATATACCTGGATGAAGGAGCAGCTCTCACCACACTAACATAGTGAGGATTTTAGCTCTTTTTAAGGTAGTATCCACATGTTCTACTACCCTGTTGAAATTTCTGTCAAGAGAAGCAACTTCAGCAATGCTTCCACTGATGGCAACAGTGAATTCCTATGTCTGTGCATCTCCTCCTCTTGCCTCCAGAAATGCTAGCACAATTTATTCTATGAGTATTCATTATTCAATGAAATATCCTTGTACAGACTTGATAGTGATTCAACACTGGCCACACTGCCTTCCCCTGCAGGCATAATACTGTGAGGTTTGAAGCATGATCAAAAAAGGGTGAAGCAGACTAAGGAAGGAGGATGCATTTCTCCTACAGCAAAGAAAATTTAAGGAAAATTAAATTAATAAAAAAAAAATCCCTCTCAGTCTTAAGGTGTTTTCATTTGAGTTTTGCAGGTATATCTGCAGTTTTAATGATGATACTGAGCAGTGTTATGAAATAATGTTACGCTTGGGACAAAGAAGTACTTCTAGGTGGCTCATAACTTCTAGAGGTAAGGTGAGCATTAGTAAAGGAGGTGTTCTTAGTATAATCATAATGAGAAGATATCACATAGTAAGCAGAAAACTGAACAAAATGCTTCAGTCTGGAAAAGGAGAAGAAGAAAAAAAGAGGATACAATAATGAATAAATAAGCACATTTAGCAACAAAGGATAATGAGAATGGTGAACAACCTTTGTTTCTTCCTTATGACACATTTTTCCCCCAGAAAGACAAAAGACATGCCCAATTGTGAGCCATTATGCAGTAGCAATATACAAATCTAGGCTTTTCTACAAGAAGAGATATATACATTTCATGTAACAAGAGGCCTTGTCATTAATAAGATGTTAATAGAGCAGAAACGTTGCATATTTCCTCAGTTTTTAGTACTGATGGGGAGAATGGATACTAGATTATTCCAGTAAGAACAATACATCTAGGAAAGCTTGTATTTTCAAGTGGTATGAACTCTATTGGCAATCTGTATATATATGTATATGTATATATATGTATATACATACATACATACACATGTATATATGTATATATGTATATATGTAGGTGTATATACTTGTGTATATGCACTCAAATTTTCTAACTCAGGCCTTGATATTTTTTTCCTAGAGAGACTTAGGAAAATGTTAGATTTGCCCAAAAGGCAAAAGTCAGTCAGTATTTAGAAAAAATAAGTTTCCAAAGACAGTACTATGTTGCCAATCTGGTCTCTGAAATGGATGTGAACTGTAACTCGCTGAGATATTAAATAGCTGACAGTTTCCTTGATAGAAAGTTCAGGTTATATTATAAACAAAGCAGTAGATTCAGTAATTGCTGCCACTTGTATTAATCACAGTTACATCAGATGATTTATGGATGACTGAAGCACTCAAGCAATTTAAAAGAAAAAAAGCTTTTGAAGAATAGGTCATCATTTACAGTGAAAGGTACTATTTAAATTCAGTCAGAAAAACACTGTCATTGACAATATGTAGCGCACGTCATTCCTCCTCTCCTGCAAAACAATTTGTTTAATTCATAACTTACTGTTTATAATCGTTCCTTATGACTGTGATGCTTCACCTCTGAGCTGTATAGCTGACATCCTCTCTCAAACTTTTCATTTCCAGGAAGGTTGCTCAGCTGCATGATTCATGTCAGAAGCAGGATAAACTCTGCCTCTCTTTTCCTTTCCCTCATCTACATGTTCTGTGCATGTGTTCAGTAACAGCTGCCCCAGTAACTGCAGGGGAAATAATACTCCAAAGCTCAAGATTTCCAAAATACTTTAGGTTTCAGCATTATCAGTGCCATATGACCCACAGCTGGTGTGACAATCCATCTAGATCATATGGTCTTAGATAACTTCTATGAACTGAAGGAGAGGTAATTTCCCCACTGAGATCACTCTCTGTTGTGCAGGGAATTCCCAACGGAAGGAGTGCGGCTGTAGCATTGTGTGCTGCCCTTTGGAAATACCAAAGAAAGAGCAAAAGAACACAGGGAAATGGACTGCAATGAGGATTAGTAGCCTGGCACCGTGACCTTGTAGACAAAAGTTATAATTTATCTGTAATCATGTCCTTGGCACGAGGTGAACTTTTCACTCATGTTAAAGCTCTCAGCATGAGCTTTTTTCCAGTGTATCTCAAGTTCTCCGTATTGTTTTGTTCCCTTGGCAGCATAGTTATTCTTTCTTATGTTCACAGAGGTGTTTTTTCTGTTTCAGGAGGCATATATTAATATTTCAAAACTCTTTCAGAAATAATACTAATTATTGCTTGATTAAAGCCTGATTAAGCTTTTCTAATGTTGGTAAGAGTTCAGTTCACAGGGTTTGCATGCTTCAGTGGTTTCTTCTTTCCCCTATTTATTTTTCATTTTGATGAAATTGTAGTGACTTGCTATAAATAAGGGATTTTTTCAACTATAGTTCTAACTTTGAATCATGTTTCAAACTATAGCTGCGCTAGCACTCTGGTTTCTAGATGTGATAAACAGAACATGGAAAGCATGGCAGAAGTGACTTTTGGAAATATTATTGCTCTGCACTACATAAAAATGAGGGGGAACGTGCCCATTATTTCAGGTCAAAGATACAGATCTGCTTACATATTGTAACACAGTTCTGTCATGAAATATGAAGACCTGAGCACCTCAGAGCCCCCACAAAGCAGAACTGGTTTCTGAATCTGAATCTGAAAACAGCCATGGAAAGGTCACCAAAGACAGAATTTTGGGTTCAGTGGTTCTGTCCTTATACACACTTTGAATGTAAACCTTTTATATACACAGCATGGGAAGAACAGCAGCGGTTGCTGGATTTGAGGGTATCCACAAAAGTAAAGCAGAACAGCTTCCAAATGAGCAATTATTCCCAAATGAGAAAGTGCCATTAAAAAATTGAAAAAGTACAGGAGAAAAATTGTGTGTGTATATTTGGAGCTTATTTGGAAAATTGGCATTTAATTTGATTGATTAAAGACCCTACTGTATCTGAAATGAAGTTTTCTATATCAAGTAATTAATGTATGCTTGAACTGTAATGTTGAGCCCTCCAAAAAGTAATTCCAATGGTAAAACCAGGACAATGGAATTCCAGGAGGATAGATCTATATGCAGTTAGAGACCTCTTGGATAGACTGTTAATTCTTATTAAGTTAATAGAAATAATACATATTCTGTAACAATTTTAAATCAACAGATTTTAGAAGCCTGTTATTGTCAGAAAAAATCTGAAAATACTTGCACCAGCAAATTGAATGTATTTATACATGTATACTTTGTATAGAGGATATAAAGTACAAAATGTTTTGGAGTACCTGCCTTAATGCTATTTTCTTATTTCTTCAGCTTTTTTACCAGGTTCAAGGGGATATGTGTTTGAAGATAATTGAAAATGGGAAACAAAAAGATGTTGTCATCCGAGAAGGGGAGGTAAAACAAGATTGTTTTTCTGTTATAGTTGTACATAAGTATGTTAAAAGAATGCTTTATGTGTTATTTAGAAACCAATTTATCCCTTTTGTGCAAGAGGTGGCATCAGGATTGATTAAAAAAAAAGAGCTTGAATGGAGTATTGAAAATTTCAAGTAAATAATAGGAAACTACAATAAACTGTGTTCAACATTTGACTGTTTCAATAATAGATAAAAATCTCTCTGAACATCTGGGGTACTTATTCAGATAGTCAAGACCTTACAGAGAGAAGTTCTTGTGCTCGTGCCTTGCATGGGATCTGCCATGTGAATTCCATTGGATCAGCCTTTTATTTACACCTTGCCAGGTACACACCACTCACCCACACACACACCCCATAAAGTAAACTGCCTAAACTGAGGAATTTAAATTATTCATATATATTCAGCCTTCTTTAGTCCTCACAGCTTGTCTTTCCAACTATCACCATAGGACAGCTTTAAGAGAGCCGTTCATGAATAAAATATATCCAATTTTTCTTTATAGTAGTACACTTGCTAAAGCATAGATTGCAGTGCTTTTACTGAGACCATGAATAGATTCTGGCTGTTAGTACGAGTAAGATGTATAACAACTGCCACTCATGGTTATTGACACAAGTTTGGGCTGCACTTGAGTCTTTGAAAGGATTATTAGGTCTAGTGGAGACAGCCTTTAAAATGGAAGATGTCTTAAACCCAATAGCTTAATGTCCTTGAAAGCAATGCAGCTTTTTCAATGACGAAACAATGTTTTCTAGCTATGAGGTTCTGGTATTACACTTCATACTGAAGGAGCACACCCAGCTGAGATCTCAGCATGTAAGAGAAGTACTAATGAAAAGCAGCACACAATACTTGGTGGAAAGACTGACACTAGTACTGCTGAAGCACTGTCATTAGCTCTGTTTTGTAGACAGAGAAACTGTAATGACTACCCAACCTTAGCAAAAACATCTGTACTGGTGAAGAATACAGGCTTACCAACTTGCTACACAGGTAGCTGCTTGGAAAGGGTTTATTCTCAGGCTTCAGAAATAGACTTCAATTAAGCAGATGTTGCCTTTTCACTTCGTCACTTGCATGAGTAAATAGCCCCTCATATTTGTTAATTATTTCCAGAGAGAATAGCATTCCTCGTCATGCAATCAGAGGTGCTCACTGTGTTGGAAGGATACATGTGGCTGATTAGTTCAGGCATTTTATTGAGCTGACAAAAAAATGGTTTTTTATTTCCATTTCAGTTACTCAGAAATTGCAGTAAGTTTATAAATTTCAGAGGAGTAATTGGTTAGATTTTCATTTCAGTTGTGTCTAGCAATGATGATCAAACCAGGAGGAGAGAACTTGACTGCCATCAAGGCAGTGCTGATTGCAGTCACTATGTCATCATTCACAGAGAAAGCAGGAAACTCTTTGCAGGCTGTGAGTACCACAGTGGGTGCAGCTGCAAAGGAGCAACATGGGATCAACAAAAAGTAGGGGAGAAGTTGGGCAAGGAGAAGAAGATTTTGCCCGCTGAGGGGCAGGAAAATAACAATGCAAAAAACAAAGACTTCCTGACACTGATGCTTTCTGATTTTTTTAACAGATGTTCCTGCTACCTGCCAGGATACCTCATTCTCCTCAGCGATATGAAAACACTGTGGGTCTTGTGGTTGAGAGGGAAAGATTAAAAACAGAAATTGATGGGCTAAGGTGAAGTATAAACTATTGACTAACCTGTTAGAATTCAAAATATAAACTAATTTCTCATATCAATGCTGTATTTTAATTTCCTGATAATTTATCAGATTCATCCTGGCAATTTTGTGCTAATTCTATCCACACATCTATTTATCTATACACATGTAAACAGAGATGTCATTTAGCATTTTCTTTAGTTAAACAATATTGACATTTATTAAATACATGTTATGGTTGCAGCAATCTACTTATGTACTACCTACTGTTATTGCCTTAAGTTTTAAAAAATAACTCAGAGCTCTCTAACAATCCAAAGAAAAAAGATTTTTTTATCAGTTCTGGCAAGCAGAATATTAATTCCACTGTTAGCACTGAAAGCAAAAATATCAAGAGCTGCTTTCTTGTCAAGTGTGTGGGAAGCTGGAAACAAAAGTCAATTTTCTCACCACTAGTCCTTCTACGTTGTACAGACCTCTGTCTAGGTTTTGTTGCCTTCTGAGAAAAACATCTTCATGTAAGTGAGTGGTTTACTTTGCATTCTAGAGGGAGCAGGACTTATCTTTATGTTGTGTCCATACAGAATTCACAAGTCTAAGAGGAAAAGTCACAACAGTATAACATTAGCAAGCTAGAAACACTGCCTTGGTATTTACCAGAGTTGACAGACCAAGCAGAATTTATAGCTGTTCATATAATCCATTGCATGGGTAGTGTCACAGCAAGAAGACTGCAAGTATGCAGAGCTAGAAAGACATAATTTTTCATTCTAAGAAAAAAGGCTACAGAAAGAAACTAAGAATGGGACCATTCAAGAAAAGAAATCCACATGATTAAATTCCAAGCTAAAAACAAGTCCAGTTCATTTAAAGTAGTATTTACCTATGCACTTGTCTCTTTTTATCCTTTCATTGCAGATCTGTAGATTGTGTGGACTTACATTATTTAAAAGATACTTTGAACTAGAAAAAATTGGCCAGTGATTTAGATTAAAATATTTATTATTAATGCAAAAAAATAGCTTAAATAGTAAAGTAAAGTAAACTTTAAGTAAAATAAAACAACCTACCATGTGAAGTCTGTGAATGGTATGAGAGAGGAAAATGCTGAATGCTTTTTTAGGGATCCAGGCTGATCTAGAGATTTGCACTCCAATATAGGCATGCTCACGTGGAGAAGCTAAACTAAAAGCTACCTTATAGCTTGTGAGTGGAAATTAGCACATCCTCAATTCAAAATAGCTAATCAGATGCCTGAAAATAAATCAGAGGGTTTTAGTGCCCTTGTTTTCACACTGATGTGGTGAATAAAGACACTTGAAGTTTTGGAAGTGAACAATCTTGTCATGCTTTTGAACCTACATTCCCTCTGTGTGCTCCTGGGAGAGAGAGGAATTTACAACTAGAACCTCTAATGTTCTCATACTTTTTTCAATACCAGCCACCTGCAGCAAAGACTCACAAGAGGAAATCATAATGTACTTTGAAGTATGCTGACTCAAGGTCTAATACTGTGTTGCTGTTCCATTATTTATCATGTCTACAAACCTTAGTCATAAATCAGAGCCCGCAGTGTGCTGATTACTGTGCAAGCGAAGAATAAGTAGCCTGCCCCAGTGTTCCAGTCTAAGTAATGATTACATGTCTTGTGCTGTGAGAAAAATGATCTAGCTAATCTTAATTCTATGGCAAATAAGTACGAAACCAAATAATTTTGATGTTAGTCATGTTGTTGGATACTTTATTTGTATCAAACAAGATACATTTTTAGCATATCCCTTCTCTGTAGATTTTCTGTGTTCAGAATTTGTGCTGGCATCCCAGCTTTTCCTATATTGGAGATATAGATACTGTTACTCTCTTCAATGTATCGTCTTTTTGCAAAACTTGAGGAGCCAGGGAGCTCGTAGAAAATTTCTGAAAAATATGTGTATAGATACATAAGACAGACATGAACATACAGATATGCACAGGATAATTACATAAGTTTTTCTTTCCTCTTCAGGTACACATTCCAGTAACTTTAACCTTAAGGGCATGTGGGACCTTTTTAAAAACATTGACAGTATGAGTGACAGGACTGGAGCATCATTCCTTGCCAGTCCATGCAGTCTTTCAAAAATCTGAGTGTAAATTCTGTATTTGCCATTCCATAGATTAATTCCATACACCAACTTTGACTTGCTGACCTCACCAAAATTTATTTATTTGTTAAGACAAAAAATTAACACAAGTGAAGCACTAAATTCCTTTTCAGAGGGGTGACTCAAACACTTCCCAAATCTGTGTAGCTGAAAACCACCTATTTTTCACAAACAAGTCCATAAGCCACCTTGTTTTCTTGTCAGCCCATGAATGGGCATTAAGCAAGATGATTCTATCAAATATGGGTATTTATATCATAGATGGAGTTACTGGAAATGGTATTTGGGTCCAGTCTTTTTGCAGTAACTACGTTCAAGGTTAAAGTTATTGGTCCCAAGAAATTATAGCAGCAATCACTTCCAGGATGAAATTGGGAAAGGTTGCTGAAGGAATTTGGTGATTTATTTGTGATTGATCAACAGAACTACAAGGCACTCCACAGAAATTTGAACATCTCACCCACCAAGTCACCTAACCAGGGAAACAGAGAGCTTACCCAAATAACCAGGCTTGACAATAAGTTGCTCTTACACAAATCTAGTAGCTGTTTTCTTCAAAAGACTGAAACTGCCTGATCAGTTAGTTAATAAAAGGATTGACTAATGTTTTTACTTTATCAGATACTATGTTGGAGAATCAACTAATGTCCTCTTTGAAAAATGGTTTCACTGTGAAGATCTTGGCACTCAACTTATACCAATAATTCAAGAGTAAGCTTTTTCCTTTGTAAATTTTAAAAAAATTGAAATCATACTGTAGATCTTTGTCAATCTGTCTTATGTCATTAATTTGCTAATTATGCTGCATTTACATAGACTTCTAAAAAGTTAATTGCCTCTCTATAAATTTTTAATCATGTCTTGCATGTCCCAAATTCATCAAATCAGATTTAAAAAAAAATGAGAAATAAGTATTTCACACATCCATCTGGAGCACACTTCTTCGAACCAGTAAACTCGGTAGCACACTGCTTCTAAGTGCAAAAGGAATTAAGTGAAAAATTAACACTGATTAATATTAGGTTATCAAAGTAAAGCACTAAACTGCTTTAAGGCTTCTTTCACTCCTGCTTTAATGTAAGTACTTTTAATTGATATTATTTATGCATGATTAGGATTGTGGCAAATTTGGTAGAGAGCTACTTTCTAGGAAATGTGAATGTCATTAATCAATCAGTTTATTAAATGGTTACTGCAGGTGAGCAAGGGAACTGTTTAGTCACATTCCTCTTGTAGGACTTTCATACAAATCCTCAGTCCGTAAAATAGGTATAGTCTTGCATAAATGTGATAGTAGCTGAGGATTTGGCATATCCATTATCAGCACAAAACTTACTGGCCAGTATTACTGCCTAGTCTTTGTTAACCTACAGAACATAACTTTTCTACTTCTGTTTAAATGTTCATTATTCCAGGTTTTTCAATTCAAGGCAATATAAAACTGGAAAACCAAACCCAGGTAATGCAAATTAATTTCAGAATTAGAAAAATTGCTGATTGAAGAGCAACGATTCTCACCACATAAAATAAGTATTTGTTTTTCCTTCTGGTTGTGTAAATTAAAGTTACTTTGGGAAGTAATCCCTTTCATTACTGCAAGGAAATTCCATATATTTGATTACCAACAGCATCTTGTTTGGTCATGTGATGCCATCAGGTAACTATACTGGTTTGAAACACTAGTATCTCTATCCTTCCATGCCTTTCAAGTCTTATACTAACAAAATTTCACTTCTGACAGCCCATAATGAGATTTTTGCAATTAGAATTAATACATTTTATACCTACTTGTACTCCTTTACTTATAACTATATTCTGTGATCTACTCTTGGGAAATCTAGATTAAACCAGATGATTGAGGCTCCTGTAGAGTCTGTTTAACATTTTATTTCCATGCTGTCTTGCCACATTTTTTATTTTGTCTCTGTTGTGGATAGTGATTGCAAATTCCACACTGGAACAGATACTCCAGTAGTAACTCCATTTAAATTTATTGTAAAGAGACATAGAACAGAGAAAGTGACTTCTAGAAAGCAAAATTATTAGTTTTGGCTTTAGGAGTCAGATCTCTCAAACATGATGCTTGCCTTCTGCATGGCAACAAAAGCCTCAATTGCAAGGATATTGCAACAGCACCTTCAGTGGGAAATTGTTTTGCTGAAATCTTACAATCCTGCTGGCCCACAGCTTTACATGAGCACCCAGCAAGTGCATGATCCATTACTATTAATTAACATAAACTATGCCCAAAATACCACCCTTATGTCTTCATGATGTACAAAAGACCACACTATACAACCATTTCTGCACCTGCAGGAACAGGCTCCATAGACTATTTGGAAGTGCTTTATTTAGGTATGACCTGGTCAGTCCTGCTGCAATAACTACCTGGAAAGTCTCCATGACATTAACAAGTTCTTAACTGACACATGGAAAATCATCATAAGAGCAGAAGCTTCCTGTGTAATCTCCAGGACAGCCTGAGATTCCTTTCTGGAAAGTTCCTACACCAGTTAGCCAAACACTAACCTTTTCAGTCAATCCCACTGCTCAGCTACGTTTGTTCTTTCAAATCTCTCTGCTGTCTCATCTGTGCTGGCAACTGAGAGACTTCCTGCACCAACCAAGAAAAGTATGTATGGCTCAGGTGCACTGCACCCAGCTCTGCTACTCTTGACCTTATGACCAACTTGAATGTCATGCCCCAGTCACACTGAAAACCTGAATGCCATAGCTCTTGTCACAAGAGAAATTTTAGTTTCCCCTCTCTAAAAGTTTTTTGGAACCAGCTGTCATTAATCTCCACATCTATTCCTAAATATCTTAAGATGATTGTTATGAATTACTCTAAGAGAGACATAAGTTCCAGTAGAACATTATTTCCACATCTATCCCATTTCTCAGCTTGATAGTCACCATAAAAAAAAAGGTCACTGTCTGACATCTCAGTCAATAACAGAATAAAGCTCTTACTCAAATCCTAAAATTGGGTTAAACTTTTTTTTTGCATGGACATCAAAGTTCTTAAAAATAGTTAACTAAAACATTGTCACCAATGTGAAGTTAAGAGAGAAGTCTTCTGTATGGGATAGCAACCTTAAAGCCCTTGCATTTAGAAAATGGTAAAGCAATCAGAAACTCTGCCTGAAAACTTTGCTACTGAACCAGCTTGAGATATTGGTTCTTTGTCTGACTGGGGAATGTCATTCTCAGGGAAAGGCTCCGTGTTTCTTATAAATAAAATGGGGTGGTCTCCAAGATCTTACTTTGATTTCTATGCACTATCAAAATCTGTTTTAGTCTGAGCATGTCACCTGTTTGCGTGCTGGTGGTTTGGTTTGGTTTGGGGGTTTTTTTGCGTGAAATGTGTGAGGGCTAGGTAGTGCAGGTACTGCCTTACTGTGTGTTCATACAGTGTTTAGCAGAGGAAATATAATTTCAGATGAAGCCTCTAGATGTTGCTGTAATAAAAAAAATACCGTATCACACATAGAATCCTTGTTCAATACAGTGGTTTCCAATAAGCATCTCTCACCAGGCTAAGAGTTTTAATGTCAGCAACAAATTAATAATATCAGGGCAGAAACAAAATAACATAAAAAATTTATATTGTTAATATTTTGCAGAAGATTAGAGCTAAAGAACAAACCTGACAATCAGTCAGAAACTACAATATATCCTGACACCTTTTTTTTAAACAAGTAATTCTGAGAAACTGTTATTGATAAATCCAGTACAGAAGCTCTTTTCTTGCAATTAGCCTGGCAAGTTTTCAGCCTGGGGAACAGCTCCCTTTTTCCAATTTTCAGGAATTGCACAGTAGCTAGCCCAACGTCTCAGTGATAGCTTATGTATGAGGAAGATACCCCATATTTTTAGTTACAAAAGTTTTAGTTTATAGCTCCTGTAATTGTCAGTGAGACTGACAGTGATAAAAAAAATCTAACAGTTTAACTGAGATAGAAGTAAGCTGGTAATATGTTTACTCTGAAGGCAAACCCAGCTGATATAAAAATAATTCAGATTTATTCCCTCCGCAGCTCTCTTTTCTTTCTTTTATTTTTTTTTCTTTTAAGGAGTAGAGTTCAGCAACCAGCATGACATTTATAACATATAACAAGCTACCACCAGTTGCCATGATGTTTCACTCAATACATACCTCAGCACTGTTTGAGCTGGCTTATGCAGAGGATGGAGTTTCAGCCTTTTTTTTTTTCAGTTTCTCTTCTGAAAATCCAGAATAACCTCAATTTAAAAGTGCCAGCTGAAGCACTCTCAGGTTCCTCTCTACATAAGCCTGAACTAGTACCTTACCTTCTTAGAGAGAAATGAAATAAAATTGAGGAAAAATATCTTCAAAGAAATCCTTGATTGCAGCTCACTCATAGAGGAAGGCTGTAAATGGAATCAATCAAGTGCCGATGGCTTTCGAAAAAACACCACATTAAAAAAACCCACCAAACCCAAACAAACAAATAAAACCCCATAAACAAACAAACAAAAATAACAACAACAAAACAAAACTACCAATAAACAACCAAAAAAACCTTAAGTCCAGACCTTTTATTGATTTATTTGTGGTTTCTGGCTTAGCCAATAGCAGGGAAAGTCCCTCTGAAAGTAGGGCAATCAGAATATACAAAGGCACAGCAGAAGAGGGACTCAAATACCACCAGGAAAAGCATAATCAGAAATACATATTGTATACAATCCTTACTTGAGGCATCCTCTCTGGAAATGTTTTGTATTTTATTACTAGACTCTTTTGTTTCCATGTGCAGCAATAAAGTCTGAGAATACTCTCGTTTTTTTATCAAAAAGAGTGTATTTAGAATATAGGCTATGAAGGAAACCCTCAAGATGGGTTGGTTTGGGTTACTTCTCATATTTTTTGACACGAGGAATCATAGTTATCAAAACAACACTTGCAACTTCAGCTGAATCAGCCTGAGAGCAAGATTATCCCAATGTATCCATTTCATCCCACTTCTCTAGTCAAGAGGACAAGCGACAGTTCAGACAGAGGAATCTCAGTTCTGATAAACAGTGATGGCTAAATATTCTTTGCAGAAGTAACCAGAAGCTCAAAAGCTTTTCCTGCCATGCCTGAAATAATCCAGGTTTTTTTTAAGAGTAATTTGATGGGGAAAAAACTGCAAGAATTTTTTCCTTAGTTAGGTATGTTTGAAATGAACCTCATGAACATTAATGTTGTATGTAGAATGTCAGGTTTTTGTTTATCCAAACTAATCTACTTCTTATTATCAATGAAATTGAATTTCCCAAACAAGGTTTATTGTGAGTGAACATACAGATATTTAATAGAAAATCCAGTCCCGTAGTGCTTTCACTAGGAAAACTTTCATTGATTTTTCAGTGTATCTAGGATGATTTACAGTCTAGATTAAGAATCTAGTTAGTATAGTTAGAATACAGTGTAGTTTTATGTTTGTGATTCAGAGCAAACAAAACCTAAGGAATTGAATGAGCACAAAAAATTAGGTAATTTCTTCTGTCAGTGGTGTAGGCGTTACCATAGAGCCTAGGGCATGCTTTGTGAATGTTTTGTGATCTCAGCAGTGCTATTAAAGAAGTTATAAGGGTAAGCTCAGCACTATAAAAATCAGCTTCTGTATGGTCATCCTCTATAGCTAATCCAGTGAACTTCCATAGACAGTATTTGCTGCTCAGTCTTGTTTCACTGATATATAAAAACAAGCAGATCTTTATTGTTCTATTTTTTTCTTCTTTTCAGTTAACAGGCTAGTGAGCTTGTTAATTCAAGTAAAACTACTTCAGAAAACTAAAAACATAGAGGAAAAACTTCTGTCTGCATTTGCACTAGGGCAAATACAAAGCCATGCTTTTGAACTTAAAATAACTATAAATATTTGTGCCTTTCTGTTTTAAGTACATTGAAATAATTCTGAAGATACTGTCTCTGTGGGTTTCTTTTCCAATAAGAATGCTAATTTTGAACATAAATTTTATTTGCTATGTATCTGTTTACAAAATTGACTATTTGATTCTCCTTACTCTCATCTTGAAGGACTTCCAACACACCTAAATGGATTATTCCTTCTCTTCTATAACATGGCACTTCTTTCTGCTCTGAGTACTTGTATTTAAAAAAAAAAACAACAGTATATGAGCATTTAGCTATTAAGGACTATCCAATTAAGGACTAACCAATACAGAGACTTAATTTTAAACTCTCTAGACCCATCAAAATTGTACAGCTCCCCACAACATCATCTCTGTAACTTTTATCAACAACTTGAATCTTCTGTATCATCCTCATTGCTCTCTTCTGACAATGACCATATAAACTCATCTTTAGCCTGTCATAAGTAGAACCTTTAAGTAGCTTCCAAGTCATGTTTATATCTCTCCTGAAACAGCACCTAAACTGCAAAGGATATGTTGGTGGAAGAAGGGGATAGAGCCACATAATATAATCCTTTAGTTCTTATAAACATGTTGCCTCTCACTGGTTTCATCTATTTCCCCTCCTCTCATATTTAAATGCTTTCTACTTTACACCAGGCCCTAATGAGTAAAGAGCTCATAATGAAAATTAATTACTCAGGCAGACCAACATAAGTCAGTAATATTTAATGCAGAAATAAAGTAGGATTACAACATCTGGAGTAGAGCTGCTATAATTTTCCATATGCAAACTTCCACAGAGTTTTTTGATTCCAAACTACAATGTATCATCCAAGACCCAGGACTGCAGGCTGCACATTCTCTGGAGCCAAAAGGTTCATCAGGCTCCCAGAGCTGCCGAAGACAACACAAAAAAACCTCCCAAGAAAGTCTTCAGGGAGAAATCTGCTTCTCCCACAGTATTCTCAAGTGAGTCTCCTCATAGAGGGGCAAAACACAAACTGTAGGCTCTAGGAACTCTCCTAATGCTTCACCATATGAACCAAGCCACTACTGACCTATATATACCTAGTGCATAATGTACATAATAAACCTATGAGGGAAATAGGAAGAAATACCCTATAGAGTTGTTTTTCTTTCTGTTCAGACTTCTGTGAAAAAAATAAGAAATATTTAAGAGTTATAAAGCTCAGCAGTTTCACAGCAGGTATGTCCTCTCTAATAAAGTAGCTTCTTTCTTCCTTACACTCTTAAATGCTCCCCAGACAGCAACATCTGAAACAGAAAACTCACTAATGGAGTTCATCTGACATTTTCACTAGTGTTTCTAAGGCTATTTAGTGCTAATAACTCACATATGCTCTAAAAATCCTTGTCTCACCAATAGAACAGGGTCTCAACTTTTGTTATAATGAAATATCCTATTCTTATTCTATGGAAACTGAAGCTACATACAAAGAGGATTAATGAAATGTCCCAAGTTATAAAAAGCAGATTCAGAAACAGAATTAAGATTCTTTATTTTGGGATTGGAGAAGTGGACTGCATTTCTCAGTACAGTTTTTCATTATTAATTAAAATAAGATAGCTAGGTGTTGAAAAACCTTTAAAAATAATTATGCCCTAAATAGTGACTTTTTTGGTTTAATTTATTCCTTTCCTTCTGGCTGATGATATCTCCTTTTGAAAAAGCTGTATTTAATTGCAAAAATATTTTTCAAAGTTTTCCTCATCAAACTTCTTAGTTTCAATTAGGAAAAAAAAAAAAGGTTGTTCAGTTTCGAGCAGAGATTTAATGACACAAAGAAAAATGTGCATAGAAATAATTACATGGACAAGTCATAAATTAACAGTCATGCCAATTCTCAGGGCGTGCTACAAAAAAAAAATACTGTTACACAGGGAAATGTATGATTGCACAAAGTGAGTGCTGTATTTTCAACTAAATGGCTTCAGCATCTATATTCCAAAATGGGGAATTGAAACAAGAGCCCTCAAAGTAATCACTCATTCTCAGTGCTTTCACTCTGGATTTTTATATGGACTGGGCTAACTACTTGTTCTTTCAAACACAGATGCCTGAAATTATATCCTTCATTGTATCAGTGGTATTTGCAGAGGTATTAAAATCCCACTAGTCTCATTGACTGTTATTTCTGCTAACTTGGAGAATACAACAGGCTTTTTCTTAGAAATTAGATAGGCACGTATGGGAAGAGCATCCTAGGGAATGTTTTATTGCTGGCATTGGCAATTAAATTTGAAATGCTGCAAAACTCTATCATTGGAATTATTAATTATGATATAGAATTGAAGACATGGAAATTATGATTAGAAAGTGTATAGAAATAAATTAATAAATAATTTAAAAATAATTAATGAGCTCTTTATCCCTTGTCTGGACCATTTCACAATCAGCTAAAGGATGAAAAAAAAAAAAAAAAAAAAGAGGCTTGAATCACTCCACTTTGAATGATGTCTTCTGCTGTTATAGACACTATTTGTAATGGACTGTGTCATATCCTTGCATGGAGATGGGGCCACAGCATGTAGGGACAGACTGTTTCTAAAGCAGCACAGCAGCTCAGGATGATGGGATAGTAAGTAAGAGTATATGGGGATTTAAAGATTTGAACCTTGTTCCTTCTTGAATGTGCTGTCTACAAATGAAGGGTGACACATCACTGAAAGACTTCGTTTTCCATAAAACCAACATGCAATCAGTTGACCTTATTTTGGTATATTTCAAGTGCTTTATTGCTCTTTTTCTTTGAGCAAATCTTGAAGAAATAAGAGCTATGGGGATAGCTTGGGGATAGTAGGGCTCAAGAGAATGAGATGGTTTGATTTCTTGACAAAAAACCTTGGGGGCATCACCAGGGAAGGGAAGGTGGGCCTTCCATGTAACATGTGGATTAAGCAAATACAGCCACATATACCTGGCAGGTCAGTGTCAATCTTCTTTGCCTGTTGTCTTTATTGTATCAGAAGCACAGTACTCCCAGCAAGCTCAAACTCTTCTTTAGATGGTCTCTGTTGAGGCTGTAACTACCTGCACATTCAACTTGCTCTTTTCTCACAAGTTGTTCTCTCCAGTTTAATATTCTCAGTCTCAATACAGTTCAGTATTGTTTAGAGGAAGTCAACTTCCTCTAAAACCTGTAATTTCCTTTTTTAAATGCTTACAAACTCATTCAGTAAACACAACGTATTTTTCAGCTTAACATAATTAAATTAAATTAAATTAAAACCTGAAAAAAGCTGTAATTCTATAAAGAACACATTGCTGTGATATAAATTTTTAATAGTAATGATCTGCAGAACTGGATATTAGTATTGAACCTTTAAATGGATATCTGAAAATGTAAGAAAATATTAGATTTGATGTTCCACTTAGTGTTATATTACTTGGAAAAGCCTAAACAAGACTATTAGCTGACTAGCTTAGAAGTGCCATTTTCTTGCATTTTGCTGGCATATTTTTACCTTTACCATCATTAAACATGTCGTCTCCTTGTCTCACAGTATTGCTAGAACAGAACTCCAGAAACACAGGCTTGCACTTCCTCAGATACTGTTGAAAGCAAATGTACATGTTAAACACAAATATATGCAACAATATCTAAATATAAGCCATTAGCCTGATTAGAAATACTCTGTTCTTTTAGAAGCACCAGGCTTCAACTCCAATATGTGTGGAACTGCAAGAGATTGGATCCTCTTCATTGTAGCTTGTTAGTTCAAGCTCACAAGCATTAGGATACCTACAGCTTTTAGCATTATGCAAGGGATCAGCACCAGGGTTAAATAAGGACTCAGTCAAGTAGTCTATTGATAATGTCACACATCTGTCATGTACCTCATCACCACAGTGCTCTCTCATTTATTCTGCAGTAACAGATAATCAAATCGCTGTACTGGGTCACACTGAAAGGTTAATTCCATGCAGGCACAGTTTTCAAAGGCCATTCTCCTGCCACTGTTGTTAACAGTGCCATTAACATCAAAAGCAGTATTAAGCCAAAACCTCACCACAGGCTAAGGCCTGCTGATAAGACAAGTGTCAAAAAAAAAAACCAACAACAACTCTTATACTGAGGAACTTAAAGTCTAAATAAAGTCCACCTTTACTTGAAAGTAAATTAAACTGTTAGATAGTGGCTGTTTATCACAAGCAGGAAGGGACAGTGCACCGTAGTCTATAATTACAATATTATAACACAGGATGTATTACACTTTACACGGGGGCTGAGTAGGCACAGGCCACTCTGTGCTTTTGTCCCATGTGTACTATCCCAGTTGATCAGGGCAACTGGAGTCAGAAATCAGCAGAAAGAGGAAAATAGCAAAATTATGGAGACTGATAATTAGAGACAGACATTAAACTACAAACTTAGACTTCTTATTGTTAGATTTATGTTGTTCCTTGATCAAAATATAAACAAGTACTTGGGCTTTCTTTTTCACCCCAAATTCCTTGCAACTCATGGGGAACATTCATAGTTCTCCTTGCCTAAAACAACACAGTGCCCATCCTTGAGACATGGATTTTTGCTATTCATTCTCCAGCATATAAAATCTGAACTTGTCAGCTTGATGCTGGAATTCTTAAACTGTGGAGAAGAAATATTCCCCAAGTTGAGCAGGATACTCAGAGAATTTCAGTATGTATTGATATCTCAATATTTGTCTCTTATCCTACCAGGTTCCATACGCTTTTTGTTTTTTTAAAAGCAAACAAACAAACAGCCCACCACCAAAAACCCACATCTCTCTCTGAACATGTGTTTTAGTAGAAAGCTCTATCAGTGGGTAACTTTCTTGTGTTTTAAAGCTACAAGAAACTTTTCTGATTTCCAATTATGAGTTTTATTCTGAAAAAATAACATAAAACAAAAACAACTGGTAAAGATTTCAGCTATTAATAGAACAAAATATTTTAACATCTTTTGGAACACCCGTTGCACTGAGTACCTTCTCATAAAATTTCTGATAAATTTTCCTTTTTTTCCTCCTCTGCTTTGTGTGAACACATATAATAATATTTTAGGCCTTTGTTTTATATCAGTCCCTAGTCAAGAAAGCAATTTTCTGCTGCAACCTCATTTTCACATATCCATAATTTAAGGACAAAGTGTGTATGTGTTCCTAATTACCTCCAAGGGATGTTTCATGAACCTGTGGAAATTAAGGAAAAAAACTCCAACCAGTCATATTGCAGTGAGAAAAATGAAGCATCAAAACTAAATCACCAAATACCTTAACACTGCATTTTAGTGTTGCCAGAGAATAAAATGTAGAATGTTCAAGACTAGATCTTCTTAATCCTTACAAGACCAGAACAAAATAAATCTAATGTAAAGACTTTTTTTTCCCCCTTTGGTGCTGTTTAGTTTCTCTGGAGGAGTTTGCTTTTAAGTAAAAGTGGTTTTAAATATTTGAGTTAAATAATGTAAAAGTGGGGAGCTTTTTAAAAAAAAAAAAGAAAGCTGAAGAAAAAAGCTTTCAAAAAAAAATTATTGTTTTGCTGCAGATTTCTTCAGATTACTTTCAGAATTTCCTGAAAGAGGCATTGCCAAAACAAATTTTTTTTAAAAAATATAATTATTTTAATAACTAAAAATCACAGCATGGGTGAGGTTGGAAGAGACCACAGTGGGTTATCAGGTCAAACCTCCCAGTATAATGGAGAAGAAATTTGAATAGCAAAATTTTGTCTCCACAACGGAAGGGGTAGGATCTCACTCAGATTATCTGGACATGGGTGTAAGTGCTTACTGGGATCCCATGAATGGCAACAGCATCTTCAATACATGCTATCCCTTGCATGCACTGACCCTCTCACATATTGTTCAAAATCTGTGTACAAAATGGTTTTTAATGAAAAACTGAAATGATACCTTCAAAACACTGCAGAGCAGTGAAATTCAGCATTGGAACAGAACCAAAAGAATATTTCATAATGAATACACTGATACTAATACTTAAAAAGGAGCTGTTCTATTACTAGCACCAAGACTAAGATTTGGCTGCGAGTTTATAACCACAATACATTTGGGAGCAAACCATCCAGGGAGCTTTTCCAGCAACTGGTTGGCCTGACTGCTTGAAATTACCCAATGGGTGTTCCCCCATGGCATCTCAGAAAAAACTACTTAGAATCACCAAGGCAATTGCTCTGTCTCTGCACTTCACTGTGAGCTGGTAAGTAACTAAAGCTCATTTCATATACCAGCAACATGCAGCATGAAGCTTGAATTTTGCCAGCTATACTGACACTGCAATTAGTCCTCCAGCTATTTTATATCAAATCATTTAGGAAGACGAATAACTGGAAATTAAATCCCACTACAGCTCCAAGAACACCACAAAAATTACATTGTATTAAATTTTAGGCTGTACTAATCCATTTGGTTTACTGTGGCTATTGTATTTAAAATCAGGGGACACATAGGGGAGAAGAAACATATGTTTCTATGAAACATAAAACTTTCTTTTTTTCTAAGATGTAGAATAAGCTTATTCTAAATGCCCAAGTCCACTTTTAGAGGGATATGATATGAGCAAAGACTCAGAGATGATGCATCATATTTTACCAGGTGCAAAAGCTAGTCTGAAAGAGAATGAGGACTATGCCAGGAAGAACTAGGTAGTGTATTGCATACTGTTTGAATACACAGTTCTGACAACATCTTTGAAGTCACTCCATAAAGACACATAAATAACATGCATCTTGCAATCTCAAAAAGTCCTGATAATGACCATAGCACTCCTTCTTACTGTTACAACTGACTTTTGACTAGACAATGTCTGTAAATAGATCCCTCAATTAAAACGTTTGCAAAAACGAAGGGGGGCAAGTACCACTGATAGCCCTCTGCCTTGCTTACAGATGAACTCCTGAAAGAAACACCTTTCCCACTGAATTCCACTTCTGTTATGGAGCCATTTTCCTTCTCAAGCTGGTTAAATGATCATCGTGGTGAAATAAAACAGAAGAAATCCTTGAGTATGTTTGGAAATAACTTTGAAACAGAGGTAACGGGGTATAATTTCTCATACAAGAAAAATATATTTTTAAAGGTATGAATAATTGTTGCCTACTGTTCAGAATTACTAAATTTTGGAGCAATATATAGTCATCAGACCAAGTTATGCACCCTGACAGAAGTACCTATCTTTGGTCCATTGATTTGATTAGCTTAGGGCAGGGACTTTCTAGCTCATTACTTCTATTTACAGAATCAACCTGAACTTTATTTCTGTTCATTTACTTTGGGATTAAAACAGGTCCTTCATTCCCCTGTCCCTCTCCCCATATTTCCCAAATCAGAAGCACCAGCGTGATGCAAATACTACTCAAGTATGTTCAGCTTCTTTATGTCTTTGAGCAGCATTTGTGGTCCAAGTCTAATCTCGGTGTGTAAACACACTTTTTTTTTCCTCCCTCTCCATCTACATAAAGTGGAAACAAGGAAAACTGGACAACAACCAGAGAGCCTGGGCTGCCCTAAAACATTCCACTTCACTGTTTAGTCAAACACAGTCTAGTTTGGGTGTAAATGAAGCTGTCAACATTTGATATCTGTGCTGTATGCGTGATGTTTACAAAACATATTCCTCGCCAGAATTACTTGGAGTCACACTCCAAAGAATCCAATACAGTTGACAGCGAAGTGACAGTGTGGCAATGTCAGGAGGAACACAGAGGGGGCAGAAAATGAGAAAGATGAAGTCCTGTCTGCAGCGTTTTTAATGTTAATTGAAGAAACTTTTCTACTTCAACAGGCTCTTGACAGGGCCCAGAGTTCATGAGGAGGAAGTGCCTGTTCCAAGAACAGAAGCAGGAAGCATATAGATGCAAAACTGAGAGTGGGAGGAGGCAGAAGGAATAGATAAGCGAGGATGCAGAGGAGCATAAGGAGTGGCAGGTGTGACCAGTTCCCTTTTTATCAGTAGGAATCAATATGAGAATACCAAACATAGTGTGAATTTTAATGTCTGTAAAAATAACGTCATCTTCTATGAATATTCTCCTGTAAAAATAGAATGTTTTAAATGCTGTTGGAAGATGAATATGGACACTTTGGTCACTTGGATGAAACTATTACTTTTCTTACTTTTTTTTTTTTTTTCCTTAGGTTATAGCTTATGGACCAGGAACAACTGAGAAAAGTAAAAAGAATTCGGATATCTGGATATGGCAGCTGGTATGTGGCAATTCACACTTGTTAACTGATAAGTTCATGTTTAAGTTCACACTGAGCAGTAGTAAAGCCTTCTAGCAACAGAAACTGGAATGATTCCCTTCCTTCTCATAGAAGAGATCACCAATAGGCACCACCTTTCAGCTTTAAACTGTAATGAAAAATAACTGTAAAGTGCTGCCACAGTAAAAATAGCCCCTTTTTCCTCATCATGTATGTTGATGACAGTGATACTGGCATCCATCCTTGTTTGAATTTTAATGCATTCTACCTAGGCTATATCCTGTAAATATATCAGAATGCCTCCAAGTGAAAAAGCAAATCACCTCTTAGTTCTGCTTTGAAACATTTGTCCTCATCCTGAACTCAAACTGGAATCAAGTAGAATAAGCTAATAAAAAAGTCTGAAAACTTATTTATACTAAATCAGAATTGTAGGTGATCCAGATGTCCTTCATTCAACTTGCTTCTAGAATATGTTTGACACCCAAAGAAAAAGAAAAGCTAATTTTTGCTTACACGAGTCAGGCTAGTTGGGAAGCAGATATTGCTATTAGTTCCCCTTCTGTTGAAATTCACAGGGACTACCAAATACTAATTAAAGATTTCATAACCTTGAAAGACATTTGTTTACACTGCAGCTTACATCAGCCTGTAGAATCAAGACCTTATGACTGGCAAGAACCTGGCTCCCCTGCCTGACCAGATAATAACTAGTCTATTCCAATGTGGGGGGACTCAGCAACTTCAGTCAGCCCCCTGCTGACTTGTGAACTGTTCAAGACTTAAAGAGCTATGAGGAATCAGAAAAGTAGAAGAGGAGTTTGAACTACTCCAGAAGACGCTCTCTGTAATTTCTGGAGCTGTACCAACCTGTAGGCTGCTAGGTTAGGCTGGTGGCAGTGTAGCCCAAGAATCAGGCAATGGGTTGCTCCTCTATGATGGGAAACAATGAACAATGAAACATATTTTTATTGATGCTAACAGTGTTAGGCAGACAAGATCAACTGAATATGTAGCTAGACCTCGTGAAACAGAACAGGTTTGAGGTGTTCTTTCTGTAGGAAAGATTTCCCTATGTGCAGCATTTTCTTTCTGCTGGGGACAGGACATGAAAAATTAAAAGCCTTCTTTCCCTTCAGGAGGGCAAATCAACTGTTGCCATGGATGGCAAAACCCTGACTCTCTCTGCTGGTGACAGCCTGCTTGTCCGTGCCCAGTCTACGTGAGTAGAGATGAACAGTGGTTCAGTGCGTGATTCCCCAGCTTCCAGCAACATAAATTCTATGTATTGGATCCACACCATGTTGGGCATCACTGGTGCAGAAACACAGCATCTGTGAATGCAGGATTTGCCTCTCTTATTTCTTGGGGAAAAAGTGTTTTCAGAAGGAAAAGTCAGACATTCATTCTAGCTCACCTCTTATGATAAAAGAGAGAAAAACAAAAAAGAAGGCGAGAAGCACTAACAAGAAAATGCAACATGCAAAAGACAAAAAAAATATGGCCTGAAACCACCCACTGGCACTCACAGCAGATGATTGAAGCATCAGACCAGGCTTAATCAACATCAGTGCAGAAAGATTTGGGGTTCGGGCTAAGAACACAGCTCTCTTCCTGGAGTAGGATGCATACAGCTGTTTCATAACCTTGACACACGTGATACACATAAAGGAAAATAGCCTCTAGAGAGAATGGAAAGGAAGCTATAACATGGCTAAAGCCGATAAAGTGCCCACGCCTTTTCAATATCATCAATGTTTCATTTGTTGGTTTGAATGAGTGATTCCCCTCTATACACATTGCATCATCTCTTTCCATTCTTCCAGGTACTGCTGGAATAGAGAAGAAGAATCTGTTGCTCTCTGCATCGCTCAGGATCCAAAACGCAAGCAGCCTTATAAATAACTTCTGTGTCAGTTGGCTTTGAGGATAATTAAGTTTTAACCTACCAATCTTAATTATCTTTTACTCAAAATTCCTGGAAATTTGAATACTCTAACACAATGATTAAATGCAGTCAAGTGCTGTGCCAAATGAAAGCTTTTCCCCCAAGTAGTTAAGTTTTAGCAAAGTTTATAATCAGTATTTTTTTTTAAGATCTAGTGGTTTGTTTGATTTTATCTAAAGGAAATGACAACATATCCAAGTAGCAGGATTACTTATCTGATAACACATGATACTATCTACAAGAAATTAGAGGCTTTTGAAATGTAAGTCTCGGCCACAAGAGGTAGAAAAGGAGATGGGACAGGTACTATGATACTACTTGGGTAACAGTTTTTATTTCTTTGTATCAGATTTGTCATTTGTAATAAGCCAGTAGGACCCTAGCTACCCAGCCCAGCTTCCAGTAGGGAAGCTTTAATTGGCAGAAGTTCAGAGGTCCTCTGAGATCTTTGGCTAAAAGTTTGCTCGGTTTTTTTAAAGGCTTTATCTGATGCACTGCTTGAGAATCTCAGTGCTTTGTGAAAGAGAGGAAGATGTGTCAGTAAAAAGGGGAAGCTGTACCTGCAACAACACCAGGCATCACTTAGACCACTTGCTACAGGTACAAGTTATTCCCAGTTTCCCAGATCCAGCACAGCAGTACCAATCACAGTGGTCAGCAGTACCCCACACATGCCATGCTGGATGCTGTGTGCATACTACACTGAACATAACACTGCAATGGGTCTAAACAGGAGCACCTGGGTCATGGATGTGCTCCTGTGTAGCAGAACTCTCAAGTCAAATAAGCCTTAAGAGGTATGTTAGGGGATAAGAGAGCAGAAAAATTATTATAATCAGTTTCTATTAACTGCTGTTTCTTTTCAAACAATGAAGTTTGTTGCAGAAATAATAAATCTCAAATCATGTTTTCCTGCTTTTATTCCAAGAACTCTGCTGAAAAGTTTTTGTTTTATTTAATTATTCTTCACATTGTCAACATCAGAAAACAGGTTGCTTAGATACCTGCAGGTAGTATCAATTAAATATTTGAGAAACCAAAAGTTACCATTTCCTGATTTTATTTTTTTAATTCTAATTAAGTTCAGAAAAATAATTGTTTAATCTATCACCTACTTTCATTAAACTGAGACATCATATGTGTTTTATTGAAGTGTTCATTCTTCTCATGAGAAAGACAGATGGCTTTGCTTTACTGTATAACTTATATTTAACATCAGTAGCTTTTCTAGGCAAGCATAGAGCAAAACTCTGCTACATCCTCCTAATAACAGGGGGACAATTCAAATAATAACAATTCAAAAAATTGAACCCAGTCCTTAAGGCTGTTATAGGTGTGAGCTGTGACACACAAAAAGGAGCTGTATCATTCCCTTTGAACAAGGGAGTCATTTTTTCTGATTACCATTGGTACAGGTGTGTTTATGTGTCTTCAGACTTGACTGCTCAAGTGAACATCTATGATTAAGGGATTTAAGGTACCAAAGTGTTTTACTTTCAGTCCAGCAGTTACAGGGTAATTACAGAAATATTTCCATATTTCACACTGAATGATAAGTCAGTAAAACACAGTAACATGTAGAACAACATCCAGAATAACCAGCAGCTCTTCATCCACCCAGAGGCACTGAAAACTATGGAACTTCCAGAATAAAAATTAGGGAACCTCCAGATTAGATACCTCCCGTGATATAGTATTAAGGCTCCACTCAAACTATACTTGTGATGCCTTTTATAACAACTTGAACATCTAAATTCTATCTATGTCACATACTAGGTGCCAGACCAAGACCTCTAAACCAGAGCGCCATCATCCTCAGTTTTGCCACAGCCCACAATCTGAAACCAGGACCTTGTAAGTCATCAATTCATTTCTGTTGATGAGCTTCTGTCTTCTAACTACTAGGTAAGAGGTGTTAAGGCCCATAAATATGGAAAAGAATCAGGATCAAAACAGCAGGAGATTTATAAAAACAGTTAGATACCAAGTACCAAGAGAAAAGATTTTTTTTTTTTTCTAGTGTCTCTTTTGGGAATTATTTCTGTTTTGGCATCTAGTTCCTTTCCCCTCCTACCCCCTTTCTGTGAATTCAATAGTTACTTGCAGCCAGAGCAGAAATGAGAGCAGAGTACTTGTCATTTATTCCTTCCAAGGTGATTAACCACTGTGATTAAGAAACCTGCAACTTCTCTTTTCCCAGGTTTTCAAATAGTTACAGAGGGCTTCTGGACAGGCAGTGAATCTTTTTCAGGTGCTTTACTCTTCCTCCACATTGTATCTGTTCTAAACTGCCCCAACAATGGTACATTTATAATTAGATGCACCCATGCTACTCTGCTCACAAGGAAGTTTGCCACATGCAAGTCTGGCTGCTGGAACCCCCTCAGCTGTTAAGTGTCCTTTCTGTGTATGTGCAGTCAGCTCAGCAGATACTTCAGCACCAAAGATGTTGGGATCAAGGTCTGGAGACTCCAGTGCTAGCCTTGCCTCCAACAAGGATTTCAGGCTAAGGTCAGTGACAAAGGCTCAGTTAGGCATGTGGTTTGCGGAGTGCCCCAGTGCACCACTCTTGACGTTGTGCTAGTTCATGCATGTCCATGAAATACACCTGGAAAAACCATGTCCTACAAAATCACTGAGGTTCAGAAAGACCTCCAAGATCATCAAATCCAATGTTTGATGGAAGCTTGTCAGCTAGACCATGGCACTAAGTGCCACATTCAGTCTTTTCTTTAACACCACTAGCAATGGTAACTCCACCACTTCGCTGGACAGTCCATTCCAATGCTTAACAAGGCTTTCTGTGATTAAATTCTTCCTTATGTCCATCCTGTTTCTCCCCTAGAACACCTTGAGGCCATTTCCTCTCATACTGGTTGTCTGGGAGAAGAGAGTGACCCCCATCTCACTACAACCTCCTTCCAGGCACTTGGGGAGCACAATAAGGTCTCCCTGAGACCTTTCCTCCAGGCACGCCTCATGTGCCTTAGACACAATGCACTTTATATGATTTACACGTATACATGACTGCCTTTCTTTACAGCTCTTTTTATACCTGGTACACCTGACTTGGATGTTCATTTTCTATCTGAATCAGACAGATATTGGGATACCTGATACTTAGTAAACTTGGTACATTTTGGCAGGATTTTTGTGCTAACCTTATTAGCACAGTATTGCGCAAACAGAACATCTGCTGTTTGATGTTTCTTCAAGACTCAAGAGTAAAACCTTCATACAAATAAATATTCTAAGCAGTATTACAATAAAACCTACACAGATACAAAGCTGCATCTGCACCATTCTTGGTAAATTATTACCTTTAAACACATGCAACACTGTCCAGATTCATAGGCTTGAGGTGACCTAAAAGCTAAGAAACGTACACAGAGAAGTTTGAGCCCACCTGCAAGCACCCACGGAGTTATTCCAAGGCAGAATCTCACCTAGCCTAGAAGTCAGCAGGAATTCTCCCTTTCAATTTGATTGGGAAAAGGTGATGCAGCCCAATCCTGCCAGCTGTTAATTAAAGCAGCAATAAAGCAGCAACAGTACCTTTAGAATGTTTAATCCCAATTAGATCACTGGTAAGCTTTGTAAAAAAAGAAAAAAAAAAGCTAAACCACTCCTTTTTAGCTATAGATATATTATATATATATATTATATATATATATATTTCTGGTTTTAAGCAGTTAATATAAAGAGTGATATAAGCATTATTATAGTACTTCACATTAAGCAAACAATTTACAGTCAGTCTTTCAAGTAAATTAGCAATATAGATCAAAATATTTGAAGTAATTATGTCTCCTATTGCTACTAGGCTAGGCTATTGCTACAGGCTTGACCTCATGGGGTATTTATTGTTTGTGTTTTGAGCTATGCTGACTTACACGAATGATGGAAATAAAATTGTATGTCTCACTGTATTCCTCCTTATTTTTGTCTCATATTCCAAAACTTAAAAATAGTTGATTAACAAGGTTACGTGATTAATGATAGTTTCTATAATCTTGAAAAAGTCCTACAAAATGCAAGTTCATGCAAAACATGTATGTTGATGGTTATGAGGGAACTACAAGAGAAAAGAGTGACACACATCATGTAGTAAACACATCTGAGATAACAGAAGAGCACAAGATTGTCCAATTAAAAAACACAAAACCAAAAACACCCCACAGAAGAATTAGGACAAGATAATGATCTAATGCTATCTACATCTGAATTTGCAATACATAAACTAGCAGCTTCTAAAAGTCAATAGAGGAACCCTTCATCCTCTGTGCTTGCTCTACTTTTAGATCTTGCTTGTTTATTTGAAGTAGCAAACCCTACCAGAAGCATAAAACTGACTAGGTGGATCAGGAAATGGGTAAAATCAGGAATGTTGTAATGAAGTTTTTCCTCAGACCCATAGATCATTTACTTATACCTGTAAACCAATCTTATCTTACTGCATGAAGATAACAAATGCTTTCATTCTGTTGTTAAATACATTAATTTCACTGATTTCAGCTCTCCAGTCACATCTAATAGAACAGATGCAGAGAAAGCAACCCTCCCACCATCATTGCATATAAGTAAAGGAAAAAAAAATGCTTAACCTATTTAACAAATTCCTACATAACCAGCTTGTGTTCATAATGGAGACATTTCAAGGCTTTGGAGTGTTTTTATCTAGTTTAATTTCAGTTAATAACCCAGATGCACCTGAATGAACAGTTCAGACTCATGAAGGTCATCACCTCCTGGTGTGTTTCTGATTCAATACACAAGTACTTGTAGAGCTACTCTTCAGTATCAAAAGATGCAGAATAACACTTGATTGGACCCAAAATAAAATTGTTAATTTTTAAAGTAATAATGAAGAAGAAAAAATTAATATCTAGCCCTCAGCTCACATTAATTATCTCACCTACAGATCTTAGCACTGTCTGGTACAGAAAGATCTTATGCTGGATCCAGTCAGTAGTATTTTCAGTGATTTTCCAAAAATGGTGGAAGTGAATAAAAACTCTTCCTTTTAATGTCACTGGAATTTTGATGGATGCTTGACAGCTAGGGTGGTGTTTACACACACAGACAGTTTGTATTCCAAAAATAGGCCCTAAATTAAATTAAACTGTGAAATAGGAAAAATCATTCCCAATGCACACATGAAATTCCCTTCTGCAGGTGTCTCCCCTTTCTGAGGCCTACAAATGATAGAACAATTCTTTCTAAATTGCTGTTGCTCTAGATTAAATATATCTCCAAGATCTTTGGCCTGGTAATTCAGTAGAAGTTGCTTGAGAACCACATACTGAAAGATTTGAACACTGCTTTGTATTTTGAGAGTTACTAAATAGGCACATGTGACCATTACAGTGCTACATAAAAAATTCTGTCCCTGGTTTTGGATATAAATTACACTGAAATTGAAGCATAATTATTTAGGTTCTAAAAACACTTCATTATACAATCTCGTAAGCCCCAGAAAAAGATGTCATGACTATGACAAAGTAAATTAAGCATAAGCACGTTTGGAGAGTCAGTGAGGAATTTGGGTGCATCTTTATTACATCAGAGAAAAATAGGTGCAACTATAGTAAAAATATTATTTAAACATGTTTTAACACTTTTCTTCTTGAAGAAAAAAAAACTTAGCTTGCTTAGAGTGCAAAACCAAAGCACACAGGTGATAGTTATAAAGTTTCTACTTTATAAACTGTCAGTGCAGAAAAACTTTTCTAGAAGATAAGTTGCCTATACGTTCAAACCATACACTTTATAGTCTGAAAATAAATTTGACAATTCAGTTGTGTAAAGCACCTAAACACATGCCAATTTGTAGAACTGAAGCTTGAAAGCTTCCATACACAATTTCCAAATACCACAGGGGTTTGATGTGGAAATGCAGCCATTGTACCTTACCTAGGGTTTTGTTAACTGCCTCTTCCTCCAAGGAGACCCCAGGGCAGCATCTGGATTCCATGCAGAAAGGAAACTTGGGTACCTCCAAATAGGCTCCACAGTAACTGCTGGGCTGAGCAGAGAACTGCACTGACAATGCAGTTGTCCACAGCTGAACCACAAGGAAATTCCTGGGGGGTTATTTATATGCCACTCTGATACACACTCTACTCTCAGGGTGCTCAAAAAGCCACCTTAACTGAGGAGCCACAGGGCTCTTTTTCCAAGAGCCAAGCAAAGCTCATCCTCTTCATGCAAATTGCTGCTGGAGATATATAACCTTGTCGAACCAAAAGCACCATTCCACAAGCAGCAGAAGCCCCAGGAACTGCTCCCACCTCTGCACAGGAGAAGCAAGACAAACCCAAATCTTTGCTGTCCTGCAGGAACACCCCAGCCACAGGGTCTGCTGTGAGAGGCATTTCCATCCCCACTTGATACAGCTCAACTGAGCCATGCAGGAGGAACCACAGTGTTCCTGTGAACTGCGATAATTCCTACTCCCCAAATGCAGTTACAGATGATACTACTCTATAAAACAGGAGTACTGGCAAAAAGAACATGTCATTACAAAGCCATTGTTCCAGTGGCAATTATTTGCCTGAACACATTTGTGACCCGAGCTGTCTACAGCATCTTAGCATACATTACAAAAAGAATGTAAACACAACATTTTGACTAGACAAAAAGTCATCACCAAATTGTTGAAACATAAATAGATCAGCTTTATTTATGACAACCTGAGAAAATTGTAGACAGTTCCTGATTATTTCCTGATACTGGTGACTAACAAGGCACACGAGTCAGACCTTGTGTGCTTTTTTATTGAGTGGCAAATCAACATTTGGTGGGCAGATCCACTTGTCAGACATGATTCTCTCCAAGAGGAAAATGGCAAATACTGAATAAAACCAAGTAGAACCTTCACAAAAAAAGGATGAGAATTTTTTTAATTATTTATCTACCAAAACACACTAGGTTAGATTACTTTTAAACCAATATAGAAAAATGTATTTGAGCACTGTGATGAGATTGCCATATGTCATCAGAATTTGAGTTTAAAATGAAAATGAACCAAGTCTGGCTTCTGTTTCCAATATGGATGACAATGTTCAGCTGTCTAAAACCATTTCTTCCATTTTTTGGATATAAGAGAGGCAATTCTTCACTGAAAGCAATTTGTCACTACTTCCATCTTTGCCATTATAGATGCAGCTGCCCTGATTTATGCCAATGTGTTAATCAGGCAGCTACACTACAATAATGCAAATGTTGCCTCGCTGCATACTGCATCACCTCAAATGCCACTGCATAGTTGCGTAATTTATATACTGCATATACACACACACATTATACACAAACACACACACACATATATATATCTGTCTTTTGAGTATTTTTATGTCCTAATTAGTTGTATCTTGCCCATACTGGTGATGTTTGTGCCAAGCATACCGTGTGTGCTTGGAGGTTTCTAACACGACTAGCCCATTACTGGCAGTCAGAGAGAGCGATACGAAAGGTCATTTTTGTTTATGTCAGACACAGGATGTTTCAGAAGCTTTTATGGAGCAGCTACATCTGTGCTCTCTGTGGGTTGGATCCACTCCATACATACTGCTGGAGGACAGAAAAAGCAGATCAGACAAGAGGGAAGCACTATCCTGGGCTTCACTGGAAGCCAATCTCACTAAATGCTCCACATAACCCAGGCTTTTCACAGCATCCCAGGCAGTGGGGCTGTGCAGCTCACAGCCATTCTTCATGGAGGGACAAAGGCTGTTCTTTATTATCAGTTTTAATCTAATAGAAAGGATTTGTGGCATTTATTTCCTCTATAGCAAAATTAACTCTACTTGCAAAGCTTCCTCCCCCTCAGAGGGAAATAAGATGTAGGCTCAGAAGCCCAAATCCGCAATGATATTTAAGTGCCTGAGGAACTGTGCCAGAGTGTCTGGCAGGGGAAGCTAAACAGACTCAATTTTAAAAGGGAGTGATAGTGAATGGAGAGACAGACTAAAAACTCAGGAGAATGAAGTACTCCTTTTATCTACTATGGGGGGGGGGAGCTGTTCCATGGCAAAGCAAACTTCTTTTCAGTTCTTGCTCATCTGTGTGCTTTAACCCACCCTGAGTGGGTTATCCACCCAGATTTGAGATGGGCTTTTGCTGCAGCTGGCACCAAACTAGTCACAGATGCTACTTCCAGGGCATCAACATCAATGTGATGGGAACTGGACAGAGATAAATACAGTTTGTATTGAGCACATGAACAGTTGCCTACATGTTCCTTGTCCTGCAAGACTAATAAAATACTCTCTGTGAAAGATACTAATATTCATTTTGCTTAAAAACAAGGCAAAAAAGCAGTAGAAACAGTAGAAAACATTTTTTAAAACCCATGTTACTAATTATACTATACAGCCTGTGCATTTTATCATTAAAATGTTATTTTCCATTTTTATATCTTAACATTTTACAGTGAACCCATTTTATTAATTTCCTTATACATCTGTGTTGGGACAGGTTTTATTCTCAGCAGTACTTGGGTAAATATGTACCTGATGGAGTTACCCCAATCTCACAGCACTGCAACAGAGGACACTTTGGTCACATAAAGAGTGGCACCATGGTGGGACTGCAGCAGCACATGAAGGTTGCTTAACACACAGTGTACTCCAATATGACACTGCTAACCTGCAGGTCATAACTTCACTCTAATCATGTGTCTCTTTCAAGATAATAGAAAAAAATCTATGGGCTTTAAACACCCTAGTTACAGTGGAGGAGTTAGTCTTTACAGAAATGCTAAAACCCCAGAAATTATTGACCATGTTTTAATATAAAGGAACAGCTTTCTATTGTTGATGTTTAACATCTAGGTACATGGAGAAGACAGCAGTGGAAAACCATGAGAATATCTTTAAAAAAATAGAAAGTCAGCAAACTAACAACTAACTTACTTTTCATCTCATTATTTTGAAATTCAATGAAAAATTAGCTTGTTAATCATCAAAAAAGCCAAAAAACACAAACCACAAAGTTATTTTTTCATATTTTCTATTATTTCACCCTGTTCTCACAAAGATCACACCTGGTCAAAGAAGACTCTAGCAGAGAAAAGGAAAGCATTTGAATGCCAGGAATATCTCCTGTATTTGTATTCCTAAAAGCTTTATATATAGAAGTCTTTGTATTTAAAATAAAAAAAAAAATCTGAAAATCTTTAGGGGACTAGGAGCTGAAGAGATTTCTTCAATTCACTGTATTGCTTTCTCAAATAGCAGAAAAACACTGTTAGAATCTTACATTGATTTATCTTATTTGAAGTGAGGTTAGGAAACATATGCTAGAACAAACAAGTATCAGTTCTTGTGCCTGTGCTTTGAAGACACACAAACCCCTTTCACTCCAGTTTCTGATGTGTTTACAGAAACAAAAGACATAATTTATCTGCCATAAGGTGTTCACTGAAGAGGTTCATGCTGTGAGGATTTCCATGGCAACTACTTAAAGAGACATAAGTGTTCATTTTTGAAACTGAAAGCCCAGGGACATGATTAGCTACAGTAATAATACCACATAAACCACCTAAACAGAGATCTTTTGTTCAGGGCCAAGTAACTTCTTTTTTCCTGTGTGAGAACCAGCTTTCCTAAATAAAAAATAAAAAATTTAAAAATAAACAAAATATTTATATTTCTTCTCCATTTTTTTACAAGAAACAATAATGCACTTACATATGTACACATAGCTGAAATAATTACTTCCTTAAATCATCTAGTATGCAATATATCAGGTAGTCCATAAAAAGTGTACATGAAGACCAAACCATGTTATCCCAAAGAGACACAAATGCAGATTTTGCAGAACTTTTCCAAATCTATTGAGATTTATTTGCAAAGAAATTCCAAAGAGATGAAAAGCACTCAACAGTCATTAAAAGATTTAAAAATACTCACCAGTATAGTAAAGCTGCAACAACAAATTGAAGCTTTGGTGTGATATCGCGTTAAAAAAGGAGAACCTAGATTAATAAGCATTGCTCCAAAGTGAAGAAGAAAACAACAAGTGACACCTACCTTAGCAAACAGAGAACTGGAGCAGCCAGATCCTGTATACCTGTTTCTCTGCCCCCCAGGTGCAGTCTTGATTTTTCCGGGCACAAATCAGGGAAAGGAATTAAGTGTCTGCATCCCAACCCATTAGAGATCACAACCCGAAAGCATAGATGCAATCCAAGGTTAATTTATAATGGGAGGGGGCTAATAGGGAACAAGTCCTAAAACATCTTGGTCCCAGCAAAGTCTTCTCAGCCATGGTTTTTCTGGTGATTGCTTGATCCAGCTGAATGTATACATCTCACAGAGACGGTGGTAGATATTTTTATTCATCACCTCAGGTCATAATTTAAAAGCTCTCTTTCTGCAATAGAGTGAAATTGATATAGGGCATTAAAGACACCTTGAAAACTACAGTTTCCTTTATGTGATCATCTGGAAGAAAGGATTTTATATCAACCCAAGTAAAACTCCACAGAATGCCTAGTTTTTATATTCTCTTTAATTCTCATCTATTTCAGATCTCTATTAAAACTGCATAACATTAATTTATTCAGGAAAGCTTAATAGTCTCCTTTTGGAAGTTTTTCCCATTAAGTTGATGTTGCTGTCACTCAAGGCCTGAAGAGATCTCCATTTTTTCCTATAAGGGCTATTATTCGAAGCTACTATGCTCATAGAGGCAGTTTCTTGCAATAAAAATGCCTGGAAACAAATGTTCCCTGTGATACAGAGTCTCATCTTCTTATCTTCTGACTGGCCAAACCATGACAAAACTGCATTGTTCATTTTAAAGGACATTTAAGGACTCATTCATGAAAGGCATAATAGTGGTGGAGAAATGTATCGAGGAAGAGCAGTGAGTCAGACTCTCAGCAGCTACATCAGCTGGAAGAAGCCACTTAGAACCACATGAACTCCTTTTAAAATTCTACTCTGCCTATTTTTAGCACAGAAAAAATACTTTAACTCTTACTCTCTTGGACGAAAGGCAGATTGCAAGATTTAAAGGGACTTAAACTAAACTGTCTTGGGATTACAGCGATAGACAGCAAAACCTTTGCCAGGTGAGCCCTTCAAATGGGATGAAGAAAAGGGTGAGCTGAGCTAGAGAAGAACAAAAGCAGAATTAATGCACAAATTTCTATACCCACTGATCAGCCAGTGTCCTGCAAGCAGGGACTGGGCATGAAAACAACTCCACTGCTAGAGCTGAGTAGGAAGGGGATATTTATTCTCACTGTCCCCTTGATCTATCACTGCCTCTCAGCCCAGGCAGTGGAGAATGACACATTCTCCTTGTCCTTTGTTCCACCTGAGTTCAGTGAGTGCTTTTCCTGAATAGGCATGAAAATACCAAGTTCCTGAATAGGCTCTGTGTATGGTTTTCTACTACATTCACTGGCACATGGATAAAACATAGCAGGGTACCTTGTGGCTTGGATACAGTGCTACTGCTGCAAGCTCAGAGGAGTTTTTCTTTAGGATTCCCTGTTCTCTGGGAAAAAACTAACCCTCTCTCTTCTTAGGCTTACGTTGGTGCTGGAGACCAGGAGGGAAGAGCTGCAGAGAAGGCAAATCCCACTATACATGGGTCATCAGTAAAGCAGGTACTCTGTAATGTAAGGCTCCCATCATCAGCAAGGCACTATAAAAACTTGGATTGTGACAATCTGTTTCCCTGAGATTTGTAGGCTAAACAACATGCTAGAGAAAGGGAGCTGCACAACAAGCAGGGAAAGGCATCTGACAAAAGCCTCATTAGCCCTCCATTTCCTTCACCCACAGCATATGTTTGCTTCTCTTCCTAGCAGCACTTCTGCAGGTCTGTATGCTCAGTACTTATCCTAAGTATCCAGCAGTGAGAAACAAAGGCTGCATAGTCCTCTGTGTTAAAGTTATTGTGTTAAAACTTGGTTTTTCTAATCACTGTGATGTGAAAATTCAGGTGCCTGACTGAGAAAAAGACATCTAGAGTAGAACAGAGATGACTAAGAAAAAGATTCCTGCCACTTAATTGCATTTGTACCAAAATATTACCTCTTGATGTGTAAACATCAAATTAGCAATATTCTCAGGGCAAGCAGTAATACAGCAGTCAAGCAACTCCTTCCAGCTATATGGCAACAACTGTGTGCTTTCCTGTCCTACTGTATTTGCCTCAATATTTGTCACACTGCACATTGAGTGTACTTAAAACTATCCCTATGCTGTAGACTATTAAATTCCAATTATTCTATCCCTTTGTACTAACATCATAACTTTGAAGCTTATCAGCATTTCTGTTTTCATTTTGTAGAGAGAGCCCTTTGCCAGGGCTGGCAGTAGCAACATGGGAAGTCAGCAAGCTAACATGATTCTTCAAGGCCTGTGTTTGTACATCGATGGCTGTAATCTGCAATTGAAATCCAGCATTATCCAAACCAAGTTCAAAATAATCCTGGTATTTCTTAGCATTAAAAAAAGAAAAACTTTTAAATAAAGTAATTTTCTTTTTGTACTCATACTTTGACTTTTATCAGATCAGTTTCTGCAATATTACTGCCCTGTCACTACTTGGAACATTATTCTTCATAATCTGAGTACTTTATCAGCAGTTTAGACATTGTCTGGGCATCTTAATTCCCACTGCAAAGAGGAAACTACTCACACTTCAGAACTGTGAGCATGGCACAAGTTCATTCAGTAAATTGTCTTGGATTACTCTATGATTCAAGATGTGTCTCTGCTGCCAAACAGGCAAGTGCTGGAAGTGTCATTGAGAGTAGTTTCATCCCATAGCTCTGTCCTGAGGTGTTCCAGCACTTCAAAATTAGGGAGTACTTGGAGGGAAGATCATTCCTAAGGACCATTTCCTGCAGGATGAATGATTTTTTGTCTCCCTCCAGCCTTTGCAATTCTCTGGCATTACCCTACCATGGATTACATTCTCCATCATTCCTGGAATTCTCCTTACACCACATTCCAGACGCAAAATATGTGATATAAGCTCCTCAAGTGCCCTGTGTCCTCTCAGGAAAAATACTGTCCTTTTGAAACTTCCCATTTAGACCATCTTGTTTTCAATTCAAAACAAGCTTTCTATATTATCCACAGCTCATTTCCTACTTCCCCTAGAACCACAGATCTACACATTTATCCACTTTGTATAGTGTATAAATTTGTCTCACTGTGCAAATATGCACAGTAGTGTTTGAATGCATATTTACAAAGAAAATATTGCTTCAGGGAACACGAGGGATGTGTTATTCCCTGTTCTCTGAGTTCAGTCAGCGAAATCTCCTCGATGGATGTCAACAGTCAGACACAATTTTCATCTGTTATAATAGGAGCAGAATCTGACAGCCATACAAATTACATCTGTTCCACTGCAACCATCTGTAATTCAATCTGCAAAATATTAATCAAGTTTATCTGACATGATTTTTCCTCCATCATCAGTTCATGATGCTTATTGCTTCTTGGGCTGTTAGTATTATACACCAGATTTTTTACTCTCCTTAATATTTATTCCTTTACTTTAAGAGATTGAGTTATTTTTATTGGAGAATGCTTTTAAAGACCAATACCACATTAACTTCTCTTTAATCATTCTATACATATCATCTGTTTGCTCTATGGCTTTCCATGGTCTGGCCTTGCTTGGCACTGCTAACCTAGCATGATATGTTTAGGTTTCACAGTACACGTCAGTGTTATAACTCCCTGGACACTCAGAGATTAGCAGATCAAGCACCATCCTGTGTTTTATGCCAATTTCTTAGTTTCATTTTATTATCCTGAGTTCTCAGGCCTTGCTCTGAAGCCAGGATACATTTCATTTTCCCCAACAATGGCAAGGGCAAGAGCACTTCTCTCCCCTCACCTCCCTCCTTTAAGAAAAGCTAAACACACATACTCCCAAACCAGGTAGAAATCCAGTATCTTTGAAGTCAGGCTTAGAATTTGATACTTTCTTAATTTGTAAAAAGCTCTATGCAGTAGAGTAAAATTCAGTGGGGACAGCTGGACAACAAAGAACACTTAAGCACAAACAAATCCACTGCATAAAAACATGGGCAACAACTTGTTCTGCGAATATTCTACTGGAAAACACTTGGGAGGTTATTGTAGATCACAAGATGAAAATGGATCACCAGGACACTAGAAAGGGAAGAACAGACTGGACAGGGATGCTCAAACAAAATCCTGAAGGAATTCCTTTCAGTCCATGAGAGATTCACAAGGCTGCAGGTAAATACCTGTTTACATCTATATGTCCCACATCTGAAGAGGGAGGGAGGCAATACACAGCTCTATCTCATCACCCCAGCCAAAAAAATGCCAACCAAAGTTTTTTTTTTAATTAAAATGCAACATCTGAATACTTTTTTTCACAAAGATGGAAGAGACTCTGGTTCAGAATCTGTGAGTCTTCATATAAAGCAAAGCACCTCTCAAAGATCTGCTTTATGATAGTATCTGATACTATGTCTTAGGTTTCTTTTTTGAAAATTAAAGTTTCATTTTTAGATTTTATAAACTTGCCAGTCAGTTTTGGGAGAAAAAAAATAATTAAACGTGGGCTAAATATCCACATGAATGTCAATCTTAAATATGGCTGTCAAAATCTGAACCTTTGTGATAAATAAAGCTGTTTCTCTGTATCAGGTGCTTAGTCTTTTTGTCATTCTTCAAACAAGACTTTAAATTATAAAGGTTTGACTTACTCATGCCCTGATATAGCTATCCAGGAAGTCATAAGGGACAAGAAGAGAGCTGTTTCTACTCAACATTTCCAAGCAAAAATCAAGAATCATAAATTAAAATTACCTCAATGTGTCCAAAGCACCACCAGTGTTAATGCTGAATTCTAATAAAATCTCTGTAAATGTTTTGTACTTCTGGTACAGCAGCTCAAGAGGACATAAATTACTGTTTAGTTCCCAGAGGAACATTTAGCCTTCTTTTTAAACAAATTCTAAAACCTTGTAAAATCTACTCAAGACTCTCCACATTTGACCATTGCTCTGCAAATATTAAGGGTGCCTAGATTCTAAAATATTTTTAGGCCTGTCAATTTAACATACAGAAAGATGTAAATTGTCTAATTTCAGCCTATTTGGCCCAGCTTCTTGTTAATTAAATCTAAAGTAAGTCAGGTAAAGTTAGGGAAATTGAACTAATTTCAATAGCAGGAAGTTGTATCAGAATACATTTCCTAAACAAAGGACACATTTACAAAATTTTGTTTTATCTGATACAGTGGCTATAATCTCAGATGGAACCATTTGTCTTCTGCAAAAATTTGATTTTGACCCTTAACAGACAATATTGCTACTTTCAGATACTGGAAATCCTAATGACAAAATTGATTTAAAAATCCTATTTTGAAAAAATTAAAACTGAGTTCCATTTCTACTCATCTACTCTAAGGTTTAATCCATCCCATTTACAAAATTTACAGAGTTAAGAGCTAGAGACATCTAGGAAGCAGGAAATATGCTGGAATTTATTCCTCCCTTTCTCCCTGTCTGGCTGCCAAGTATTATATGACTGAAGAGGAGCTGGCAATCATAACTATCAGAATTAAAATGACAAACTGAGTTCTAGGGTTCAAACCCATGATTTAGCTGAGCTGTTGCTCTTTCCCTTTCCTCATGTTTATAACAGCATTTATTCCCTCATACTGAGTAGCAAAGATGAAGAAATAAGGTAATTTTCCCTTCTTCTACTCATCTGCGTGGCCTCTTGCCAAACTGCCTGCCTGCTGCTCACTACATGAAGCATGTGAAGCCCATTTTGACACGACTTGAGCTGATACTTTGGCTTTTTTGATGGAAAGAAGAAATTTTAAAATTTCACCGAGGAGGGATGATTACAGAAGGCACTCTTTCTAGCTGCTGCCAGCTTTGCAGGAATTGGCTTAGTAAAAGGAAGACAAGTGCCTGAAACATTTCATGGTTGAGCCCTCCTGCCTTTTCCTTATCAGTAATTAGCATGAGAAGCAGAATGTGTGCACTTTCTCAATGGAAGTAATTACTGTGTAAAGCTCCAGAAGTTTTCAAACGAAAGCTTAAAAGACATTTAAATGACATACACCTTCTGCAGGATTTCTAGAGACCTTTTTTTTCCTTTCTCCTTAAAAAAAATTTTAAAAATAGCAAAAAAAAAAAAAAAAAAATTTCTTACCACAGAGATAAAAGACAGCTTAATAGTGACTCGGCACGCTTCAAGGCTGGATCAAAATTTTCCTGTACTGTCATGATGAACTGTCAGAGAAACAACAGATATTTAGCACTGCTGTCCTGATCTTAAAGCAGTTTTTCTGCCATTGATGAGCTAGGCTTTCCAAGACACTTTTACTCCCATCTTTCTTTCACAAATTAGCTTTTGTTTTCAGTCAGGAAAAGACTAAAGTCACTGGAAGTCCCTCCTTCATGCTTGTCACTTACTTGTGCGAGGAGACCAGAAACATTTTCAGTAGAAACAGTTCATGATATTCAAGGCTGGGCAGAAGGAAAATAAAAGCACAGTCCAAAAATAATGCATGAAGGAAGGAATTAAAAAACGTAAAAGTGATGAAGAAAGAGGGACAAAAAAATGCACTGCAGATAAATTACATCGACACAAAAAGAGGCTTTTCTATTGGTTCCTACAGGGCCGAAAAAGCATTGAAGAGAGCAATTATTACTGGTAAATATGGGAGAATGTCATACTGCCATAACTATGAATAGATGTTCCCTCTCCAGGAACTGGAAAAGTGCAGCTAGATGTTCAAGAGAGATGCAAGTCTCCAAGCCCCAGACAGTAGCGTGGGAGGCCCCAGTGCCATCCCAGCAGGTAAGTGACAGTGCTATTCTGGAAACCATCTTCAGCATGTACCCAAATTAACAGCACCATGGAGAACACATTTCCTCTACAGGCTTCCAGGGAAGTTTCAGAGACAGATGACAACATGATACCAAAATGAAGCCAAATAGATCTTATTTTTAAAAAGACAGATTATCTTAAAATAGTTGAAGACTAAAGAGTCTCCTTAAAGCCATAGAAATAGTTGCTCAAGACCATGTGCCAGAGAAGCACGCTAATAAATTCAGAATTTCACCTGTGACTCAGGATCGCAGATTTGGTTGATGGAGAACCTTGGTTTTGATAATGTGTTTTGTGTTCAGCAAGGAATGGTAAAGCAAGAGAGCTTGTGACTCAGCCTTGAGGGCACTGGCATGTGTTTTGTCCCTAGAATATGTGTGCTACATGCTGAAATAGAGCCTCAGATACAAGGTGTATGAATATTGTCACTTGACACGATGCACTGATTTCATCTTGCTGGTTGCCTCTATCATGATAAACAAAATAAAACCACCTTTGAAAAGGTCCAGAAAAGCTAGGTACTTCATTCTCATTGAGGTATTTGGAGAAAATATCTAAGTGTCACTGAGAAAAGATCATATTAAAATGATTGAGAATTTTCCTGTATTCGTAAGCAGTTTTGTCCTGTATTTGGAGCAGTTTTTAGGGTAACCCAGTATTGAACAGTCATGACAGGTTTGTGGGTCTGGGTCTTCTCGCTCCAGAGTACAATTAATTTATAAATAGAATTTGAGACATAGGCCAGTTGCAAAAATTATTCATCTGCCTCCTCATGACCTCCTTTGATGAGGCAAATTATGGTTTTATTTTACTCTCTGTAATTAAATTGGTTAACTGAAAACTGAGTGACTCATACTTTCTACAGAAAATTTTATCATATTGTTTGCTGCTAATATTTTCCCCTCCCATTCCTCTTCAAAGAGTTTGACATGGCTGGACTTGGTGGATCCTTTGCTCTTTTAGTTCAGTTCATGGAAAAAGGTACAGGGATCAGAGACCCTGTTCAATCACCCAGCACATTCTATTGGTATCTCCCAGGTAACATCAACAGCTACATGAATTCTTAACCTTTCTGTACCCTTGTGCAAAGTTAAACTGAGCACCATCTCTGGAAATGTCTCCTTGCCTCCACTCATTCTCTGGAAGGGGCTCATTCCATTAATCACACAGACAGATGGGCTCACATTTTGTACTACTATCCTACATGACACTGATTTCTTTAGCTTTCATAGCAAGACATTCATTATTGCTAATGTTCAGGGCATAGCAGGTATGCTGGACCTGTGTAGCACCCAAGTGTATCCTTGAAAAATAGCATGGTCCTGAAAGAATCCCTGTCTGCTCTACAAGTGCCTTCCCTGAGATCCTTCCAGACTTTGTCTTCCTGCTTATGTCTGGAAAGAAATTAAATTAAGGATGTGAGTGTCTGACCACATAATTTCTAGAAATGCTTCTGCCTGAAAGTTCTGTATGTTTACAGCACTTATTAGCATGTGCTGCATAAATGTGTGTGTAGCCTCGGACCTGTGTCTCAATAAACTCAAGTTTTGCTTCCTCGGAAGGTGTCATTTAACTTCCACTGGAGAATCTGGGAATCCCAAAGGCAGCTCAGACAATCTTAACGACGAACTCTGGGACAGCATATTCTGTGCTCTTCAGTTCTCTCCCAAGTGTTTGTAGAGACCCTACCTATGTATTGTTGGTCACAAATGGCTGTTTTAAGGTTGTTTAAAGAACTCTCAGATCATAATGTGGCCTGGTGGGGGTAGGGAGAGCATTGTACCACCACACTTGTTGAAAAAAAAAAGTATGTAAGGAAAAGCTATTACTTCCGTGCTAGGAAAACCAGGTGTCTGTCCCTGGGAGGGATGAACTCTGTAATTAATTTGCTAACTGTCATGTTTCTGAGGGATCAGGCGATAAATAACATGAGCATATGGAGAAATGTCTCTTGGTGGAGCCTATAGGGGTGGCACACCCAGTATTATCTTAGCTCAGAAGTGAGGAGCTGCAAACAATCATAGATTGTTAGCTTTTAGTTGAAATTAATGTTTTCTAAGTCAAAGTTGCTTCTTAGCCAGCCCCCTCAATCTTAACAATTTTACCACCACTCTCCTTCCACTCCCAAAATCATAGATTACGAGTTGTCTCAGTTTGGGGGGCTTATTTGTAGGTGATGGAAATTTCTGTTGTGGATTCCAAGCACACAGAAACTGTTCCTTCAGCAAGTACTACTACCAAGGAGCTTTATCTTGCCATACAACATGCTGCAGGGGATTTCCTATACTGCTCTTTAAAGACACACCATCCTTCCAGAATGGGCAAAGAGTTCCCTCCTAAGTGAGCAAAACCAGCTGAGAGGAAATAAGATTATTCCACAGATTGCAAAACTTGCAAAAGACTGGCTGCAAATACAGAGAGATATCAGAAAAAAACAGGAACCTTGAGAATAGAATTTTAAAAATCAACCTTCAGATTCACCTACAGTGCATGAGTTTTACAATATCCCATAAAAGATGTTCTTCCTTTCAATGAGAAGTTTATAGGAAGAGAGCATATCTTTTATTAGAGCAATACATATAAACTCTCATACTCTTCAAAATCTCAACTCAAGGAAGTGATTTCCTGTCCTCAGACTAAATATAGGGTCCTTCTCTCAGTCCCTTCTGCCCCCATTCTATTTGATTAGTCATGCACACAAACTACCAGGTGTGCCAGGCACAGCTCCTACCTGGTGTCCGTGCTGTAAGCCTGTGACACAGGACAATTCTTTTGGGAGCCACAGTGGGGGCTGTGGTGGCATTCCATTGCTCCTAATGGCACATCAGAGCAGAGCACACCATAACAGAACCCAGTGCAAGAGAACAGAGAGACAAGCTTTCCTGTCAGAGGAAACCCCAGCTAGCTGATCACAGGAGGTCAGCAGCCCGTGACATCCTTCACAACACTGATATCACACAAATGACAGAGAGAGGAGGCTCCTCAGCACCATCTGTTTTGACTGACTGTTCCCCTCTTGTTTGCTGAATTACAAATGCAGACAGAGCCCAAGGGAACTAATTAGTTCCCTCCAGAAGAGAGCTGGGGAGCGAATTAACATATCCACAAGCGTGTACAATCAGAGAACCAGCAGCCAGGTCAGGAAGCTGTGTTATATGACAGCAGAGATAGACCCTTCCTCATATCTTTGTGCAATGATATCCACCAGTCCTGCTAGGAAACAGCAACTTATGTCTGTTAGCAACACCAAGGTAGCACCATTTGCTTAAAAGAATAGATGCTATACTACATTCTTTTTTTTTTTTTTCTTACCTACCTCTCCTACCTCAGTAAAAGAGATATAAAAATTTAGTCAGATCTCTGCTATGAGTGAGATACAAAGGCACAAGCAACAAGCAATAGGACATGGGGATATGACCTCAGCTCATGCCAGGGAAGGTTTAGATTGGATATTATGAGAAATTTCTTTGTGAGGATTGACAACAGGCTGCCCAGGGAAGTGGCTGAGTCAGCATGTGTGGGGGTATTTAAAAGCTAGGTAGATGTGGCACCTAGAGACATCCTTTAGTGGTGAAGTTGTCAGTGTTGGGCTAATTGTTGGACCCAATCTTTTCAAATGTAAATGATTCAATGATTCTAAGTCATAAGCAGTGAAGGACAAGCAATGCATTAAAGATGTGGGATTTCTTAGGAAAAAAATGTTACAAGTAGGAAAACCAGTTTTACTTAGCTCCTTCCATGAGAAGAGCATTTAACTCTTTTGTTGACTGATTTTATAAATTGGAAGGAAAATACCCAGTAAAAATTATGACCAAACTCATCAAGCATGGTGAGAGCTGATGAACGAGGAGACATCAACCCAGTTCCATGAGTCCCCATCATGCTGCAATTGGAAGTCTGGTGAGCAAGCCTATGAAGAAGAAATTTTTAATCCCATATACAATTCACATTCTTTTATTTTATCTGTCAAGATACCAGTGTATAATCGAAACAGTCTGGGCCCTTGTGCATTTTTGGTTCCTGTCCATCTGAGGTACAGGTCCAAGAATAGAGGTCCAAGAACACCCTCCCCACAAGCTTTGTCTCCCCTGGATCTTCAGACAGGTTAACAACAGCAGTGCAACTCTCTCTGTCTTACAGCCACTGTTATAAGAACAAAAAAAGAGCTGTGTATTAATATTTTTACTGCATAAGAGTGCTGTATTGACCCAGATTAACTTCTACATTTTCCCTACTGATTAAGGGGTTTGAAAACTTTATATCCAGGTGGTTGTTCTCACTACTATACCAAAGTTTCATTTACAATGCACAGAGAAAGCTAACTTATAGAGAGTTAGCACCACTAATTTTTTTCTTATATTTCTACCATTTAGAGTCCATAAGAGCACTCCTTCTCTAGGAAAACATGGTATCTGTCTCCCCTAAGTCTTATTTTGTTTAGTTTATTGTCTGATAATCATGACAGACATTTAACATACCTTTACATTTTTTAAGTACTTAGATTTTTAGAAAGAGAAGCCTGTAATCTACAATCTGTAAAAGCTTGTTGTATACTGAATATGAAGACCTTTGGGAGATAAATTACAATAATTAATACCCCTCAGTATAAATACATATAATAAAACTATCACTAATAAGACCTGTAAATTATATTGAAGTATGAACTGATAAAGTAAAATATAATTATCACATATATGACAGGCAGAGACAGTCTTGTCATGTGTTCAGAGAAAGGAGAGATAATTTCTACTCCTTCTTAGGGCAAAGAGGGAACTGGCTTCTGAATCTGATATGTTTCCAAGGCTAAGGGATTTATTTTTTCCCTACCAGGCACAGAAAGTCTTTTTTAGATTTAGCCCTACTTCTTGGTGAAATCTATTCTCACAATCACAAAATAAGCCTGCTGAGAGGGAAGTTAACTAAACAATTATATACCTGGAAGCCTCTGTTCGATAGATACATCAAGTTATTTTATAACCCTGAATTATTCATGAAATATAAAGAGAAGCAAAGGAGTCAGTTTGTCTCCCCAGAAAGGCAGGCATTCTTGTGAACTATTTACACCAAATTTTGAACAAAATTAGTGGGAGTTAGACTCCCTTCAGCTCCCAGAAAAGCTTAGCATCTTGCAGTAAACTGTAAATGAGCAAGAGGATAAAATATCTTCCTTACACTGTGTTTCAGTGCTTTTAGAGCAGTTAAATATAGGCATATTGGCTAGATAGAATAAGAAATGCACGTTACCTCTGCCAGTGGTATGAAGACTGTCAGTTTGGCAGCTTCCAAGGATATAATTTTGTACATGAACTTTTATCAAGAAAGTTTCCTGTTCTAGATCAACAGTGGAAACAGTACACAGAAATACATGTAGTCTCCAGCATCTCTGTACTTTCTTATCTGTGTGACTCATCTCTCAAAATAGAAGATACTTTATGCCTCTAAGATCTTTGGGCTTTCTACTCTGAATTTTCAGCTTGGATGTCAAATACAATTACTGTCAAACATATGATGGATGTTTATGAGACCATGAGGGTCCAGTCAACCGATCACTAATTTTTAGCCAATTTTTTTCACTGGAATTGTTGGGCCTTTTACATTTTTCCTGAGCAGATAAAACTATTGCCAGTTTGTGTAACACAGGAGTGGTCAGGACCCTCAGTGAGGTAGCACAATTTATAGGGTACTTTTGTAGAAACAGATGTAAAGGTATGAGCATAGCAATCAATAATTTCCAAACCTGGGGACCTAATTTTTCTCTCTATCTTTGCAGGAGTCTTAGCTCATCCCACTCTGGAGCTGACAATTTATTTATTCCTGTGATATACTACATGTAATACATGTTAGTATATAAAAATAACAAATCATGTAGGAAAAAAGGGTTGCAAGAAAATGCATTGATTTTCTATCCATTTCCTTATTGTCATGGTTTAACAGTCAGCAATTAAGCACCACTCAGTTGTTTACTCACTTTCTCCTGGTGGAATGGGGAAGAAAATTGGAAAAGTGAGAAAATTACAGGTTGAGATAAAGACAACTTAATAGGTGAAAGAGATAAACACAGTTTAATAGGTAAAGCAAAAGTCCCATGTGGAAAGAAAGCAAAATGAGGAATTAATTAATTCACCACTTCGCCAGGCAGGCAGCTGTTCAGCCATCTCCAGGAGAGCAGGGCTCCATCAGTACACTGGTTACTTGGGAAGACAAAATGCCACCACTCTTAACACCCTCCCCTTTCCTTCTTCTTACCCCTGCTTTATATGCTGAGCACGATGTCTCGTGGTGTTGGAATATCCCTTGAGTTGTCTGGGGTCAGCTCTCCTGGCTGTGTCCCCTGCCAGCTCCTTGTGCCCTCCCAAGCTCCTCCTTGATGGGGCGAGGAGCAGAAAAGGCCTTGGCTCAATGCGTAATGAAAACATCGCTGTGCTATCAACACTGTTTTTGGCACAAATCCAAAACACAGCTCCATACTGGCCACTCTGAACAAAATTAACTTTATCCTAGTCAAACCCAGCAGATATATATTTAAATTGTAATAAATAACCACCTATTATCAAGTGTCTTCAATTCCTCAGACAAGTCAGGGTTTGAGGCTGTTGGTTTTCAAGTGGTCAGATACCTGGGATTTTTTTCACACACAATTACCCTCAAACTGAAATTTCATTTAAAAACCTTACAAGTATTGAACTGTTTATTTTTCATTTCTCTTAACTAAAGTATGATCTCATTTTTTACTCTGCCTCTTTCATACGCTTAATAAACTCATGCCCTGTGGTGCCAGTGACTTTTACAAATCAACTTCTCAACTATCTATCAATCTTTACACAGAGCATTAATGTTTTATTGTTCTTGTTCTGCTAGTAATGATTTTTCTCTTCCTCTGCTGATTCTTTTATCAAAAGTAATTTACAGCACTCTTCATCAAGATGAGCCTTTGCCGATTCTAAATACATTATATGTGTGTTCTCTGCCACTTGGCCAATTCAAAAATTTGACTTATATATGCTTTGCTGGTCTTAAATCAAGCCATATTAGGTAATAAATTTAAAAGGTCCTGTAGGAATTGCCTTAATCATTTATATGAAATTAATGAAATTCATTCCATTTAATGAAAAATATTATTTAAGTCCCCTAAGATTCTAGAGGTTTTTCTGTAAAATGTTTTTATAGGTTACTTTTTTATGTACAACTGCATGAAAGAGTCTTTTAAAATATCTTAATATAATGCTATGATCTGAAGTCTTTTTTAAAAAAAAAGAACAGGTTTCTTAGTGCATCCATATGATTTATAACTAAAAAACAGTCACTTTGGAAATTAGTAAGCTGACTATGAATAACTGAAAAGCTTTTCGGATTCAATATGGATCAACACAAACACTTACCTGTCTTTTCATTTATTATCTACAAGAAGCAGTTCTGAAGCTCTCCGAGACCTCATTTAACAGGTGATCATCTTTGCCAAACATTTGCCAAATAACTGGTGTAGACGTCACTTTCAATTCCTTGCTGTGCAATAGAGGTGAGACTATTTCCTTTTTAACACATTAGTTTGTGTCTAATAAGATCTTTGGATAGCTTTTTATTATAGGTATTTTATATTGTTGGATTAAGAATGAAAGTAAAATTAAAAGAATGCCTATTAGATCTTTCTGGCAGTCATTTATAGCTATTTGCTAAATACTCAGGAAATTTATGCCTTTTTCTTACAATACAGCAACCAAAATATCAGCTGGTTACACCTATCTGTGAATCTGCATGTGCTTTAAATATTTTTAATGCTTAAGCATCCAATCAGTATTTGTTAACTTTTCTAAACTTAATATTTAAATTTGAATATAGCTGAAATATTGTGTATCTTGGAAGTTTTTCAGAGCTGAAAGCAAGAATTATCTCTTCCCTTGTCAGAGACATTGTAAAAGTGCCTTTTTCTGTCCATCTCACTGCTGTTTGAGAAACAGGCTCACACTCGGTGCTTCTTCGTTCAGACCCTGTTGCCAAAAAGCTTCAATCTACAGAAGAGAGAGTTTCTTCTGGCAGTGTGTAATCCTTGAATTTTGAACAAGCTTGACATTTATACTATATAATTAGGAGTAGCAGCTATGTTGCTATGCTGCTTTACCCATATGCTCCAAAAATCCAACATCAGAGACTGAAAGTTCATGACACCATGATATATTCAATAACGCACCTTCACTAAAATATAATATTCCCTTCTCCTTTGTGTTAGATAGTTATCTATTTTTATTACAGGGAACATTGCCAGATGGAGCAATGGAGGAGCTGTAGTGCAAAGGTGTGTGGGAGGGGAACAGGTGCAGGGGTGAGTTATCAGCTCACACGGTGCAGCATGAGGACACGCATTAGACACATGACCAAAAGCTGCATTTAAAAAAGAAAAAACGAAGCAATTAAAAAAACAAACAAACAATAATTTAAAAAGCAAGGCTACACTGTAGCTCTTTTCAGCTGTGCACTCTTTCTCTGAACCACGGGCCTATTAAAGTGTTTTATTCAACAGAAATGGAAAGCAAAGCTGCAGCTTTGACCTAGAGAGAGCAAAGACCTACAGATCTATATGCTGCATCAAGCAGCAGCTGAAACCATACCAGTATCAATCAGAAATGAGAAGCAAAGGAAATACGGGCCCCATATCATTAAAAATCACCCTAAAGAAGCATTTGAAAGAATCTGCATGAAACCACACGACTTACCCACTTGCTTATTCTGATGTGTAGCGGAATGTATTTCTTTTATTTCAAAACTCTGCACAGATTTTCTATGAGGATGGTTATACATAATACTAATATTAAAATCTCCAGGATTGCATCCAAACATGCTAAACCATATGACAGATGACAACATCCCTGGGAAATGAGGTTCTTAGGAGCAACAATATGGTGTTCACAGAGACCAGAAAAGCCTGGTTTCTTTCCTACCTTCAGTACAGACATCTTGTGACACCCTGTGACCTCCTCCAGTCTTGTCAGCTCTCACATTTACACTGTGAAGATAATATTGGGTATCTATTAAGCAAAAGTTTTGTGGGGCATAAATCCTGGGGGAAGAGACACAGATGCAAATTAGCTTGTACAAAAAGAGTCTAAATTATTCTTTAAAAAATAATATATTAAGTCCATGGTCAGTTCTGTTGAAAAACTGTTGCTGTCAAAGTGTTGCACCAAGATCATAATTCAGATAACCTCAGCCTTCAAATACTCCCTGAATGCAAAAAACATTGTTCAGGCATAACCTTGATGTGCAGGAAATGCATTTCTCATGAGCCCTTCTGTCTGCATACAGCTCACTAAGTAAAAACATGATTAAAAAAAATCATTTTTTTACCAGAAAATAGAGAGTTTGGGCTATATTTCTAAAATTCAGATTATTTCACTCACTTTTACCACAACAATAGTATTTTTTTTATTTTATAACACTGAAGAAGCTCAGCTTCTTTAGAGTGGCATTAGTTGGAATTTGGTTTGGAGGACCTAAAAGTTTTTCACATATACAGGACTTGAAGTGAAAAAGAAAAAAAAAAACCACTTAATTTAAGACAAGAGATAGAAGGATTTTATTAATATCAGCCAGCCTTTTTCATGGCATACAATGAAAGAGAGTAGGACTATGTTAAAGGCAAAATAATTAGTCTAGCTTACTTTAATATTCTCAAAGCACTAACGGGGTTTTCAGTTATATTAAATGTGGGGAGAAATATATGTTTTAGAGACTGCCTGTGCATAGAAAAATTGCTTTAGTCACATCTCTGAGTATTGATGCAATCACAGCACTATTGTAGACTAATTACAAGATGAGAAGCAAATTGAATTATGCCAGTGCAATTTCATTCAAATAATGCTTCACCAGGAGTAACTGAGTTGGAGGAGAAGATTAAAAAAATCCTACCCAGGAAAACCTTTTGTGTCAGGAGAAAAACTGTGCAGACCAAACCTTGGGTACATGGGACATATAAAGTCTCATTAGTGTCTATTTCACTTTTTTTTCTCTTTTAGAAAAATTAATGAAAGCAAAGGCACATGAATGAAGACCTTGGTTCTAAAAGTCACCCTCATCTTTGAGAAAGCCATCTTCAGGTCTCACTGCTATAAGAAGATACTATTAAAGGAGGATAATTATTTTCATTAATTCATATTATTTGATATGCTGTCAGTATCAGGCTGCTGCAAGACTGTGCCTGCCTACCATCTCTCTGTATTTGGCAGCTTCAGTGCTGAAGCACATCCTTTGAGTCTGCTGATATCCCCAGGGACAAGGAAGCACAACTAAATACATAAATAAATAATTTGCTACACTGAAATAGTGGCACAGCTTTCTGAGATTGATGTAGGGGTAACTAAAAAGCGACTGGCATCTGATAAGTAATGGGAATGCAGACTTGGGGAGACCCTAGAGTTTGCTGCAATATGTGGGGCCAGGAAGCTCATACACAGACCCAGATCCTTCAGAGATCCTCAGGGAGCCTCTAGGCAGAGAACAAAAGAAATGTAGGGCTCAGTAGGGTGCAAACCCCTGTGGCCAAATGCTGGCAAAGGTCTTGAGCCCTAGGGACTACACTGTTTCCTGAGAATCCCAGATACCTGCCCATGCCTCACTTTTGTTTCTCCCTCCACCCAAAAGGGAAAGGGAATATGATACTTTTTCTAATGGCTATTGTGTGATGCTCTGGTAGGAAGGAGAACTTAAAAAGAAAACACCTGTCAAATCTCTTATGCTGATTAGTGCTCAAAATCTCACAGGGCAGAAGAAAAATGGTTTGAGTACTCTGCATCTGTCAACATCTAATTTATAAAGGGAAGCTGGAAAAATCGATGGAATTATGGGTGGAATGAATAGCGGGATAAAGAAAATAGACTGTAACAAGCAATCAGTGATCCAGCAGTTAGAAAAGCACATTACACTACTCTGACCACAATGGTCTTTGGAGGAACTGACCACAGAAGTACTGGAATGATCAGAAGAGGGTACAGTCCCTTCACACACAAGGTAAATGAGAAAGAAAACACACAATTACTTCTCTCCTGAGCACCTGTAGAACACAAAGTAAAACAGAGCAGCAGGGAAAAAATAAAAAAGTTGCATAATGGCCTGTGAAAGCCGTGATGATCTCAGACTCTGCCTAGCCTCAGAGAACACCTGCTGTGTGAATTGCTTGGGCTTTTATTAAAACTTCAATTAATGTAAACAGTTGTAATAATGGAACAAAAACTGAGAAATGATTCTATACAGCCAAGGCACAGTCCAATAATCCTGTTGCCTTTCTCAAGCAAAGGTCTAATAAAAACAATAGTCTGCTTGGAAAGGAAGGGATGAGGGTATAGCAAAGCAAAACAGGACATGCAGGTGGTCAGTCTGCATTTGGAGCACACAGGCTCCAAACCCATGTACAGTCTTAAACCACACATGTGACCAAAAAGCCACCTCTCATTCTGAGGCAATTTGCTGTTGAATTGCAGCTGAACATAGTTGTGCCTCCTATGCTCTCAAGGTATCTTGCTGCCTCAAGCATTTGCTGCATTTTGGCACCAGGTACCGCTAGCCCAAACTGCAGGAAAGGCCCAAACTCTTCTGGAGGTCCTAAACCAAAGAGGCAGGCAATGCCTCTCTACACCTCATTCGCATTCCTGAATTTCTCTCCTTCTCAAGAGATATTCAGCTGAGAAAAATCTTCCTGCAATAGCCTCTTCCTTTGTGGTCTCCTGCAAATAAAGCTCTGAAACAGGCCATCAGAGAAGGCATAAATGTCACAGAGGAAACTATACCACAGACTAAAGAACTTAAGATGAAAAATCCTCCAATCCCTAAAGTTCCAAGAAAAACACAAGCTCCTCTCTGCCATCTCCACAAAATACATACAAACAAATAATTTTAGACCTAACCTAACTTTACTCATGAGCACGGGAGGACAAAACCCAGCTAACCAACTAGGCACATCAGCCATCTGCCATATTGTGCTGTCCAGCAGTAGAAGGTGATCAAAAGAAAAACCTGCGACAATTTCAAGCAATCCATAACATGTTTGGGGGTTTTTGTTAGGTTTCATTTTTTCCAAAAATATAAATATTAGCTGTTGGTTGCAAAGCCTAGTTATCCAATAAAACTTTATCTATCTAATTCATCATCTAAACAAATTAATTCAAGGCAGGGAAGTAATTAAAATGCAAAATTAAAACAGAGACAATATTCTTTGTGCTCACAGCCCCCAGTGTGGTTTGGAGTAAAGTTCACATGGGCTTATGCTGGCATGATCAAAGGAAAAAAAATATAATTAAAAGTGTGTATCAAATCATAAAGCTCACACAACTGGGAACAGCACTGCTCAATTTATGTGTTGCCCCAAATAAAATATTCAATAGAAAACATGATCAGAAATCAGCCATGCCATAAAAGTGCAAGACATAACTACTTTTTTTACATCTCACTATGGTTTCTGCCCCAGTTCATTAGGTCCTTTAATTAAGAAAAACAAACAAACCAGTTTCAGAATCTTTCATAACCACATTAATGAAACTGGAGCTTAAACTCATTTTGTTGATTTAGAAGCCAAGCAGGCTCATGAAGCTGCCTCCCCAGTACCTATACTCGCAATCCTGCAGACAGTTTTTGGAGAAAATCAGGATGAATTTCATACTGCTTGGCACTGGCAGCCTTGCCAGAGGTAAGAAGGCAGGACAGCTTGCTAAGAGCCTGTGGAAGGCAGCCTTGCTGCAGACCAAGAATGGTGCTTCTTGCTTCAGGGGGTTCTCAGCATAGGAAAGAAGAGACCGTCTCTCTGTCTTCCCCCACAGCCAGGCACATATTGAGAAGAAGAAAAGAAAAGCCTAAGAAAGAGTCCAAACCCACCAGATTATCATATGCTAAGATATTTATATTTTTACTATTTATTCTGTGTATGCGTTGCAAGTTTGCAACGCAAGTGATAAATCTTAAACCTTAAGAGAAGCCACTTGGATCAGTGTCAACCCATCTCTCTCTCACAACCAAACATATTTCAATTAAGAAGATGATTTGACATTCAAGAACTTTCACTGGGGTTTATGTGCACAAAATTAATCTTGCTGATTGTGGCATGTGCACCATTTTATAACTTCCTGTGTTAATTAGGGTCACTCTTTCACAAAATTAGCTGGTTTTTACACGGTGTAACACTTGCTCTTCCCAACATCCAGGGTAATATATTTCTTTACCAGTCCTTCTAAATCATCCATATTGGAAGAATAAAAAAGAATATTAAGAATATCTTAGGGCAACAATGCTACTAAATACTCTGAGTGCTATCCCATAGATATATTTCAATATCTCATAAACACACATGTGCACACTTCTGCAGTGGTTGACAAAAACCGTTAAGTATATAATTTTGCATCTAAACTTTTCTGAAGATTAACTTTAGATGGTTGAGCAGTAAATATAAACATCAGTTGAGCCCAATTCTGAAGTTTGTGTTGCATTTTTACATCCAGGATCTTCTCTTGCCAATCCTACGGTTCAATTGGATTGTAAATGTGTTTAATCTAGCCTGATTTATACAAAGAGAGCTGTGAGTAAATTGGAAAAGGGGTTTTTTTGCATGTTTAAGAAATCTTGTGTAAGCTGTAACTTTCCTGCATGCATGGAATTTATAAAGTGCTATGGAAATTATTGCTGTACCTAAAATATAATGAGACAAAAACAGTTCAAAGAGAGTCAGAACTGGTGCAGGGGAAACCATCTTCTCAAACTTGATAAACCTTTACAAGATGATCCAAGCTGGATGATTAACAAACAGCTTCTGTAACAGTTCTGAAATATGCTGTGAAAAGCAAATGCTGCTGTATATTTTGGACATGGATTATGCTCAGAAACCATTCAATCTAATCCTTCTGTTGCTGTTATGTCAAATATACATAAATAAATATAATATATGCCAAATATCAGTTCAAACTTACAGCAGTTTCCTTTTGCTGAATCTCAAAAATGTCTCAAGAATTAAATCCGCACAGAAACACTGAGCTCCAGCTAGCTGAAGGGCCCTGCACACATAGCATTGCACAACAAAGATCACAGAGTACTCCCCATGGTGAAGAAGCCAAGGAAACTCTGACCCCCGCCCTTCACAGCTGAAAAACTACAAAACTAACAGGTTTGCAGGTTCCAAACCTAGAGAAATGCAGAAAAGTTTTGTAAAGGTGAAATCATAATTTTCTTATTCCCTTCTTCAAAACAGAGGTCTTAATTCACACTATATGACAAAAACCAGAATGTCAACTTTTTTTTTCTATTTCAGTCATTTGTTTCTATTCAATAATTTCTTCTGGTTTTCCAACAGCTGTGATATATAATCCTGAAAAACAGAGTTCTTCACATCACAGATGAAATTAAGAGAAATACTGTAATAAATACTTTGAAAATGAAGAACATTTTTTTTTCTTATTTTGTCTGCAACTGAAGAAAAAAGGCATATTCCAGAAGACAACGTACTTGAAAGTAATGTGGAGGAACTCATTAGTTCACAAGACATGCCTGTAGAACTTATTTCTCCTAGACAGCCTGAGCTTCTAGACATAGCTAGACTTCCTCTAGAACTTAAGTTCGTGCCCCTGTCCATAATTACACTGAACCACCTGGATATAAGAACATATCCATGCAAACGGTGTCTGCTACCATGAGAAACAAAGAATAGAGTGAGCAGTTTAGAAAGGTTCCCAGGGAAGCAAATATTTAAATGGAGAAACAAAATAATCAGCAAAAATTTAAAAATACATTGCAACACTAAACATTTTGTCCCAGGATAGAGCCTGGTACTCCTGGGAGTGCAGGGAGTCTTTCTCTGTTACCTACAGGGGTAAGCTACAGAGTTTCTCTGTTAGCTACAGAGTTTCTCACTCTGATGCAGATGTTGATGCCACTTGTAGAAAGAACTGAAGAGAAACCTGTAAGTGTTAGTGTATTCAAAACAAGCCAGATGTCTAAATGCCTTGCCAAATGGCTCTCCAAGGACTACCCTGTACTTATTCACAACAAACACTGAGCTACAGATGTAGTACCTCAAATAAAGGGAACCACTTGTTGGTGTTGGGCCAGCTCTCACTGGATGAGGCTGAATGAAAATAAGAACAAGAATTATTGTTTTATTGAACTTGTAGTTTTACTGGAGACCTAAGATCAGTACAGCCAGGTTTCACATTCTATGGCAATGCTTAATTGAGCTAATTAATCATTAGTCACATCTCTTAACAGTTTGAAGAGGTCTGTCATACTCACTGTGACTCATAATTTGCATATAAACATATCACATCTTGAAACTTCACTTCCTCTACAGCTCGCTTCACAGACTCTTGGCTAGAAAACAGCTGAATTTACCAAATGATTGGGACTGACAGAAAGGACAATGATGATGAATCCAGGAAAAACTCCAGAATGGCAGCAACAATTAAATAAACAAGTGGATGTTTATGGAGTTTTGATAATTTTTGGCCTTGTGCTTGGCAGTGGGATTGAATTGCACATCTCTTGTGCTTTTATAGGAACAGCTAGAGATCAAGCACCATACTCCTGTTCAGCAGAATTGTTGCTGATTTCTTCTTGATGATTAGTCTGTCATTTCATGTGCAGTACAATTGGCAAAGAGAACTTTGGATTTCAAAAGATCATATCTGCACTTTTAATCTATTACCATTGCCTCTGAACAGAACCAGGAGTGTCATATTTCCTGCTGTCCTCACATTAGATTGATTATTTATAGTGGCTCATCTGCAGCAGCAGTTGAATAAAATATCAATACTCAGAACCTCCATGTCATTGCCACGAAAACTTTTAATTATGATAAATCTTGTCAAAATTACATAATTGGTAAGATATTGTGTAGCATAGAACTTTGGTTTTTTACTTTTCTGCTTTCAAGATGTTTTCTTCAGTATTTTCTGCATCACCTTCAAACCGAAGCAGCTGGCTGGAAGGAGCAGAATCCAAAGAGATATAAAGTGCTAATAGGCACTGTTCTTTGTTCATTGTCACACACATTGCCTGTTTCTTTCCTCTACTTCTTTTCCTTCTGATTGGCACTGGGAAAAGCATTAGAAAAACTTGATGTTGTAGTCACTTCTTCCATGCTTCAATTGCCTTTACATACCTAAATAATGTGCCTGAACATTATGCATTACTTTTAAAGGGTTCATAAACAGACACCAAAAAAATAATTAAAAAAATAAAAAAGGAAAATAAAGCTACACCTATTTAGAGAGCCCCCTGTAAAAGATGAACATATGGGTTCAGAAATGTAGAACAAAGACCGCAGTCTCTCAAAGTATTAATGTTATGGCAGTAGAGCCACTTCAGAATTGTGTTTGCATCCCTCTGTTATTCCTTATTTTGATTTACTAAATTAAAAAGTTGCTTTAGGGTTCTGGATACAATATGGCATCATGGATACATGTGTCATTTGTGAACAATAAGGCACCATATCCCAGCTGTTCAGAAAGAAAGGAGGATGAGGGAATCTTTTCCCAACAGATAAAAATTTGAGCAAGTCAAGTGCTGTCAGAATGTTGAATTAGCCCCACTTAATTTGATATGTGTTCAGCTAATGCTTTGTTTGATTTTCTGTGACATTAAGACTTCAGATGAAATCTGAGTTGCCCAAACTTGGAGTCTGGTCAGCAGAAACAGTGCTGTAGTCACTAGAGAGAGCCAGCAGCATGTCCAGAGGATGGTACACACCATAGAGAAGTGGACTTGTCTCCTTAGACTGCTTGTCTCCACATAATGATTGCAGAGGAGATGTAGCATGACTCAATTCCTGACACAGAGACCTCAGATAAATTGCTGGTGGTAGGTAGAGTGAACAGGAGTGTAAATGTCATTACCCCTGAAGTCCCAATCTCAGAGGGAATCAGCTTTCATTTAAAAGGCGTGGGAAAATATTTTTAGAAGAGCAAAGCACAAGGCAAAAAATAAAAATCTGGCCAGTGCACCACTGTAAGTACAGGAAGTCTCTCCAATTATCTCTGTCCCAAATACTATTCAATCTTTGACAAATCTAGATGCAGAAAACTAAATCTGTCTCTCAGGAAACCAATAAAAGTGCTGCAATTATCATCAATTAATTCAGAATTCCATTTAGGAAACCAAAGAATGAGATGAAAACCAGGGGATAAGAAATAGGTTTTGAGAAGCACTTTCAATAAAGAGGCAGTGCTGGACAGGGCTTTAAGCAATCTTATATTAAAAAAATGAGACACTCAAATACTAAGATCAGAAACTGCCTTCTTATTTTCCCTTGGCAACCAGAAAAAAAAAAATAAAAATAAAAAAAAAATCAGGTTTCCACAACTTGATTATCACAATTTAGAATCAAATCAAGCTTCTTAATCCAAATATGCCATGCTTTGTATCCAGTGTAGAATGAACAATGCACAAACCACTGTGAATATGTCAAATTTGTTTAATAACAGATTGTGAGAAGTCAGACCTGAGTCCATTGCTTCCATTATTACCTAATCTCTAGAAAACAGCTAAATAGCAAGACCAGTTTCTCTAAGGAAGCATATATCACATTGCGTGTTCCCATCTTTGAATCATGCAGAAAATAATGTGGGAGTACATTTTTTATTGGTATCACTAGCAGATCCAGCTCGGGTTTCACAGGATTTTCCTAGAGCAGCATTTCAGTTCCATTAGTGTTGATTAACCTGGTGTTAACTCAGTATTTACCTGGCATTAAATGAGAATTCTTACATGCTTCATTTAAAGATCTAAATTTTTTGTATGGCTAAACTCTTCTTGCCTTCTTAAACATTAGAAATCATGTGTCATCTCTTGCATTAGTGACAGCCAACATCTCAAATTCAACGGAGCAATGGCAAATTATATCAGTTACAAACTTGGCCAAGGTTAAGAGTAATTTAAAATTTCTAAGCTGTCATAGAGCAGGCAATAATTGTGCAGCTGAAAGCACTACCACAAAAATAGCAATAAGGGAAAAATAATTAACTTCACCTCCTTATTCTGGATCTAAATAAGTGCACTTAATGGCTGGGAATGGTAAGAAGAGCTTCAAATTTCAAAGTGTTCTTCAAGCAGTCATGGAAAAATAATTTAACTCTGCTTTTTTATTACTTTTTTATTTTTAATAAGGATTTCTGCCTTAAAGGGCTGATGCAAAATGAGTACCTTGATAGGCTTCTAGAAAGTGGCAGCAGATCACCAGTAATTGCTATCAGAGAGCCTTATTGTGGATATATTCAGAATTATCATACAGCTTCAATTTCAATTTAAGAATTCCAGAAGGAAAGGTTGTGCCATATTGCTACAAAAGGCTAATCTCATCTTCTTTCAACTGAATAAAATCTGTGTTAGGCTAGTATCCTGACATTAGAGTCAGGCCAAATTCTTTAAAGGGAGAAGCTTTTTAAATATCATTATTAAAACACATTAGGGTTTTTATGGTGAATTTCATTCCCTTCACATTTTCAGAGCCACACCTGAGCTCCTTAAGTCTTTCATTTTTGTATTGAATGAGCCCATTCCTTTCTGTATAAAGCAATAGCATTTTAATATGAAATTTCTTCTTGTGGTATTTTTAGTAGCCAGACACTGAACAGAGAGAATCAAGCGCTGTTTTAATTTGCTTTTATTTTCTATGCTACACAGATGCATGACGTTAACCAAAGTACAACTGATGACCCTCTCATGGAACCCTCTGATATTTCAAGTGTTTTAAACTGTTAAGAAGGACCAGTATTTGCAGCAAAGGCAAATCTCATTGGAGAAACAGTCTCAGCATCTGAGATGATAGGTTTAGAGCCAAATAGCACTTTCCAACTCCTGAGCCTGACTGCATGTGAGCCAGCGGCATCTGGACTCCTTGTCATCCTGAGATTCAGATGTATATTTGTGTTGCAGGGAGAGGGAACACCAGGCAGTGTGACACTGCTAAGCTCAACTTACTGAGAGAGCCAAGCAAGGGATGAGCTTTGGCTGAAAAACCTCTTCACTCATGCACAAACAAACCAAGATTCACCCCAGTTACCACCTAAGCAGGCTGGCTCAGTCTTGCCTAGAGGCAGCACAACACCACACTGCATCCAGACCCAGGGTCAGGCTCTGTTTGGTGGCTCAGAAACCTACAGTTTCACTCTGTGTCCTCCTCCTTCTCATCCTTTCCTCATCCACTGGTGGATGTCTGCATAGCAATGCTTCCCTTGATCTCACCTGGGGGTTTTATAGCCACTATTTGGCACAAGCTGCCAGTCAGTACCCAGCAATGCCCCAGTCCATCTTCCCAGCAGTTTCAATTAATGCACTTGTATAACACGTTGATCCATGACCTGTGCCAAGGTCAATACACTCTGTTCCTGTTGGCACTTTCTTGTCAGCTATCGCTCACTGTACTCAATTGTGAAACAAAACAAGGTTGTGAAGGCACAGTGACAACCAGCTTTGCCCCTTTTTCCTCTTGATCTTCCCTTTAACAGTTCCTCTTCTGCATGGCTGAATCATTCCTAGAGGCAAACCAGAAAATCTGAACGAAGATGCTCCTGCAACATGCTCCAGACACAACTCGTCTTGTTCAGATACACCTTCAACATCCAGACTCAGAATGCCTGTGCAAACAACCAAAAAGCAGATGATCCACCTGTTCCTAAAACAAGTTCCTGTGTGAACCCCACCAGACAATGTCCCAAGAAAATTTTCTAATTTGTCCCTGCTTCGAGTGGGGATTTGACCAGATGACCTCCAGACATCCTTTCCATTTTATAAGGTCCTTTCCAAATGGTTTTGCTATGACCTTCTGGCATGATCTCCCTTATACACAAGCTGTTTGTTGCTGGCTTTCCTGCTTATATTCTTTCAAAAATGAAACCCTGAAGCAGGCCTGATGTAATTCACATGTACCAAGAAGACAGACAAATCCACAGCTGGAACAGCCACCAGGAGAGTTTTCAACATCCCTTCAAAATACAGGGTAGAAGCGAGCTTTTGGAAAATATGTTTTCAGGGCACCTATTCATTTTAATAATTGAAGGTGCCACTGATAATGAATTACTGTTCTTGCTACTGGCCTAACAAACCCTTTTATCTTTGGGGTTGCATTCAGCAACTGTAACATGTTGATTCAATGCTGCAGCATACTGAAAATAAAAGCTGTGTTGATGTAGTGCAAAAACAATCTATTCATCATCCTGACACCCAACTTTTCCTCTTTAATCTGGAAATTATGGCTGTTCCATATGTTGCTAAATCATGCTATTGTTATTCTACAGACGGTCCTTATTGTTTGGTTTTGGGTTTTGGAGTTTTTCCTTTTCCACTGGCACATATTTATTTCCAGCTTTCTCCTTCCATGTGCTCTTGTAACATATCCTTTACAGGGGAGCATGAGCCACATGAGTTGCTTACAGCATATAGCTCACACATTTGTTATTATCTACAGCTGTCATGAGAGTAAAAATATTGTTCTCCCAAAGGACTAGCCAGGATAAAATCAAGCACGACCTAAAGAGACCATCAAGTCAGAGCTGGAAATCCTGCTGGGATAAGAAAACAGTACCTAATGATTTCAACAGACTGCCTTTCATCTGACTGCCAGCCCTCCTCATCAATACCAGTGATGTTACATTGATTGAAGCACTTAACAAATGATCTATGTGCAGATTCTCTATTAACTACTAACTTGCTGCTTTTTTGAGATATGAAAATAATTACTCCTAGGAACATAAATCAGACCAGAGATTCCCTGCTAAGTACTTGTCATATCATTTCACTAAGCATTCACTGTTTATACTTATTGCAGCTGTGCAGCATCTATGGGACCTAATTCACACACCTTATTCAGCAAACCCCAAACATTTTACATGGGGCATTCAGCTTGGTGAGATAAACAACAGCACCTTTCCATCTCTCATTACCAGGTTTCCTTCACCTATGGAAGAAAGGACCAAGGAAAATGTCCAGCATACTCACCTGAACCTGAAGTTCATGTTCACAGCTCATATCCATTTTACCAGCATTAACTGCAATTTCCAAATCCATTGGAACTGGAACAACCATAAGCTAGTCGGCATTCGAAAAATAAATATTTGCCAAGAGTTGCCAATGCAACAGTGTGAGACCAAAGATATTCAACTGGCTTCTAATTAGAAATATGATTTAATGTTTTACCACCCTTTCTTGTTTCAGTTTTAAAGCATCCATATGTTTGACATTTTGTTCATAAGAATATGAAAAAAAATGAACAGAAATTAATTTTGGGTTCATGGCTTAGATACATGATACAATTTTTTTTGTTTCAAATGCAAGGCATTTTTAAAGCTTCATTTGTCAAGTAAAAACCAGTAGTGCACATTCATAATGTAACCTGCCACACAGTTTCATTTAGTAATGAATGCTAAGTATCTGACTAAAGAAGCTGGTAAAAAAGAAAGGACTTTTGCCAGAAAAACTATATAATTTTTTTTAAATGAAAAATTACTTCAGAACAAAATATTTCACTTCAGAAACATTGCCAAATGGGAGACCAAGAGAATGTATCCTTCTGATATTTCTTATTACTAATACCCTTTGCAGATTTATCTTTTAGGTTGCACATTGTGTCACTGTTGCAACGTAATCTTTTGCATCATGGAGAAGCCAGGTATATAATGGAATTCTCTGGTCAGAACACATCAAGAGTTTGAAATCTGTCTTATCATCTAAGAAAAGACAATCATGCACTGTAGCAGAACTTTTTAATTAAATGTCTTATTATCAGCCAAATACTGGCCTATTCAACCATTTCTATTTTTGAAGGAAAATAATAAATCCAAGCGAGATACTTGTGAAAACAATTTTTGTCAAAACCCAATATTTTTTCTACAAAATAGCAATATTGATTACAAAAATATTCCCACACTCAGACTATTTGGAGCAAATAGAAGTAAATACAAATAGCTACACTGGTTAGGGATATTATTTACATATTTAACTTTGCCTTTAAGGTCCTCAACTATTTCTGTTTCTCTTGGCTGGACTTCATGGCAGCATATTGCCCCAAAAGCACAATGGCAGAGAAAAGCTGGGGTACGGCTTCCTCTGGCACTGTGCATGCAGAGCCAGCGACACAAACAGTGACCTTTGAGGAAATATTGCTTAGAAGCCTTTGAAATATCAAACCAAGATGAAGCAGATAACTTTATTCAATGGAAGATACCTTCTTGAGAAAGATCTTTTAGTCTCACACTTCTGCATGCAATTCCATTGATTTCCATGGGATTAACTGCATACATCTGGTTAGCAAGAAACTCTGGCAGAAAACCTGTGAGTTGAAAAAAAACAAAATATCTGTTTGAACTACAGTTTTGCATTCAAAGCAAGTTATGTCTCTGCTTGCCATCTGCCATAATTATTATTGTTTCTTCTGAATGTTCATTGCATTTGAAATGTGTTTGAACAACATTGTTCTTACTAGTTATAAAACGATCCTTATAATGGGTTTACCAATTTATTAATTCAAAGCTTTTTCATAAGTAAGCCATAGAAAACAACGTGTTCCAAAATAATGCATTTTGCAGAGGATTAGGGACAAAAAGTAACTAGAAAAAAAAACCGGTTTTTCTTGCTACTTCTATATGACTTCCCCACATCATTTCTCGTAACTGTTTTTTCCATAATTGATTCAAAACTATGAAATTACTATGCAGGAAGAAAATTCCTGCACAGTGTCAATTCTCATATCATACAGAGAGTGAATTTTTGAAGCCCAAGTTCCCAGAGTCCTGAGATTATATTAAAAATTTAACAAACTTTTTGAAATAAATGGAGAGAGTGGAGAGGCTTGAGAATAATATTCACACATTTCCTCATGTTTCAGAGAGCTGAATGCTTTTTGAAAAAGAATTAATGATTTTTACTGACCCTGGAGGGATTTTTAGAAGTGTAAGTCCATTCTGACAGGTTTTTTTTTTTATTACAGGAGTTTGATTAGCAGTTCTTCACACAAGAGCAGTCAGCTATTTAATAGGGTGCAGGGTGGGTCTCTAATGCAGTTCAGAGCCCAGCCCTCATGGCATTATGTCCTGGAAAGGCACTTTTTTCATTCCAGACAAAGGAATGAAATTCTCTGCATTACAGAACACTCTGCTGAAGCAACAGCCTCTCCTTGACTGCTTTGTAATGGACTTTGGAGGGTGATTTGCCGTCGGACAGGACGCAGGGCAGGCATAAAGTGCTGCCCACTTCCATTAGCAGCCCACGGGATCTATGAGAACTACCTTGGGCAGGAACAGCCAGGACAAAACTCTTCAAGTGGTGGAAAGTGCATCATCTTTTTAAAAGCTTTAGGAAGCAGGAGGCCAGAAGGGGCTACCTGAGCTATTGAAAACCCCACTGTAATTCACGTCTACCTGCAGTACAGTCAGAAATCATCCCCCACCAGCTCTGGGGGAGTTGCTGCAGTGCCTGTTCCCCTGCTTCTCCCTGGCCAGTGTGAGAACCAGCAGCTGCAGGACCCACAGCAGCCATTCTGAGTGACCCATCTGAGGCACCCTCCTCCACAGCAGCTCCCCTGGAGGGTGCTCAGGGCTCCCTGCTCTCACAGCTGCTCCCAGTTGGGAGCCAGAGCTAGACAGAGTGCTGAGAATCCACATTTCCTGTCGCCTTCCCTTTCTATTTTGGCGAACGGGCACACCCAACATGTTCCAGTGGACATGGCAGCCTGGACCCAGGTTATCAGCTCTGAGTGCTCCAGAGTCCTCAGCACATGAAGAGTTCAGCAAGGCCCAGCTCTTACCAAACCCTGTATTTCTTCCAGCAACAGATGCTTTCAATTTTTCCATGATCAGTACCTTTAGATTGCACACCTGAAGCTATGGTTGGTTATTTCGGGATACAGGAACTGATTTGCATAAATGTCTGCAGATCATAAAAACACTGAATGATTCAGAAGGGTCCTTAAAGATCACCTATTTCCAGCCCCGCTTTCCCAGGGTGGGTCACCTTTCACTAGACCAGGCTGCTCAAGGCTCCATCCAGCCTGCCCTTGAACACTGCCAGGGCAGCATATACTTCTCAAAATCAACAGCATTTCACCAATAAAGCAGCTGTAACTATATCTCACAATAGAGTAAACTTCAAGTAGAAGGAAGCTTTATTCTCCTTTTATATATAAGACTTTGAATAATTTAAAAATAGAGAGATATCACACGCTAATTCAGGTTGAAAAGCGCCTCAGGCAAAAATTAAAAAATAAAATAAAAAATAAAATAAAAATCCTGCTCAAGGATTTGAAGTTTTGTTTGCAATTGCAGTGAATATTTTAAAAAAATAGTTTTATTTTTCCTAGTCTGTGTCTCTAAAAATTTTGTTTACTTGAAATATTGTTGGAGACATATACAGAAGCTTACAAAAAGTAATGAACCACGTTGGGAGAGTAGCCTGTGTGTGCAAGCCAGCACTTTGCTAGGACAAGCCATTCCTTGCTCGGCAAATTAACTGTTGAACAAAAATTGTCCTTAAATAAGGCTCCTGTTATTTAACAAAGAGATACTATTGTGCTATCCAGTTACAAATGGTCTCACTCACATTGTCAACAAGCATGGCAAACACAAAGCATTAATTTTCGAAGGGGGAAATAGTGCAACTGTGGCAGAACCATTCCCATGCCTTCACTGTCACTACATGAAATAATTGTTTTGGGCAGATACAAACACGTGGTGTGGGGGGAAAAGATCTCCAGCAGAGAAGAGAGAAAATCTTGGCCTCAGAGTAACAGCAGTTATTCAAGCATCTACCTTACTAATGTTGCCAGTGGTTAAAATGGAAATATTTATCGGGACTTTCATTAATAATAAACATTATCAGCTTAGCTTCAACTATTTTATTTTCAAAGTAATTAGTGAATATTGGTTTTCAAGGATTTAAACTGTTTCTTAAAAGTGCTTAACTATTTTACTGTAGCAAATAATAGAGGAAATGAGGAAGTTGTTACCCTAGTACAGAGACATTCACATAATTGTTACTTAATAAAAAAACTGCAAGAGTATGTGTGGATTTGTGTTCTTATATGCATTTAATGCTACCATGGGTCTTTAAAGAAAGCTTTAAAAAGCAATTTTTGCAAAAAAAAATTGCTTCAAGGACCTTACAGTCTTAATCAACCAACTTAATTATAGTCCTTTTATATCTAAATATGGAGATTAGATATTCAAGTATAAGAATCTAAGGATACGAAATAAGGTGCTTCCATCCACTTTGAGATGTGCGGCTTTTTCACAAACTATGTTTATGACCAGATAAGATCACTGGATTAAAAAATTTAGAAATGCAGAAAATTTGATGGAATTATTTAATTTAATGTTTTTCTCTCATTAGATTTTTTGTCTGCTTTTATGTTTTGAAGCAAATTAGCAACAAGAGATTATGAGATTCTGCATATTGTGACATGTATATTTCTATGGAACTTCTTGAGATCAAGCTTGTAATCTCCTGAAAAAAAAAGTTGTGCCATAAAAATATCTAGTTATATTTTTACCAACAGAATCTTTGTGTTTGATGCAAGTTTAAAAAACATTTTTTAGTTTGAATTTTAAAACAAGATTTTTGCCATTTTCCAAAGTTTCAGACAGCTCCTTTCTTCCCTCCCTATGACTGGGTTTGGTTTTGGAAGCTGATTCTTTCATATTTCTGATACAGAAGTCTTCAGAAATCAAGAAATAATTGGGGTTGGTTGCACATAACAGGGAAAATGGCTGAATACCTGTAGGAGAGTTTACCCTAATCCCTACTCTTTCTTTCCAAGTTTTCCTTGCAAAGTGAAGAAAGTGGAGAAAGAGATGTCAAGCACCTTGACAATCACCATGTGTTGCACCCTTGCAGTTACACTGTCCTTATATATCTGAATTAAGGATAGATTCTTGCTGAAGGTGATTTCCAGAGTGCCTACTAATTAATTAATTTCTGTACTACCTCAGGAGCTGACAAGGAAAGAGCCTTTTCCTTTTTTTTTTCTGATGTGGGCTGTACATAGCCTATTAACATCTTTGTTTCTTCTCAGACTTTTGTCGTAGTATTTTCTAAAAATTTAATAAACTCCAAATTTAATTTTAAAATAGCAATCCAAATCACTTGCAGCAAATTCAGTGTCAGTGACAAATGTAGCACACAGTCTTGAGCATAATTATCCAACTTAGTATACTTACCCTACTGGCTTTTTTTGCTACTGAGATGTCATTGAAAAATGTCCCTTTAAACATTACATTTGATGAATTATATATTAAGTTTATTACTGTTCTATACTTTTATTTCATCTATATCCTCTAGTTCTAAACAACGGTAGAGTAAGAATACACTGGGAAAAAAAAAACATACAAAAAAAATCAAACAAAAAACAAACAAAACAAAAAACCACTAGGTATCAATCTGTCCAATAGCTTTTACTATGGGATTTATTGATTAGTTTGGGATGCATGTGATCTAAAAGTTACCTCCTGGAAAATACTGAAAGAAGTTCATGGAACTTTTGCACTTCAATTCACTGTATGCAATAGCACTTAAACATCAATCAGGCTTATTATACCTGCACAGAACAGCCTGTAATACACCCAACCTAACTACTGCATTTAAAAACCCATTTGAAAGCAAGTGGAAAGCAGATGCTTTTCTTCTTTACATGACACCAGTGCAATTGCAATTGCACTGGAATTCCGAATATTCTGATGCAAAGGCACAGTGGACTCTGATCCTGTGAAAGGCCAAAGCAGCAAAGGTAGCCCAGCCCCGAGGAACCCACTCTTCTGACCTAACAGAAGCACAGGTTAGACACACAAAATTCATCGCTACTCCAAACATACCGGCCCTGAAATATAAGAAGATGTCTGTAAAAAATGAGAAATGTATCTAAATTTCCCATACACTCAAGTTTAATTTGTGATATTCTGTAACCCAATCTTTGGTGATTATCCCATCAAGCTTTCTCTCCACAAGTCTCCATCATGTTGCTCTTAAAAGAGCAGGGAGAAAACAGCATACACTATTCTCAGATTCTGTCTTGGTAAAATCCCTAATAATTTTTCTTATTACACACAGAAGTAATTTCAAGTGTCTGCTTTCCATTTGCTCAGAAATGGCATAAGCACTTGTCCCATACCCCACCTGCTCTATTCTCATTTACCTTATCAACAATCCTTAACTGTGGGTCTCTTTAGAGGATTTTGGCCAGGGTAAAATACACCAGTAAGCTTGCCAGTGCAGGTTACAGAAGAACAAAGTAATCTGGCACATCCCACAGCAAGGAAGCCAATGGCCAGCATTTAGAACTTGATCTCATTGTGATGTAGGCTTTTTTTACATACTGCCCTGTAACCAAGGCAGAGTGTGCTGCAGAAATCAGAACCCAAAAGGGGATTCCATTACTATGTAAAAGCTAATCCTGCAATTACAGCAAAGCCAAGACCTGGAAAAAGATTTTTCATTCTTCTTGATCATAGCTAATGACTGAGCAGCTATGAACTGTCTAAAAGCTAATAAGGCTCTTAAAGGGTGAAGCAGAATAAACAGCAGAACTGGGACTTTTTAGCCTAGAGAAGAGAATGCTCAGGGCAGATCTTGTCAATACATACTTAAATACCTGAAGAGAAGATTAAAGAAGATGAAGAAGAGATGCAAGGAAAATGGAGACAGGCTTTTTTCAGTGGTATTCAGTTAAAGACAGGAGGCCACGGGCATAAAAAAACCCAGGAGGTTCCTGTAAACTTTAGGAAGATGTAGTGTGAAGATGACTAAACAGGGGCACAGAATGCCCAGAGGGATTACAGTCTCCCTCCTTGGAGACACTGAAAAGCCATCTGGACAAGAGCAACTGGCTCATGCTGGCCTTGCTTTAGGAGAGGACTGGTCAAGATGACTTCCAGAAGTCCCTCCCAACCACAACCTTCCTGTGATACTGTGATAAATGCTAATAAAAATGCCAACATAAAGCTCTAATACCAATCATAGGTATTTTATTGATTGGGATACTAAAACTTTTTGGCAGTTTGTTTGTTTGTCCTAATTGGGATTTCTGTCTTGTTCAGATATTCAATTAGTCATGCAACCTGGACAGATAAAACACAATCTCTTCAGCACAGTAGAGACAATGTCCTCTCTTCCCTAATACAGAAAATCCTGATGAATTGTCACCTCTAAGGAAAGAAGCAGTTCATCCAAGCTATCCCTTAGAATTACACCAGAACCCTCCATCTACTCTCTGGGTAAAACAACTGCCAATCTGTGGTACCTCTGGACCTGGAAGAATTTCCCGGCTCTAGGAGATCATTAATCCTTTGCTATATCCAAGCATCAAAAAGAAATAAACCAGAATCAACTGCAATAGGCATTCCTACTAGTCCTTGGGCTGTCAGAAAGAAAGAAAAATTAAGGCATTAGTAAGCACATTTAGACCTAAAGAGAAGCCCTCACAAGTAGCTGACAATCATTTCCTCTGAGTACAGACACAATGCCCAGAAGTTGTGCAAGTTGTAACCAATCAATTACTGTTTATTCCTCTGTATCCAGGATATATTATATCTGTTTATTATACTGTATCCAGGAAGGTCACCAGCCTATCAGAGATGAAAATATTGTTCATATTTGAACCTCATCAAAATTCTAACTTTGAAATTTAGCAAGACCCTGCTGAGAATGAGGTTTTACTCCAGCCATCGCAAATGACTCACAAACTATCATGAGATCGCATTACACAAGCTCTCACATCCAGCTATTTCCTGGTCCCTGAGTGTGATTGTGCCAAGCAGTTTATGCTGTGATGACATTCTTAACAGCATGCCTGTGCATTCTTCAAGATGACTGGCATGGTGAATGCCTGATTTCTTTCTGTTCACCCAAGAAGACAGATCATTTCAAGAAGCATGATTTTCACAACAGTAAACGAACTCACTTAATTTTAAATTAAAATGGATTACTAAAAAGAATTACTTCCAAGGAGCTGAAGGTTCAGTCCCTTTCCTAAAAACAGAGCTCTCCTCACATCTAAAACAGAGTTCCTTTATTTCCTTTCCCATAAGCAGGACAGTTTAAAGTGTCAGCCCATGACACTTTACATCACACTGCACATCATCATACAAATACTGCCAAGGGTCACATGCCTTCTTCAGACGTTTAGAGTTTACTCTTGGCAACTGAGACTTCCCTGTTACGCTTTTGAGGAGTTTGTCCTAATGACAAAACCATAAAAGGAATACAAAGAGATCCTGATTTTAACTATGCACAACATCTCAACTATTTATGATGAAAACTTTGGGGAAAAATGTTTTATCCCTATTTCTCAAAAACCTCTCTTAACGTGTACCAGAATGTTCCTCAGTGGCTGCAGGAGCACCTACAATCCAGAGGGAGCAGAAATCACTACCTGTAGCTGCAGAAGTTATTTTAAGTAACAAGTGCCAGTTCTAATGGTGACTGCTGAGAGCATGTCTTGAGTAAGCCCTTGTGAAGGGAAGACAAAGCCCTTTCCAGCTGGCATCACACCTCTGAAAGCTCTGAGCAGAAGACAGCAGTTCAAGACACTCTAAATTCTGGATGAGGTGAAAGATTAGGTAAGCCTCTTCAGAGGAGCTGTCTCTTCATAAGGAGGACTTTGTGAGCAAATGCTCTAAGGTAAAAGCACAAAGAGAACATTCACACTTAGTCACACACTTACAATGGCAGCTGCATATTCAAACTTACTGAGGTACTGCTCCTGAGATGCAAAATACAAGAAAATACAAATCAGAATAAGATTGAAAAGCACTTGAATTATAATCTCTGGATTTTAAAATACTTTAGGAGAAATATGAGGTCACAATGAGTAAACACCTGGTTTAATTTTTTTATTTTCCTACAGGAACTGAAAAACTAGAGAGCTAGAATACCTTGCAATTGTTTGCTTTTTGGAAATATGAGTAAACACGGTTCAGATTTTAAAAGGAACCTAAGACACAAAATTAAACAACCTCATGTCTGCTATGGTCTGGAAATGACGGATGAAAAAACTCAAAACCCAGAAATGTGTCACTGACTTACAGGCAAAAATTCTGAAGGCAGGACAGTTCATAGTGGAGCTTCCGCCTTTTTTTTTTTCTTTTTTCATCATTTAAAAATGTACTTTTTTAAATTCAATAAGCTACTTCAAGCTAACTTGCTAGAATAAGAGTGCAGTAAAATACAGCTCTAATAAAGCAAATAAACCAAGACCAAAAGTTAAATTCAGGAGAAAAATTGCCATCACTATTAGTAACTAGAAACACAGATCACAACCCAGATGGGAAAGTCAGTTAATGAATCCTTGGTCAGATCATCAGCTGATGACTAGGAAACAACACTGAAATAAAAAAAAAGATGTATTGATTAACAGCTGCTGAGAGTCAACTGTGGATCTGATGTGATAGACAAGTCTGATGGTGTAAAATGGAGTCAGAGGTCAGTGGTGACAAATCTACAGAGATACAAGTTCTTTTAAGCAGCAAAACCCAGATTGATTGTACCTAGTCTGTGACAAAGGACTTAAGACTTGGTTCATTTAAAACTGGCCTGGGGCATTATCTACTGAAATATGGTAGCCATTTAATCTTGCCCTTTTTTTAATTAGTATTTTGCTTATATAAGTATTCTTTTGAGGAGAAGTATTCTTAGTAAAATATCATGAGTATGGATACATTAGTATGGATTCTAGAGAAGTCCCATTCCCACGTAATAAAGTGAGTCTCAAAATCAGAGAATATATTGAGTTGGAAGGGCTCCATCAGGATCATCAAATTCAGCTCCTGGTCCTGCACAGCACCATCCCCAAGAATCACACAGGCGAGTCCTTTCAATCTGCTTGTCATTGCCAAGTGCCTTATGGATACAAAGCAACACATGCTCCTGTTCCCCACTGTAATCTCTGGGAGTTTTCCCTTGATCAAGGGTTATGAACCATGTAGGCTGGAGACAGTTTGGGGGAGACTTCTATACATTAATTAACTGACCCTTCAAGTACAAACAGACCAAAGCAGGTGACTGGGAGTGTTCTTGCACATCTTTCTCTGCCAGGTGTCTATCTCCAGCAACTCTCTTCTGTTGTTCACACCCAGACCAGAAATCGCCCTTAATGCCTGTGGCATGCTATTTTAAAGGTTCCATCAAATTAATAGATAAAAAAATCACATGAGGAAAATGTGACCTGGCATAAGGATGATTTCTAGTTCCCCTGCTGCCAACTGAAGTAATAAAAAGTTCAGTCAAAACAATCACTGCATCACAGTGGCTTCTGCTGCAGGAACAACTCAATTGTTGATGCAGCACATACTGAATCATCGCTTTTAGTCCAAAATATTTAGGAAAATGGGTACTACAGTCAAATTACTTTGATGTGCTGGGTTTTGAATTGTGGTGGTTCAGCAGAAGGATTCAGACAGTAAATACACTCTCTGAAACAAACTATTTAGGCCATCCCAGGCTACAGTTGTGCCTGCTACAGGAGAAGGATCTTAAAGTGTGCACTGAAGATCTCTAGATAAGGCTGCACTAGTCTGAAAAGTCCTGATAAGCTTGCTGGCAGAGAAGTTGCTATAAAGCACAATTCCACTGAGTTAGTGGAATAGCTGATGGCAAAGCCTCTAAACAGAAAAATGAGCAACTTATATATTTTAAGATATTTGGCTATTTCTATTTTCTGTTATCTCACTGATACATAAGGTCATTACCCACAGGAACAGCACATACAGTCTAAAAAAATTATAGGTCACATTAATGTCCAGACACAAAGAGAGATATAACAAAATCTAGTCCAGTTGCTCCTGAAAGCACAATATACAATAGACCTCTATGAAAAAATAGCAGTTAGAATTTTTTCTAAAGGATGCTCTTCAACATAACCACAACCAAATATTAGTCTACTGCTCATTCAGTCCTAATTTCCCTGTTCAGAGTCATTTTATAAACCCTATCTTTTAAACGAAGCAATTCTCCTAAAACTGGCTGCTTCATTTTTGTAAGATCAACAAGATTTTAAGTATTCCTGGGAGTTAGTTATAGGGTGAGGAAATGGGAATATGTAGGTGTGTGGCCTTCAGACTCAGACAAAGAAGTATTCACTTATGATCAAAAAGAAACAGTTGAAGATTTGAGATCCCTGGATTTGCAAAGAAAATAACAAATAAAACACCCAAAAATGCAAAAAACCCAAAAATGCAGATGACACACTTGTTCAGTCAGACATTCCATCTAGGAGATGTCAACAAATAATGAACATCTGGTAAGATGGGAATTCAGCGAGCTCACCCTACTCATTCCCTTCACAAGTGGCGTTCCACTAGCACAGAGACAGATGACTGGGTCAGGAAATGGGACCAGTTGTTACTTTTTCCACAGAATGAAATGACAGAAAAATGGCAACATTTTGAGAGAATTATACTGTACCTCTCAGGATACCTCTTTCAAAGCCATTTCAGTTGTTCTGGTAGGAACTTGGTGTGCTGGTGTTCAGTCTTCACTGGCATTAGACCAGCAGCTCTTCTCTTCCTTTGCATCTTAAAATGCGAGCAGTTAATTCTTTGACATTGAGACTGTAACAAGCACAGCCCCTTTTAGACTGTGAGCTCTGTGTTGTTAACTCTACCTGGACGCAGACTGCAATTCATGCTGGCCCCTCAAATGCCTTTCTCATCCCATGTGGTATGTCTGCCCAAGCTGCTTCACCCACCCATGAGATTCCATTTTTTAAAGAAAATCCTGGAGGGAATGGAGCTCAAAGCATGTTTGTAGTAAACTTATCAGCCTTCAAGTATTACAAAACTACTGTTGAAGAAGAAAGCACTTAAGCCAAAACAAAGTGCTTTTAAAACCATGTTGTTGGGAAAAGAAAAAAAAAAAGAAAAAAAAAAAGAAAGAAAAGGCATCTCTGCTTGCAAATACTCCTTTTAACAGTCTTATCCAAAATTAAAATTTTGATGAGAAGTCAGAATGGCAAACCTCTTGAACCATGTTTAAATGATAAAGCCAAATCCTCTGTGAGATACTGACGTCCTGTGTGGACAGTAAAACACTAATGGGAAGCTGTTCTTTTCCATGCTAAAAGCTTTGATAGCTGTCTGTGCAAGGAGCATTAAAACACCTAAACTAAACTTCCCAGAAATTACACAAAGAAACGGAGAACCACTGAAGCAGAGAACCACTGAAGCTAAGAGACAGCACCACCAAATTCTCTGTGCTTTATGTTTCATGTGAGCAAACTAATTCCAGTACTGCTAGAATCACATGCTTAATTCTTAGCTTGGTGGTATTTTCTATACTTCATACCAGAGAGCAACAACTCCACCTGAACTTTGGTAAGATTGGAATGGGAATAATTCCTTAGTAACAGAGGAGACTACAAGTTTTTTGATTTTTTTGGGGGGCAGGAGGGGAGAGGAAGATTGAAGACTTACAATTTCACACTCCTTATAAATCACTTTACTGCTGCTCTCTTCAACACAGTTCAATTTAAGGGAAAAGAAGCAGCTCCTGTCCCTTTTCAAGAGCCTGACAAAGTACACATTTGTGTGTGCTTTTGTAATCAATTTAAAAACTCAGATCAGACACAACATCTGGTTTGTGGCAAGATTTCCCTTTCCAAAGAGAAACTGAATTAGTCTATTATGAATCATTCAACAATGTTGATATTACAATCTGAGCAAAAATAAATGTCATAAAACTACCCAACAGTAAACATAACACTAACAACAGTAGGGGATCTGACTTCAAAATTTTTTTATCATTATTTTCATGAATGTTTGGCATTATCAATTTTATGCTATATCACTTGAACATACACTGAGGCACTCCTTTCTTTCTAGCTCAGTCTATTTTCCATTTGGCATTTCACTCCTGGGGTCCAACAAATGGCTAGAAAAGGAAAACTCCCTCTGCCTGAAGAGGTTGCCCAACACTGCAGAGTCTTAGCATAATTCAAAGAAAAATTGTTCTGGGAGGAGAAGGTAATCATACCAGAAGATCCCCCTAAAACCAGAGTTTACTAATGTATTCTCCAGATCATAGGGCTCACAACTCTCACACACACAAGGTGATGAGCAGTTTTCAACCCCAGTGTGCAGTGGGGTGACTCGCCATAATTCAGCTATTATCAGTTATTATATGAACAATGTATTCTGATAATTCATTTGATGTGTGTCTTTGGGGAAAATTTGCAGTTTGTGCCATATAGAGACCATATGTCTGGGTAGCAAGTCAGCAAATGATAGGTCAAATTCAAAAGCTTCATCCAGATACAACTATCAAGATTTAAAAATTGCAGGTATTGATCTGAATTATTTCAGTTTATAGACAGATCTCATAGAAACATTATAGGAACAAGGAGCTCTTAAGTTTGCCAGAGCACAGTTAGCCAGGGATGTCCATTCCCAGAGACTTGTTTGAACTGAGAAAGAGAAATACTGCAAATTAATTTTATTCCTTATCTTAGTCTTACAAGAAAACTTGATTCTCCGGGTATAGTTCTACCAGCTTTGGCTTTCATTTCTGGCTTAAAACAATACTGGTGTGCATGCCTAAGCAGCCTTTTTTTCACAAAATAATGGCAGGGAAAAGTCAGTAGATGCTCAAGCTGAAAGATTAAAAAAATCTTGGTAATGCCCTCTTCCTTTGCCTCCCACTTCCCAAAAGATTCTCTCACTTGATGCACAAATCATTGGATTTTTAAAGAAAAAACTAATGGTAGGTTTTGATCTCCTCTGATCTGAAAATTACTCAGAAGCCAGAAGCACTCACAGGAGCCAGAGACCTTTCCCTCATCACTGGAACTCCTGTAGTAGGGGGTAGAGCTGGGACTGTTGATGGAGAAATGACTGAGGGATGAGTAATGCTCCTCCAGCAGCAGCTCTTAATCTTGTTATATGGAGGGATGTGAGGTGATTAGAAAAAGGGCAGAAGTTACTGTCAGAGGGACTTCTCAGTATAGGTGCAAACCAAATGTATTGCAAAGAGCAGTAAGAACTTCCTTAGCAATGGCAACAACGGCTGGGTTGCTCCCAAAACATGCCATGGGCACAGGCTGCACAAAGCAATGCTAGCAGGAAAAATTAAAGCACACTGAACTTTTCATAAATGTGCTCACTCTGATCCAGGCACGCAGGAAAGACTCATCTCTGACTGTATTCAAAGTCTGGAAGATCTAGAGAATATCTGCCAAGATCTATTTAGCTGAAAGCAAGGGGTTTGGTGGAGCAAACAGTATCAGCTTTCAGCAGCGTGCAGGACTCTGCATTTATATTTACATGACTATACAAATATGTATTTGTATTTAGAAAAAACCCAGTTGTTGTCTGTTTTTTTTTTAATTTTTAACCTGCTTGCCAATAAATAAATTTATTTTTGTGCATTTAATTTATTGCATTTATTTTAAGTGCAAGCAAGTGATTAAATGAAAGACAAATTAAAAGGGGGAGTGAGCTCCCAAGAATGTCACTTGAAGCTCAATTTACTGAAAGCTAGCAGGATGTAAGCTCTGTGTTTTTTTTCCTTTCAACTTTGAAAATATGCCAGCACTTCCACTCCTAAACGCCATAATGATCTGGCCTTAAATTTATTTTTAAAATTATTTTTATCATGCACACTAGATGGTGCTCAAGTTAAAAAATGAATGACAGCTTCAATAGACTTTTCATGAGATTAGCAAAATACATTAACATACTTCTATCCAGAAATCAGGGAAAATTGACTACTCACCTGAGCCTCTTCCTGACTGCTGATCATTTTACTAAAACTGTCTTTTCACTGATTTTGTTCACAATCACTCCTGATTTTTAGTTACATATTTATGAAATTTTTGCTGTCATTTATAGCATCCTGCATTAGTGAGAGTGGAATGAATTACCTGAATATGCATACACAGCTCCAAACAGCAAGGAAACACATTTCACCAGACATCAGAAATTCAGTATGTGTGTTCATGACAATAGTGAGTTTGTTGAAACATTTGAAAAGAGAATTATTTCTTTCTCAGTGATCATATTGGATTAACCTATTAGTTTATGGAAAAGTTATCATATTTCTTGACATTTCAAGCAAACTGTACCAAGTATACCAAGTGTACTAAGTCACTGACCTTTATCCTCACTACGGTCTGAGTTTTGAGGAAATAAGGCTCTTTTCAAGTAGTGCAGAAAGGACTCAGCAATTCAGAGTCTGACACTGACAATAGGTATCCAGTCCTGACAGACCCTCCTGAACTGGCAGTGATGGAATAAAAGTGGTCACAGATACGGGTGAGGACACAAATCTGGTGAGGAACAGACACTGACAGTAATGCTGAACTCGCCACAGGCATGCAGACAATGAATTAGTCAGAAATACACAGATGCTTGCATCTGGCTGATAACATTGCATTGATTAATTGGAGATATTTCTACTTTTTCAATACCTTAATAGCTCTTCATGGAATGTTATTTATTTCTGCAGGGCTGATAATTGCCTGAGCAAACCCAGAGGCTGACTTGGCTTGGAGACAGATGGCCACTTGCAGATCTGGCTGTGCAGCTGCAGATGCTTCTGACCCAAGCTATTTTTCTTCCATGGCCATCAGAAGTTCTTCCCTACTCCCCTCTCTAATTACTAGTGGATTTACTTGAATCCTCCTTCTCTCATTTCAGAATCACAGAGTTAAGCCTAATTTTCAATCTAACTCTGAAGCGATCAGCAGTCCATCTATTCTCTCTGTTGAGAGAGGTCAGAAACTTTCAGCAAGCTTCAGCAAGCACGCAAGTTTCAGGGTGACATCTTCAGCCAGCATGGCAGTTTGCAAAACACCAACCCTAGCAACACCAACTGGGCTAAAATCCTCAGCCCAGACCAGATAACAGCTCCACTTTTGGAAAAATCATGACAAATTATTCCAGAATTGCAAATCAGTGGTCTAGGAGGAAAGGATATAAGAAGCAAAACTAATTGAATTTTACAGTACTTCACAAATCCCCCTAAATATTTGATCAGAAAACCCAAAAGTGATCTTGATTCCTTTTATCCAACACCTGCTGCACTGTCACAGATCAACATTAAAAAACAAATGACTCCAATCTGCTGGAAATAACAAAAGGTAAGAGAGTGTCAAGTGCTGTTTGCACAAAGAGGACTGTGCAATAAAGAAGTTCATAAAATCGTGAGCAAAGTTCACCTTTATCCTCTACAAATAACATTTCAACTTCCCTGTGTGTGTATAATGAAAAAAAGCAATATTTCATCACATACAACCACCCTGTATTTACAGTGTATTATCCCATCTTTTTTTGCCGTGAAACGAAAAGCATTTAACAAGTCGTGAACAGAAATCACCATGGATTTAAATGTAGGGAGACCATTAGGAACTAGAAACCCTCACCCAGCCCTTCATTCAGAGCAAAAGAATACATCTTTTTCTTCCTCACATCAGATAACAACACACATCCTCTGTAGAAACCAGTGACATCTGTCATCTAAATACAGACCCTGTATACACTACCAGCTCCTGAATGGTCTTTTTTTTTCACCCCAGACATTGCCATGAGGCTATAAATCTAAAAAGGACTTTTAAATAATTACAGGAGGATATTAGCCCTAACCTAAAGAGCTTACAGCTTAGCCTACAATCCTTCTTCAGGATTCCTTATTGCTGTCAAGGGGATTTGCACAGATGCAGCAGTTTGACCAGAAGGCCATTTCTAGAAGTGCCACATGACTTCACAGAGATTAATTCTACAGTTCCTGCGGTGGGCGTGGGGTTCCACCAGAACACCCCAGGTAGAATAAACTTGTCTGCACATGAAACCACTTCTCTGACTATGCAACTCCACAGTCTGAGATACTGTCACCACATCTGAACACGCAGAGAACTGAATGGATAAGGAGGAGGTTTTTTTCTATAATCACTCTTATTCTCTTTCAGGAAAAACAGATAATTAATTGCAAAGTAAAGCCCCTTCTCTCACTGAGGATTTTAGCAACAAGAAAACAGAGGGTTGGAGTACAGTGCTGCAGACAGTGTTTTGCTGTGTTACTTTGGCTGAGTGTCTTTGACTTTAGTTATGTGCACCAGTGAGTTTAGGTACTGGATTTTGAAGAGGTCATGTAGGTTGGCTCAGATGGGCAGAAGGCTGAAATCAAATCAGCAAAATGAAGAGCTAGTGAATCAGATTTTCTCAAATTAACTCAGATTTAAAAATAATAAGCAACTGCAATTGATTCTCGTTAGTGCATCAAGGGAAGATGGAGAAAATCCAGAGCTAGACAGTCAATTTATATTCTTCTATTGAAATCTTGCATATTTAATCCATATGAGCAGTAAACAGAAGAAAGCTACTCAGCATTTAAGCGGTTGGTCTAATTACAGGCTGGCAAGGAATGTGTAATAGGTACAGTCAAGCCAAACCCTAAAGCAGAACTCTAAAAAAAAAGCCAGACATGTTGAGATTGCAAGTCTGAAGCAAGCCCCCATTTTTGGAAGTGGAAAATACAAAACCACTGGATCCAAATAGCCAAGAAACTCAGCAGGTTTGCAATATTTATCTGGGTTTGAGTTCTGACTATTTGGCCGATACACTGTCTAGGCTTGTTGAGCTATAAACCCACATCACACGTGTGCTGCCATCACCCTCGTAGGTACAAATATTTTATTTCAAAGACTACATCATGTCAAATAAGGTCTGATGATTCTTTATTGGTAAATGAAAGACCAGTAGAAAGGAAGGTGAAAAAGAAAGCATAAAGAAAAAAAAAAGGCCTTAAATTGAAAAATGAAGGGGTGAGGGAGCAAAAAATTGTAGCTGTTTATAGTATCTTGATTATAATATTCCTTGACATTCTGAAAAGTGAGTTTGAATCTATAGAGATTAGAGTTCAACAAAGCAAAGAAAACATAAAATGGTAGGCTTAGGGTGCCTGAGCATCAATGAGGCAACTTAGAAGGGGAATGGATCCAAATATACCATTGGGATCCAAATATACCATTAAATAAGAGGGTGTATTCCAGTTATGCAGCAGTGGAATGGGAGCATCTCCAGAGGGCTCAGCTGCTCTGAACTGTTTGTTACACTCCAAAGAGCAGCAGTGCCATGGAGCTTTCCTTAGCCACAGAGCAAGGCACTCTCCTCCTATGTGTGACAGCAGCACCAGCCTGACAGGCTGCCTCACACTTGGGACTCCAGAGGAAGAAGTATCAGAGTGGTTTGTAGTGCCCAGGAGAGACTGTGTGCAAAGGGACAGCGAGCACTGATCCAACCTTTCCTTCTCCCAGGCATTCAGCAGCAACTGAGCCAGACACACACACACTGGGAAAGGGAATATCATCAAGCTTTCCTTTCTTCTGAACACATACAAGAAACAGGAAAGCAAGCAGAAATCAGAAAAAATGAGAAAATACTTAAACATGCTTTAACTGTGCACATACAAATAGCAGGATGGAGCCTAGTCTGTTTGGAAAAGCCAATCAATACTGGACTTACTGTCACTAATATAGAAAATAAACAATGGGGCAGGATAATCCAACAGCTGGGATTGAGCCAGGGTCCTGCAAGCAGACTGTGCAAAATCACTTACTACAGATTAAATGCATATCCTTGAAGGCATTCAGTGTAACTTTTCTTAGATTCACTGCCTGATAAAAAGATTAAAATTCCAATGGAAATTAAGACTGAAGGAAAGAAAACAAATATAGAGCTGTTCATCAAATTTATAATCTTTACATTTTCATAGCATCTGCCCCAGTAAATTATCTTATTGAAAAGTTAAAGCATGAGAAGTTCATTTTGCCAGTGTGATTACTGGACAAAGCACACAGCACAATGGAGGAGTTTGATGAGTACAGGAAAAGCAAGCACACTGTCCACAGAACAGTAACAGAGAGGACACTTTGAAAGGATGATCCTTCAGTCATGAACAGTCATACCCATGTAACAAAAGAAAATCACATTCAGTGTCCTATTCTGCTATATCCTGCTAGTTTAATGCTGTATACTCTTTACTTCTTAGCTTCCCACAAATGCCTGTGAATTTTATTTTATTTTTTGCTATTATTATACAAAATGGTTTTTATTTGCCTAAGCAAAGTAAACTGGGGAAAGAGCCACTTTTAACCCAAAGGTGATATGAACTGCCTCCTCCTCATTAATAAAACTATTGATTCAGATTACTGAGAAGAAAAACTCCAAAGTAATAATATAGCTAGCCAGCAGGGAAAAAAAAAAAAAACCAAACAAAACACTAGAAATAAATTAAAGAGTTGCCATGTTCCTCCAGACTCACTAGGACTTAGTTTTGGTGAGGAAATTCTGCAGTCATGAACTGACAACTTGGTAGGAAGAGTCAGCATCAAAATCTGGCTCTAAACCTTTTCTTCCCATTGTATTGCCCAAAGCAGTACAGATCAAGATTTATTTCCTGAAGGTGATTCTCTTCCTTAAAAAATTCCATATAGCCATTTAAAAACAAATATCCTTAGAATATCAGTGCCAATTTTAATGCTTAAGGAACATCCCAGCTATACAAAGTGGACTTTGATTTGAATGTGTATCTTAAATACTATTGGCCACAGACAGTTCCTTGGCCCAGCATCTAGATTTTATCGTAATTTAAATGAGTAATAATGACTTTTAATTTCCATAAAGATCCCTCTGCTTAGGAGCACACTTTAATGTCTATTTGAAGAACCTTTGGTCTTGTTACAGTGGCAACAAGTCGCTGTAATATAACAGGGCCCTAAAACTCACATAGGATTTTTACACTAATTTGGTAACACTCGTGCATCAACTACTTACCTGCTTTATAAAGCAGCCGTAATGCATCTGACTTCATGGAAAAGTGTCATGGTGTCAGACCAGTCTCACAGAAAAGCTTTTCATATTTACAGTGGTTTATGAATGTTCTGCATATACCAAGGACCAAAACAAAACTCAGCTCTTAGCAAAATGCCCTCTCCAATAACTTCTGCTCTCAAATAGACAGCAGAGCCATGGATTTTTTGTTTGGTTGGCTGGTGGATTTTTTGGGTTTGGTTTGTTTGTTTGGTTGGTTTTTATTGCAGGAGTATTTTTTATATAGATTTTTTTTCTTTTTTTCTGACTGCTAGTGCAAAGGGAAGAAAAAATATTTTATGTCCTTTCATTGCTGGGGCTTGGTATGTGTGAACAATACCTTAACAGTGAACCAAAGAACTGAGACACTAAAGTTGTCCCTTAGATACCTATTTCAACTAGACATGGGAAAGGCTTTACAGTCATACTTTGAAAGCAATGAGCACCTTGGACCTCCTTTTTTACCGAGATTCCTTGTAAGCCTGTCCAAACCTGGTTGAAGATTGCTAGTTCCTCAGTTCTGGAGCAAAGGACTGCTTCCAGAGATTAGCCCCTCCATGATACCAATGCTTCACACCCAGAAGGACTAGTAAATAAAACTCATCTTGCCAATTAAATCCAAACACCACAGAAGAACTTGAACTCTTCTACTTGGATCTACACAGGTGTCTTCGGGGGAGGAGGCAGAGGGAAGGAAAGGAGAAAAAGATAATCCATTCTAAAACAAACATCTGAAACAATATTTAGCCTGTGGACCAAGCATCCTGCATTCCCAAAGACAGGCTGGGGAATTAGGAGATGGAAACAGTTGCCTTGAATAAACCTGTGAAGCAGCAGTCCTTACTTCAATTCAGAAGACCTTTATATGATTCTCCTCTGAAAAAAAAAATCCAATTAATTTGCAGAAATTAGCTTAGATGTCATTAAAGAAGATAATTCAGATAATGTTCCATATTTACATAGAAGCCACCAGTTCCAGGCACTACCAAAAGAAGATACAAAGTGTTTGACACTAACACCAACCTGAGAAGTTTAGATGGGCCAGTTCACTGAAGACTGCAATGCCCTGTAGCTTCTAGTATTGCTTTTGTGGATTAAGAGTCCTCTTGCCTGCATTTCCTAAGCAGCCTTCTGGTGTTCCAGTGTAAGGATCAATACCTCATGTCTCACTTTTCCCAATTTCTGAGTCTTCTCTCCTCATCCTCTTGTTATCTACTTGTATTGTAAACTCTCATGTAGTTCACCAATCTTCAGTCTTTTGACTATTCAATAGCCTACTGTAAAACTGGATGACAGTACCAATGTAGAAATTCAATTGCCTGCAAAAAGGGCCAAGAGTCACAGAGTTTGTACACAAAGACACTTTAATGCAAATCAAATAGTACTGTTTCATTCTAAGGTGCTCCACATTCTCAAACACCCAACATTGAGCTTCCCAGTTTTACCATTCCACTGAGAAATTCACTTTTAGTCTAAACAACAGAAATTTTAGAAGACAACTCTTTAATTTTTCCTTTTTTTTTTATTTTTATTTAATCAATGCTGTATTTCAGTACCAACTGTTAAATCTTTATGAGCAACAGGAGCATATTCTGCAAATTTGTTGATCACTATATAGTACAACCTCAAAATTCTTATCCAAAACCCATGTATTCCAAAATTAGGTTTCCTCCCTCAACATGCAACATTTGAATAAAAAAGTCCTGACTTACTCCAAAAAAATCCACTATGCAGTTATATAAACTCAGATCTTTTGACAACCCCTCTGGCTTATGAAGACACAGGTTTATATAAAGACGCTTCGAAAGAAAATGAAAAATGAATATTATTTTGCTGAAATTTCCAAAGGATTCTAACAACTCCATTACCATAGCAGTACATATACATAAAGACACTGTGTCCAGTAATATAGTATTTCTGAAGGACTATAATTGTTCTCTGCAAAAGGCTGTGGCATATTATGCTGTGACTATATCAGAAACTACAGTGCAGCCATTCCATTTTATTTAAGCCTTCATTATTAGGAAAGTATCTCTGTTGAAATTATGTTTATTAAAAAAAATAAATCTTACTTTAGATTACTAAAAAAGTGCACATTCTGTAAGTGCAGGCTCCATTTCACCATTTCTACTCCTTGTTTGTTCTACATTTCAGTTCCAATTCCCAGTTTTTCATAATATGCTGCAAGGTCTGGACTGCAGAAACAAAGGCTATATTTGCCTTTAATCAAAACACTGGCTTAAAAGATGTTCTCGTATGACCAACACATTTCAGGCAATCTCAAGTATTTCAAAACTTTCTTTTTCCATCCTACAGAATCAAAACTTCCATCACTAAGTCGGGGCCTTTAAAAATAATCTGAAAACAGTATACACACTATTTCAAGAGAGCAGAGCAGCTATATAGTTGAAAATGGCAACATAGACACTTTAAACATTAAACAACCTTCCTACTGTCTATATGAGGCCACTGGACACAAAGAGATTGTGCATTTTCCATGGTTTTCTAGCCCCATATTTGTAAGTGGAGAGGCAAATTTTCAGAAGGATTTCTTATTTAGCTAACAGAGAAATAAATCATATTGCAAATGCAGCACTGTTGCTGCCTAGATTCTCTCTCATATCATGGTAAGTACCAAACTTCTTGTCCTTGCTTACAAGGTTCATGTTTATACTCAGTGTCACTGTTGATGACTGATACATGTTGGCTGATTTTAAAATAAGCAACTCAGGAAGACTGATAAAGAAGTACAGAGTTCTGATTTGTTGTGGATATACTGTTTCAACTTACACAGGAATGTGTCATCTTTTCTCACAGCCAGTGAAAAATATTTTAACTCAACAGAAAGTGTGGAATTGCATGATATTGTGATGAGAACTTTGACGATTTCTACAAAAAATTTAAATCGTTATGCCCAAACCCAGCAGGAGGAACAAGACTTCAGCGAATCTTCCATCCACGCTCTCAGCCAAAATTCACAGGCAAATCCTGCATCCATCTCTGGAGAACATCTTGAGGGACAGGTAAGATGAAGAGAGAGCAGGTAAGGACTAAGGTGCAATGCATGGTGTGCAGTTTCTCCGTGCACTAGGAGTATGGGAGAGAGGACATCTCAGTGCAGCTGCATGTGGAACAGTTGAAGGACAGAGCAGAAGTCATTCCAGCAATCCGTCTCCTCCATGCCTTACCCACCCCAAGGCCGGTCTGTTGCAATCTGGGAAATGGCTCTGCTGGGTAGAGGTGGAACATTATTTCCAGAGGAAGCACCTCAGCTTGAAGCCACACAGGATTCTTCTTTACCTTGGCTATTTGATGCAAAAGATAACAGTATCAGGCAGCTGGCTGCTGACAGGGAGCTGTGGTAGCAGTCTCTCTCTCCTCAGATGGAAAGAAGAAAAAATGACTTCATAGCAGACTATTACAGACACTGACACTTTTGTCAAAAGCAGAAACACACAGAGATTTTACAAAACACTGTCTAGACACTGGAGCACACTGACTAAAAGAAATCATTTGAGTACAAGCTTAATAAGGCAGGGTAAAAAAATATACCACCTTACAGTTAACAACACTTTGAAAATGAGTCTGCTGTGTGTGATTTCACTGATGTCTGAGGATGACAAAGCTCGTTATGTTCATGTATTTCATACTTTTAGTCAAACAGATTGCTGAATAATCATGTTTTCTTTATTCTAATGGGTGAGGAAGCTATTATACAGAAGGTGTTCCCATATGTTGCAGTTAATAAAGGAAATTCTTAATAATAAGAGTAGGTTGTCTCCACTCAGCTATCTGATAAAAAGCCCTCATCCTGTTTAGAGGAAAAAGCAGATCCTGTGCCTAGAAGACACTGCTAGGACTGCACATTTCGGTGGCTACTGGAAAGTATTGTAGGCAGATGAATCCCAGGTCTTCTCCAACTTAGTCTGAATCAATGACATTCACTAATATGTTCAGGGCACTAGGAGCAAGCACTTCATGTCATCAACCTCCCTTCATATCCACCCTTTTCTTGCTGGTGAAGGACAGTGGACAAAACCTGGATCCATCATTATAGAAAATCATCAGCAAGTCCCTTCAAGAGGTCAGGGTGCTTTCTTCTTTAAAGAAGAATCTGGATGACTGTCTTAGGAGCTCAAAATAGTACACAGAGAGTATGGCTAGTTTTAGGCTGAGACCACAGATGTTTCAGACTGAAACAATAAAATGCATAGGGGGAAATAATTTTTGGGAGGGTCACCCAGAAGAATGAGATGTCACTTACATCTTTGTCTTTCTAACCACAAAGCTGGGTGCATGTCCACAACTGGATAAAAACCTCACATCTGTACTATACTGTTAGGGCTACCTAGTAAAGAGAGAGAAATAAAAGTCTTGAAGCTCATCTCAGTTTGCTATAACATGTTCAGTGTCTGACCACATCTTCAAAAGCCAAATGGAATCCAAACCTATTGAAGGACAACTTGCCTCAGACCACTGACATATCCCAACTAGGTTCACACAGCAGTGCTACACACTGGTTTTCTCTGGATTTCAAAGTAGGGCAGAGATTGTTCACCTGTAAGTACCTGAGTAGAAAAAAAGACCTGCCTCTGTTGCCATTTCCACCTTCAGGGAGACTGACAGTTTCCTACAAGTAGTTTCAAAAGGCACATCATCTCTCCATGGTAAGTATCCATCTGTAGCCTTACATTTATGAACTTTAAAGCATTCTGCAAAACATATTTTTATCCAGACATATAAAAATGTAGAAATTATTTTGTGGAGAGACATTACTAATAGGAAATAATTTATTTCTTCATGTTTTCTGGGAATGGTATTTTGCTGGTTTTCACTATTCAGAATAGGCTTCAAGAAATGCAAAAAATACCCAGAGAAATAGGCAGATACTTTCAAATACAGACAGTGGGACCAGTTCCTACACATTCAACTAGTCCAGCTGGATGTTGACTGTCAAGCATAATACTTTCCAGGATTTTAACCATATCTAATATGGCAAACATTTTCAAAATTGGCCACTAATTATGGGCATTTCCTAATTTGGTCTAAGTTTCAGAACTGCTGAACAACACCTGTCTTGTGGACATTCAGTTTAGAAAATCAAATCCAAGGTGGTTCAAGCAAATACTGAAAAATACGAACACTCCAAGTTTGCAGTTCTATTTGAAAATGCAACCCCTCAAGGCTAAATCCTGCTTTAAAGACAGCAATAATTTTGAAAGCTGCATATTTTTGTTGAGCCACTAGAAGGCATAGACAAATGTGATGGGTGGACTCTGCATGAATTCAGTGGAACCAGTGCAAACAGCCCCTCCCTGACCAGCCAACTCTGATGTCTGGGAAAGGAGGGAATTCAGGATAGGCCTGTACAGTGAACCAGAAGTAGCCCTTGCAGAGATGAGGGAAAACAAGGGCTGCTGTTGGATCCTGCCCAGAACACAGAACCCAGCCACAATATGTCCACACAATGTTTCTGTCTCAGAGATGTGGGAAGTCCTGTTATGTTTGCATTCACAATTAAACATGATTTTGACATTATTATGGTGCTGATGCTGTTATATCTTCAGTGTATGATGGATCCTGGCTCTGTTCGGGCCTGCCTATTGTTCATGAGAGACTTTGTCTTTGCAATGATCGGAGAACAAGGTGTTCTGGAAGCTCTTTTCAGCTGTGATCTGGTGAACTTCTTACGGATTTTTCTGTAAGGAGGGAAGGAGGAAAGGAGGGAAGGAAGAGAGAGACAACAGAAAAGATAAATCTCAGTCTTTAACAGAAGAGTGCACAGGAGCCAATAACAAACATAACAAATACTCTTACCAGAGCAGGAAGGCTAGTTCATGGAAAAGAGACTTGCAGTCAACAAGAGTCATCCCTGTCCATCACCTGATGATTCAGAGTTGTCTGATAATGATTCATCGAAAAGTGAATTGGTGTTAGATAATACTTGAATAATAATATTTAATTACATGAAATCTTAGGCCATAATGCCCGGGTCCTTACATCTGGTATCAATACTGGAATGAAGGACCACAGAAGAAAGGACCATGTTAGCACCCAATAAATGTGCTACATCTGTAAAAGTGGGAGCAATTGTTCTTATTTTCACTGTACCATTTCTGCAGATAGCACATGACCCAGAGCTCTGGGCATTTTCACTACTGCCATTCAGGTGCAGTAAAATCACTTTCATTTTTGACTTTCAGCTGATAAATGAAACATATTAACTCCAGGTGGCCATGTTGTTTGTATTGCAATCCTAAATATCCAAGGATAGTTAATTTTGAAGCGTAAATCCTTGCTATGTTTCCACTGCTCTGTCTCTACTATTATAAATCAATAACCACAATGCTGAGGGTATCCAGGGTATGGTCTCAGAAAACAGAAAAGGTACACAGAGAGTATGCCAAAAACCATCTTCATTGGCAGAGACCTGAACATTAGATGCTGCTGGAAAATGACTTGTTTTCTGAATTTACTCATGAATCCCAGCCTTCATTTAGGCAGTTTTATAAATTACAGGGATTTTGAGCTTATGGAAATGAATTGAAGCAAACTGGGCCCTCTAATACTTAATGAGAACAGGCTTTCTGGTTTGGACTTTTTGACTTGAAAATGTGACCTGCAAACTACAGGGTGATGAGGTGCCTACCTGCATCAAGGTTCTTAGATGGTAACTGAAGGAGTGGCTTTTCCCTTTCATCTAAGTGGGCTGTTACTTCTGAAACTGAAAATGGTGGCACGTGACATTGAAAACACATGATCAGCTGTAAATAAATTATATTGAATTCTAAAATAACAATTTGCATATTAAATTTCAAATATTAGTCTGTTATCAGTTAGCTACAGGTTGGGTGTTCCCCAGGGATGTATTCTTCCACGTTAGCTAACTGGGCCACAGAAGAGAACATAAGGGGAAAATGATAACAAACACACAAAAAGAAGAAGAATATTCTCTCTATTAGAGGTTAAAGGGAGCCTGGAAAATACATCTATTTTGGTTAATATATTTTAAAGGTTCAGAGATGTATTCCTTTTTAAAAGAAGGATGTCTTCATGGCCTGGAATACCAAATTAGAGTTTAGCACCATTCAGCAATAAGCACAATAGAAGAAAAGGAATCACCAGAAAGTTAGGTTTCACAATCCCACTGAGAAAGAAATCTTACTGATTGAGTGTTCACTTTATATGGTCATCTTAAATTAGGCCAAAAAAAGATATTAAATTGATTGTAAAGATATTGCATACCTTCCAGAACAGTAAGACCATAGAAATGTAATCTCAGACTGGGAGAAATGTGTCTATCTAAAAGAACAAGACAGCCAGGTTTTATAAATTCATATTGTCACTAAACAATAGCTATTACCCACATGGATTACTAATGGAGATCATCTCAGAAAAACCTTACAGAACTGGATCCTTTTTGATATATTTGCTTGTAAAACTTTGCATTTATTTACAGAAGGAATGTGGTCGTTAATCATTTGAGAAGCCCAAGGTTCAAATAATATCTGATAATTGTTTACCTTTCTGAATTTTTAATAAAGCAACTTGATAAACCACCAAGAGATTCCTGCTTATGAAAGTAATTTGCAGCTGACACTACATGTAAGGATAGTAAAGGATTTGAGATTACAATTCATCATTATTTTATATAGACAGTAAAGTAAAAGATACAGTTATTCCCATTAAACACTGGTTCAAAACCAGCACAAAGAAAGGCAGAACGAAAAGGTCATCACATTATTATATCATGCAAGTCACAAACAGGGTCAGCTCCTCCCTAAGTATAAATGAAACTAGCTCTATATGCTCTGTCAGAAAAAAATTAATCTAGTATGTATTCTTAAAAGGCAATCCAGCACTTCTGTTTAAATGGGATTGTGAAAATGCTTCCAGAAATTATCTTTCTGGGATATAGCTTTTCAGAAATAAAACTGGAAGAATGGAAATTTCCACTGACTGCATTACAAGCTATATTTAAACAATCATTTCTCTAAAAGCCAAAACTGTTCTTTTTACTGCAAATATTATAGAAGGTGAAGGGACTGGATTCTTTACATTGAAGAATTTAGCATCTAAATACAGTCTAGCTTTTTGAGAGGCATTCATCAGGTTTTATAATTCTTCATAGTCTTTTTAACACCTAAATATGCAGGTTGCAATAATAGCTGACAAAAGACAGGATATTTAAAGATAAAGTTGCTGTCACTCTTTCACTCATAGCACTTTGCCCTCTCCCAAAGATACACTGAACTAAGGGCAGAGTCAATTTTAATGCTCAATTTCCTGTCCCTCTTTCAGTTAACACCGGCCATATGCTTTAATTACATAAAGCTTTTATCTGGCAATGGCAATAAATGGCTTTAATATCTGTATCGTTGGTAACATCCTTTGCAGTTGTTAGGACAGATTAATTGCCATTTTCCCTGTTTTTTTTCCTTTGACTTTTGTACTAGTTCTTGAAACATGATGCATTACAGGCTCAAAATGCAAAGTCAAAAGTACTTTAAAGCCTTTGCTTTGTATTTCTAGACTTCTTGAGACCAAAGGTATGAGAATTAACTATTTAAGAGGGTATCAGTATATAAAGCCCATTGTGCTCATTTTTAAGTCAAATGTGATCCACTGGTGCAATGTAGGAATAATATGCATTCTCAATGTCTGCATGACACTTCAGTTAGTGAGTTCTAATGCAGATAAAGGTACACAAGACCCTTGGCACAAAGTCAGAGAAGTATGGAAATGTACATATGTCTTATTAAAGGTCTAGATGAAGACCTAATATCTCTGTTCAAGTTTCATGCACAGATTGGAACCTCATGGGTGGAAATAATAGTTATGCTGTACAGGGCATTTATGCCGTGCTTAAATTTAATCAGGCAAGTCATTATAATTAACCAACCCTTTCTCAGCATCCAAGTGTGTTCCATGTAACTCACCATCTGCTGAAGTGAAGCACAATCCTATATCATCTATTATGTCCAGATTTCTCAGGAATAGGATAACTGGGAGCAAAATTCCACATTTGCAAAAGCTGACTCAAAGTTCCCTTCTCTAATTCTGCCACACACTAAAACAGCATCAAATTTTAAACTCGAATAGAATAAAGAGAGGCCTCCAACTGGTGTTAGTCAAGAATGTGTTTTTAAGCCTTTTCTAGTAGGACTGGAAGGCACTGCCTGCTTTAAGTTTGTTAATATAGAGTGTTACTGTGCTATATATAAACTGTTGTGCATCCGTCTTGCCTCCTCTGCATTGGACTCAGAGTTGTGATGACTACACTGACTTTGGTCTTATCAGCTGTACCAACAGTGCTTAAGAAGCTGTAATAAATAAATACAAGTTATGGGAGAAGTTTCTACAGTGAAAGGAATTAATTGCATGCAAAGGCCGGCTGACATTTCAGCAGATGACAAACCTTGTTTTGGAAGAAACATTTTCCTAGGAAGAGGAATTGCCTTCAACACACATGCACTTGTGAGATGTCCATAACTCTCCTTAAATCCAAGGTCCAGAATTTCTTTTGGTGCTCTGCTTCCACTAAAAATACACTAATGACCTAATACAAACCAAGCTACAGAGTTTGAAGCTGAAGGACACAGTTTTGTTTTCCTCACTGTCCCTAAATTAGTTTGATATTTTTGCCTGAGTCTTTTTTAGACTGATGCCATTTGAGCAACATCCTCATATGTAAGAACTGGTGCTGTGGCAATGTATTGTTATCCAATTGCTGTTAGCACAAGGAACACCCTCAGGTCAGCAGCAGGCATAAGAAAACTGATTACCTGCACAATCATAGTTGAAGCTCCATATAATTTCTCCATTGGGATGAAGTATTTTGCCATGACTTTCTAAGTGTAAACAGCAACAAAAATGTGCTCAATGCATAAATACTGCCAGCATTGGCAGAATTTTGTGTTCTGGCACACAAATCATGTGTGAAACTTGCAATCAGTCTAACCATAGAGCCATTCAGAAAGAAAACAAATCTAAAAAATAAGAAAAAAACATATTCTAGAGAAATGTTTGTGAAGTTGCTGCTGCTCCAGGGCAACATAAACTTTGTGCAATGTAAATTTTCAGTGGAAATTCAAGGCCACTTAGGTAAAACAACTATTTAAAAGAATAACCATAATTCCTTGATGGTTTTAAATTAAATAATCACTTATTTCTCTGAGGATTTCTTTTATCCAGAGGTACATTTTAACTATTCACTGGATTAAATTACAGGAGGGGATACAATCTTAGAAAGCTGATAGGCTTTTTATTAATTTCAACAGGCTTTTAAATATAGTGAAAGGCTAAAATGTGTTCAGTGCTGCTTGCTGAAAGAGACTATAACTATGAAGATGCAGGCACAGAGCCTTAGAAATCTGATATGTTACTGACTGAAGGACTCACAGCACTTCCTACATTTCTACCTGTGTGCAAATGAGAAGTATTTTATTTAACCCTTTGGCTTGCTGCTTTAGACATTTTTTTCCACTCAACACTTTCAGGATAAAGCTTTCCCATACTGCATTAAAAATTTAATCTAACCTCAACATGACAGAAACTAGTTATAAATAGTTTTGGAAGGCAGAAGTGGGTTGACACTGATACACCTTTTAAAAACAAGGGCCTTAGGAAATGTTAATTTATGAAAACAAAATAGAAGACTTTAATAAGCATGGAACTATTGGAAAGCTGTTGCCATGAGCCACACAGTTACATTACCAAGCCCATACAGATGGCAGATAGAGTGATATAACCTTTATGAGATTAAAGAGGTGCTGCTGTAGACACACCAACATTATTCAAATGTTTTACGAGCTTATCTTATTTTTCTCCCCCTAGCAAGCAAATGTTTTCCTTTGCTAGTGTTTATCTTCCAATATTTTATCGATATTTATGGAGCAAGACTGTTCTCCATGAACAATAACTTTGAGACACACCAGTTACAGATTACAGTGTCAGATCTTCCTAAGTAGCTTAAGATAATGTATTTTTTTAGATACTGCATCACCTTGCGGACTTCTCTGATGTTTTGTGTTTTAAAGCAACAGCTTATAGTTACAATGCATATATACAAGGCCATTAATAATGAGGTTAAAGAATTTTCTTTATTGGGAGGAAAAATCCAGGTCATGGGTTTAAAGCACAGACTTCTGTGACTGTCATGCCTAACCAATTGTATGGCACAAGCCACCTCTGTTTCTTTCTACCTGATGCTGATTTAAATCAAAATCACCTTGGAGCAGAAACCATCTCTTTATGTATATTTCTAGAGTGCCTAGAACAACAAGTCCATCTACTATTGAAATTATTTCTATCCAGTTCCAACAGACTTGTAACCTGAGCTACAGTACAGCTGCTCTGCACTTTATCTGAAATTCATTAGCCTCCCCTTAGTTACCTTACCCTGCAGAGGCTGCAAGGCAGGACGTCTGCTTTATCCAATAAAGGGTTGCTTAACCTCTCCTCTCGGGGAAGGAACACACAAGATCACTGCAGAGATGTCAATACACCAGCACTCTGGGAATCCAGGGAGCCAGAAAGCCTTCCACAGCTCACAGGCACAAACACCAGCAGATTTCAAAGCAACTCCTTTATTCTTCTTAACTATAGCAGCCGGGTGAGGATGAATTCCTACTCTATCAAGAGGAATTTTCAAAACCATCTATTTATTCTGCAGCCATTCTGTATATTGATTAAACATCACCTGCTATGAGATGAAAAAATTACCCACATGGCAGCATATAATTTTTCCTGAGACAAGCAAGAAACTGAAGAAAAAGTGCATCAGAGAGAGCTGGCTAACACTGGAATACAATGTTGCTTTCAACTATTCCCCAAACCTTGCATATTAACTCACAATTCCTGCATTATCTCAGACTCTAAGACGACAAAAGGTACAAAACATACAACCTCTGTTTCTGCCCTTGGGCTACAAGCATTAAGTGCCATTTCACCAGCAACATTAAATACTGCATTGAAAACTTTCAAAACTATTGTGTCAACTAAATATGCTCATTTAAGTCCAAGATAACAGAAAACTCCCTATTATATTTTTCATAGGGGAAATAAAAAAAAAAAAAAAGAGATACTATACTTCCACAATATTATTAGTATTTTTAATTATTTCAGGGTATGCTTCATCTGAAGTTTTTTGGCCTGAACATTGTGCTTTATAATATTACAGGTTATTATAATATTACCTGAGGCTCAAAAAGATTGACAATATACTTCCTTTTTATCAATTATGCATATGCTTTTCCTGGAATAACATATGTACCAATAGGGTATATTTGGAGGAGGTTCTTGGCATCCTGGATACTTGCTATTAAGCAAGGGTTGAAAAATAAAAATTATTCAGTCTTACCAGAAACACTTGGAGAGCAAAAGTTCCCTCACAAGCCCATCCCCTGGGGCTCTGCTTCACACCATCAATCTCTTGCATAATCAGCATTTCTCTATGCACAGAAGCTCCAGTGCAGATTATGGATTAGAAACCTGTAATGTGGCATCGACAGAGGAAAGCTTTGCCACAGAATGATTTGATGCTAACTTCTAAGGTCATTTTCATGTCAAAAGTTGAAGATTTTTGTAAATTTTTAAAGATATTTATGTGACTAAAGGTCTGTTCAGGTTCATTTTTTGCCACTCATCCTGCTCTCCACATTTACGGCCAGCACTTTTAACATCAGTGTCTCTCAGTTCTTGTTGGACTGGCTAATTAAAAACTGCACAGCATCCTAAAGAGCAGGTGTACACCAATATTACTCAAGCTTACAGACAAAATGGTCGAGTTAGAGGAAAGCTGAATTAAACTACTTGTCTGGTGTCTCACATCAAGCAAGAGGCAACCTCAAAATTTTAAAGTTTGAATCTCTGTTTTCTCCACAAGAAAAACACTTGAATAGTATTTTGTCAAGTAAATGTTTTAGTCTCTACCCATAGCACAATTACAAAAACAGCCATTTGAGTCTCCTTAGATGTTTGACAAGAACTGTTAGTTATCTCTGTGATTGACTTTCACAGTCACAGTCAATATGTTCTCCATGGTATTTTATATTTAAAATGCCTATGTAGTTACTTATGCAAGGTTTTTCACAAAAAAAAAGAGACCAACTAACATTTGTTTTTCCACAACTTACCTACATTTATGCCAGAGGGTCATGAGTTTAAAAAAACCCAGAATTATCAGGGAAAGTATTAAGAATGAATTATTAAATACATACATTGAAATATGGACTAATTCAGAATTAAATCCTCTATCTGTAATTTGAAATGAAGACTCTGATAGAGGGCAACTTAGAAATCAAATTTAGTGGGCAGTTCTGTGTGAATTTTAAGACTGTGAGGATCACTGACACCATATTTTTTAATATATTCATCATGCTACAATTTTATAATCTTCTTTGCTATTTAACTTTAGCAACAGTGTTTTCACCACAGGACTTACATAGTTTCCCCACCTACGTGCACATTATTGCTGTGTCTTTACACATTTCATCTGAAGGCATTTCTCTGCCTTCAGATGAAATAATTCTTAACTCTGTGTCCAGCTTCTATGAATTACTATTGCTCACATAGTACAGAAATCATAAAAAGTGAAAAATATCTCTGAACAGTGATATTGCACAGTATTTGAGGATTACAATAATCAATATCTAAGATCTAATGTGAGAAACTACCATGTCTTATGCATAGGAATGGTGAGAGTGGAATAACTTGAGCCTAAGCTGATGTTACTCTAGCCTCACTATAGGTAACAATTGTATAATTAATGTTGTCTCTATCTTTTCTTTGATATTTAAATATGTTAGTCTGACAAGTTTGCATTTTTATTTTGCTTTGTATGTTTCCCAAGGCTTTGACAGAGAAATTGGCTTCCCATATAAAGATGCTTATTTATAGAAAAATTTCTTCTTGTTCAAAACCAAATTGGTTTTAACTCCCACAATAGAAGATGGCCAAATATTACAAGATGACACATTCCCACTGGGTATGTGGATTTAGGAAAAAGCTAAGCAGCAAGCTAACAAAAAGCTAAGCCCTAAGACTTTCAGTTAAAACATTCGATAAAGAGGATTGTGTTCAGCTACACCAAATCCTCTGTGCAAACACAAAAGACAGCTTCTGAAAGAAAAAAACCAAACCTTTGAAATGTCCAACCATACTGCAGGAAACTAAAAATTTTTCAAGAACCATAAGAAAACAGGCTAAAAGAACTGCATGTAATCCCAATCTAACATCAGACATATAGGATGTATAGGGGACTACATGATGTACTCTAGCTGATGGACTGAGCTTTGCTGAACTGGGTCTGGAAGGTCCAGCAAAGGAAACAAGGTTTCTGGAAAAAGTGCTTATATAGGAGCTTCTCCACCCACATAGGTTTAAGACAGTCCTTAATGCATTTATCATCCCTGTATTTCAAATAAATTGTTAAGATTTTCTTTCCCTCCCAAGTTTCCCAAGACAACAACATTTTACAAAAAAGGTTCATTTTAGAAATTGCATTTCCCTTCCCAAATATAAAATTTTCTAGCTATTTCTGCAACTGCCTGAATGTGAGAGAACATTTGTCAATGGCAGTGGAGAAGATTGCAAGTGGCTGAGTGACCCTTCTAAACGTGCCTTTGTTTTTTAGCCAAGTCACGTTAATTAACTGCATACAAGCTCTGACCTAAGATGCTATTACAAAGCAAACTTAGGTATCTAAGCCACCCTGGAGAGGCAGCATATTTGAATTTCTGCTCACAACAGGTCAGGATCATTTCACAAGAGCCAAAGGTGTGACTTTTCAGGCAGCAGTAACTAGGTCATTTACAGCCATCTGTTCCTAGCCTCAGCCTCCCTGCGGTCATCACCAAAGCTGTGTGCTAACTAATTTTCACCTGCTAATCAGTGGAGACAGCTCTGAAACTAACGAATCATCCCATTTCAGTCAACAGCTTCTGGACTCCTGTGGGTGGCATTTCCATGAGACTTTATTACCAATAAAGGTACAGAGTTTTCTCTGAAAGAAGGTCCCCTCTAAGGCTTCTGACCTGCTCCGTGTGGAGCAGTGCTGTGAAGAACAAGAAGGCTTCAGCTGATTCCTCAAGCGAAGGAGTTACCTGTTCTTTGCCTGTAAATCTTCAAGCAAGCACTTAGGCACCTTCTTAATTTTGTGTTTGAGGAATTAGGTATTTAAATGCTTGGAGATATAGACTTAAAAGACCTGCTTGACATATCATGGGAGGTCTGTGAGGAAGCAAGGATCTGAATCATGGTTTTCCAAGTCCTGGGAAAGCACTCCAAATACTGCAACATCCTTCCACCACCATGTGGCTTTAAACAGGGCAAATAGCTTACTGCAGTGCCACTGAAACTCCATTTTAAACTGTGAGATCCATAGCTCTAAACCAGCACAAGTATATTTCATTTGCTCTGAAGACTGATAGAGCAAACCCCCTAACAGTATGTGCTTTTCCAACCTCCCAGCTCTACCCAATGGCACAACTTACACTGAGCTCAGAGGGTTTTTTGTGAACATGTTTTCCTAGTATACAGCTATGATTCCTTAAGTTTAAAAAATATTCACATTCTTCAAATGAGTTGTTTTAGTCCCACAGAATGAACCTGCTTTTAAAAACAAACATTTGCATTATCACAACATTGTTGCTTTGATTTAGTAGGTACTATAAAGGGTCCAACAGGAAAAATTCATGTAGTTAGATATTGAAAGAAAATGTCTTTAGACCCACGAAAGCTGCTCAATGAGAAATGAATGGTAAGAGAACATGATCTAGTTTCTATACTGCTGCTTGTGATTCTGTATCACAGTACCTCAGCTGAGGCTCAGAAGGGATGTGAACAGTGCACAGCATTCATGAATAGACCACACAAAATAAGGTCAAAATAACATCTCACAGAAACTATTATGCTCTCTTATGAGCATATAACAGCTTTGAATGGAAGTTAACCAAGTAGGATGGCTCCTAAACCGTAGCAAGGACAGTTCCTTCCCAAATTCTTCACACACAGTATCGTCATGGTGACTGGAGAGAGCTGTCAGTTCACCTGGACTCAGATGTGGCCAATCAATAAGATATTTGCAATCCTATCAGTGGCGATTAAAGAGAATTCTAGGGGATATTTTCTGTAATCCCTGCTTTTCAGGATGTATAGCAACTACATAATACAACACAAGTAAAGGAGCCAGAAAATTACATCCTTAGAGGCTGATACAGATTTTTGTTAGGGAGCTGGTGCATCACATTCTCAGGCTTGCAGCTGATGCTCCACGAGCGCAGCCAGGCATCTCCTTGCAGCTGGTTACAGGACTGGGGTCTAAAGGCCATGCTGCCATGCAGGTAAGAAATGAAAATACACTGTGCCCAGGATCCAAATGTGGTGTATTTCAAAACCACAATCCCAATTCAAAGTGCCTCATCTTTATGAAAAGGAGAGGTCAAAAATATCTTTTTTTTTTGTTTTGGCACACAAATATTTTTGCACAGTTGGGGCCAACTGGAAAAAAAAAAGTAAACATACCCATGGACATTTGTGTGATAGGAATTGCATGTGTGAAGAGGAAGAAAGAGCAGAACAGTTAGCACTGGAACTCTGGCTGGGATGTAGACCTGCAGCTCTGCACTGTGTATCAGACCCCCAGGCACTGAAGCCTTACTCCTCCAGTTTTCCCTTTTCTCCTGGCAACGTGCTGCAACTCAAGCACTGCGTGTGACCTTGCCTAAGCCTAGATTAAAACACACGTGGGAGAGAAAGGGGGCAGGGGCAGGTCACCCACAGCTCTTAACTGGGGCTTTGGTTCTTGCCAGCTTTCAGTTTGTGTTTCAAGGTACAGGTTGGGGTTTCCACAGATGAAGCTGCACTGCAGAGAGGGCCAGCAGCACGTGCAGGAGCACGAAGGGCGATGAGCACTAGCATGGCTCTCCCCACTTCTGCAAGAGAAGCAGACCACTGACAGCACAGCAAGACTCAGCATTCTGCAGAAGCTGGTTGTCAGCCTCACATTCTCTTCTTTCTCGACATGCAACTTCAGATTTTAAGCTTTTTTGTGTGTGCTATGAGACATGCATAAATAAAAATGAGTGGTACCAGGTAATTATCACAGCAATTGTGATATCCTTACGTAGCACCTCAACAAATCAAGGGAAGATTTTTCCTTTTGGAGACAGAACATGAAGTGAGGGAGAAGAAAATTGCCTATATAATGCTGCCACAGGGATGCCTCTCAAATAATTTTATCAGCAAAAAAAGGAAGCCATGTCTGCTGGTAACAGCTAAAGATCACGTTCTAATTTTAGCAGTTGCAGTTAACTCATTCCCAATGGAGTTGCACTTACCGTGAGAAGGTTTCTAACTGCTTCAGCACTGAAAGGAAACAAGCATTGAGTCATTCAACTGCAGATCTATATGCAAATATGCTTTTCGGCCCATGAAGGGAAAGCACATAGAATCCGCTGCTATAACGCAGTCAGCCAAACATTTCCACACATTTCTTATAATGTAAATGCTGGAAAAAAAAATAGTTCATTTACCAACCAGAGTTTAAGCTGTCCCTACACAAGTCTGATCATGGGCATGCACATGCACTCTGCTAGGGACAGAGCATGTGTATAGGAAAGAGAGGCACACTGCATACCTAGAATTGGTAAGAAAAGTTTTAATCAATAGATATATTCCCCTTGACATTGAATGGTTCAACAGTAATATTATTACTTTTGCTCAAAGCTTATGTTTATATCTTACATAACTCAAGATATATTAAGCTAATATATTACATTTTACTAACATTCTGAAGACTATAATATGAACTGTTCAATTTTTTCAATTATTAACTCCCAGAATAGCAATTCTGTACAAAGAATTTAATTCCCTGCAAGATGGTAATTTTCTCTGTTGACCTCTAATTGGGCCTACAATAAAATCCACATCACACAAAAAACTTCCTTATAGCAAAGCTAATTTAGTCCAAAGAAACGAATAAAATGCTTTTATATTCAGAGACTTCTGGCTTATCCTAAAGCATGCATGTAGTGCTAGGAGAAACCTAGCAACTAATATCTAAGGATATTAAAAAAAAGTAAGGACACTCTCTCGGTAAGCAGTGATAAATGTGAGGCTCTTTAGAGAGTGATTTTTTTTTCAATGAATTGTGTAAATAGATTTGCACTTTTGAATAAAATCTTGAGCAAGCTATTTCACAGTAGGGAATGAGAAATTCTTTTTCATTCAAAAAGAATAAGAATAAAGAAAAATACAAAAATATCAAATCCAGTAAAAGTCAATGTAAAATTATGATGTAATGTTAAAAGGTAAGTGTTCTCGAACTGCCACGTGGTTTTCTGCCTAGATTAATCCCTGCTGTGAGCCTGTGACTGAACAGAGGCAGGGAAATCCCATGGGAGCTGGTCTCACACCGGCATCAGGGAGGGTTTGGAATGGAGCTTGTCACTAGAGATGAAATAGCAGAACTGGGCACCTCTGTATTCATTGGCAAAATTCACTGAGCATGCTCACAGTATTCAGAAGGACATCCACATATACACATAGCAAAATGCATGAGGGTGATGCCTTCAAGGCACTAATATGCAGACAGATGGAAAAACCGTCTCTTCCCCAAAGTGGCCGTGGGCTGTAATGACTGGGGCTCAGCTCTGTGTTAACGTGCAGCCCAGCTCTGCAGAGGAAATCGGGCTGGGAAAGAGGGAAACACAAATGGGAGCTCTGCCGCCATTTTTCCCCAGATGTGCAGGTAATGATAAACAATGGGGGAGGAAATGGCTTTCAAATAGCTAGAACTTAAAACAAAAACAAAGCTGAAATGTATGAGGATGTGCACTACAACAGATATAAAATACATTCCTGCTCTACTCAGAAGGGCAGATTAGCAACTAAAAATATGTTCAATTTCAGATGCAAACTCCAGTCCTTGTGTTTCCATGATACACAAGCTCACACTAATTTTTAAGAATACCTGCAGGCATTGTTGAACTGTGGCCTGAGTGTAAAGAGAAGGGCACTGCCCTAAAATTCTAGGGTAACTCCAAGGGTTACCCTGGAAAGCTGAGGTGATATAAAATTCCCATGGTTATTTTCATTGCTCTTAATATTTCACATCCATTGCTACAATTATGTCAAATATGAGAGCAATTAGATACAGAAGAGTTAACTTTACAGAAATAATACTGCTGCTTCAATTCAGAGAGGAAAAGGTGATTTTAAAAAATTATTATTACTAAAATTTCTTCTAAAATGGAGCATTAAATACATATATTCTCCTTATCTATTGATGGATAATAACATTGAGAATGCTCATGCACATCTTTGGTTTGATTAGCAGGAAATAGACTGGTGCCTTCTTTAGTCTAGTCAATATTATTACTTCTTTTCTTTTTTCTCTGCAAATATCAACAATCTATTATAGTATAGGCTTTTTAGGATAAATTTATGTGAAAATTTACCCTCTAGACTCCCTCCTTGGTGTTTTATAGAAATGTGAATCTTAAATATTAATTCACTATACAAAGAAAAATATTTTAGAACAGAGAAATGAAAACAGTTGTGGACTATTGCAAACAAAACATGATACTGAAAAATCTTTCCCTTTTTGCAGGTTTAAATTATACAGAAAAATATTTTTCCATTTGCTACAATTAGCAAGTATCTCTCTCATATGCATTTTTAATGAACAAATTCACATAATAAAACAGTTTGGATCCTGATGGATCACAAAAGATGTTCCATAAAGAACCAGTTGTGACCTTAGATGGGGTGATTCTTTCTGAGCTGAGTATTCAGATCATGTTCAGAACTTAATGGCTGCTCCCTGGCAGCTCATTCTTAATTTGTTGCTTTTTTTTTTCCATTCTGTGTCAGGACTGGGTAAATTGCGTGCTGTCTTTTCAAACATGTCCTCCCAAAACATCTCTTCCCATTGCAATTATACTGCACTCAACTTTGTCCTGGCAGTGCTCAGCTGTGTGATCTCCTATCAGAGGACAGGCTGGCTCTCAGGGACTGCTGTCTGTCTCCATCTGCCCACAAAGAACAGAGCAGTTAATTGCTGTCTTGGACATCAGGGCATTCCTAGCAGCAAAACCAGGCAGTGCTTTCCACTTGGAGCTCTAAAGGCTGGAGAGCTTTCAGAGCCCAGAGAAGAACAAGCTACCCCATCTCTAAATAATCTCAGAGTAAAGGTGAAAGGAATCAAAGGAAAAAATTAGGAAGGAGACGGCACAAGTGAGGGAAGGAGTCAATGAGAATGGTATGAGGACAGGAAAATACCAAAAAAAAAAAAAAAAAAAAGGAGAAAAAGAAAAAATTGGAAAACCCCTGTGAAAGACAAGGACCAGATCTCACATGAAACAGAACTTCAAAGGAAAAAAGCATTCCCTGCTCTGTTCCTCCAGCAACTGTCAGTGATGCAACAGCACATGTCAGGCACCTCCTTGTTTGAGGAATATCAGTGAGGTCCAACTTCCCTGAGTTCCCCATACCAGGAGGTTTCAAATGTTACTTTAAACTGTTCATTATTTGAAGAAAAACAGCAGTCACAGACCCCTGGGGACTAAGACCCCTGCTTGTGTGTCACCCTGGCTGCAGAGCCAGAAACAGCTCTGCTTTTTCCTGGCCTGGGTATGGGGTCTGAAGCCCTGGGAGTGGGAAGGGGGATTTCCTAGGATGAGAACAAGCAGAGCTATCACAGATGAGTGATTTTCAAAGCCAGGACTCATCCCACTACACTTCAATCACCTAAAATTTAAACATCTGGTCCAGGTAAGTTGTCTGGGCTGTCTCCAAGATCGGTGGAGAGATCACTGCCTGTTTAAGACTCTTCTCATCCTTTGACAGGCACTTCTCTATAACATTAGGAAAAAAATTAAATTGAAAATTCTAAAACTTCAAAATGTAATCAGTCTCACTTTCAGGATCAAATTTCTAGGGATTAATCTGAGATTACTAAAGACTTTGTATCAAACAACTCCCAAAATGTCATTCCATGGGCTGGAATCAGAAGCTCATCAGCCTCTTATCACTCTCTCTCTAAATTGTTGTATTTCTCATAAAAAATCCAGAAAGTGCCATAATCAATTATGTCGAAATAACCACCAAATTATCATGTATGTGTAAGTAAACTATCAACTATATTAATTTTCCTAGCTGAATCTGCCATTAATGGGATTAAATGCGCATATTTTCCTTGCTTATTGCTATAGTTGCATGTTCTTTTTCCTTCCCTGTTTTTATTATTTACATTTTTCTTCAACTACCAGCTTTTCTAGGCTTGTGAAATAATCACAGAAGTGAGGAATGGTCTGATGTTACTTGCTGTAAGATATTTAAGGCTTTTAAATAACAGGCCAAATAAGCACAGCTTACAAAAACAGACAGTAACTTCTTGTCTTCATCTGAATTAAATCAAGGAAGGGCCAGACAGGGGAAGAAAAGAACAGAACAGAGGAACCTCCAGAAAACTTGTGACTCTTCCATGATATCGAGCTCTTTTGGGAAAAGCAAAAGCTCAATAAATTTTACCAATTAATCTGTAAATGAAAGTCTGAAGGAGATTATCATCTCAGTTGCTTTTAAAGGAAGTCAACTTCTAGCCCAGAAAAGATGCTATCAGCTGTATATTTCTCCACTGTACACTATTTTTAAAGTTCTGAAAATTTTAGAGGATAACCTACACTGTAGAAGCATTTATATTTTGCTGGATGTGAAATTTTGAAGTTCTAATCTTTGGCACAGAGAAGTACCACTATTCATTGAAACTATTAAACTATTGAAATAGCACTTATTAATGAAAGACTGATAATATTAGTGGATAGCAGATGCAAAGTTTGGCATGTGCTAAACATGGCTCTTTGCTGTAATGCAACCTCAGATAATAATGCAACCTCAGATAATAATGTCAAAAACTTACTGAAATAATGGATCAGTAACATGTATGCAGTGAAGCCTCATTCAGAGCCTGCTAAGATTTCATTTTTTCTTACCTGGTCTCTTCTGTAGCTATAAAGAAACCATCATCTGAAGCATCAAGCCAATTCTGCCTCTGTCTCTTGATCACTGGAATGGTGCTTGTCTTAATGGCACTTGCACTGGCTTGCAAGGCCTTACCATTAGTCATATGGATGTGGGGAGCAGCATGCTGAAATCATAATAAAAGGGAAAGGTGTTTGAAAATAAGCATAAATCCACTAACAAATTCTGCTGTAAAGGGCAGCCTACACACATCTCAAAACCTGGCTCATCTGCCTCAGTAAGTACCTGGGGGTAAGATAACAACCAGCCTGTGACCACTGACATGTTTTATGCATAGGTTTTAAAGCTCTGTAAAAACTAGATTAACTATTCCTAATGCCATTTTATACAAAAAAATATTGAAGCATGAGTCAATGCTATGAACTAAGCAATTCAGAAACAGAAACCCATTGATTTTAGGAGCGAATTAACATTTTCTCAGCAAAAAAACCTAACATCTAAGCAATGAGACACAAGACCTATTTTTACGTGCAAATATGGCATTAAACTAATTTCAATAATTTCATACTTCTCACTTTGTCCTTACTTTGTCTTTGTTTTTAAATAGAAGTCATTGAATAAGACAAGTGTTTTGGTCCTGCTGCTAACCTGAATGGAAGCAGGAAAGCGAAGGTTTCTAACACCATGGTGCCATGGTTCTTAGGTTTACTCACTGGTCTTTAGCTAGTTAGAGCTACCTGCATCTGCATTCATTTCATAGCTGATAACATCAAACTGAAAATGATGCATTGATTTTCCACCAAACCTTTACCTGGAGTAATTCTGCAATGAAAGCAAGTAGTCAGGTCTCACAAGAGAAGCTGCCTTTTAACACATGAGGAGAGAGTGAAAATGTTTTCTGTATCATCTGTAGGTAATGTTTTGGAAGAATATACCATGACAAAAATATTAATCTTGGAAATCTTAATCTTGTTTCCCACATAATTGATTAACAGCAGGACTAACTAACAACTGGACAAAACCAGTTACGATAGAAGACATTATACAAATATGAAAATTTGCTTACTTTATCTCACATGGATTCAGCATCATGTTTTCTTAGGAAGAAGTACTATTTTCTTGGTGAAATGATACCAGTATTCCACATTACTGATAGCATTTGTGTAACATTCCTAAAATGCACCCAGTTCTGGACATTTGTGGGAGTACCCCCTAAATAGGGGATCAACATCAGTCACTGAGTAAGGAAAGGATGAGTAGCACTCACAAAGACCAGCAGAACAGAGCACAGAACTGATCTCTTAAATTATGTCATAAAAACATAAAAGCCAGAAAAGATAAACAAAGACATATTTTTTTCTGAACAATTCTTATGCTCACATTCAAAGCATTATATTCACATTTTGACACAACTTTCACCACAGCTTGATCCACACCATTTGCTCTCTCCAGCAGGACAAATTTATGCATTGGACAAAAAATTCCAGTATTCATTATGCTACTGCAAGTAACTGAGCCATCTCCTCTGTGATTCCTTAGATCTCATGCAACAAAACCAAACAAGAAGAGGAGACACAAGACATCATATTTGAGTGAGTCACATATAAATCTTTCTTAAGAGCTAAACTATTTTCCTTTGTCTTAAAAACAAAGAAGATTTATGGTGAATTTAGTTGTTGTTGCTCACAGGGTCATAAAACTGTCTTAGCAGCCCTTTTAAATATTTACCCAATTTTTGTCCATTTTTTCATTCAGTGTCTAGACTGCAGTTTGGTTTTCACATATTTTTTTGTATTGGCTTTGGTGGGGACAAAGACCTAAAAGACATGCTACTAGAAGTAATTCAGTTGTTATTTAGAATAAATTCATAATAAAATGCATAGGTGCTATGAAATTAGAAATCCATGAAGGTTCTTAACTGCTGATCTCTTCTTGTACATAGTGGGTGGTGCTCAAAAAGAGAGTAAAAAGTCATGCATGGAAAACATTGCCACACATCAGATTTCCTATGAAATATTTGTATCTGGCAGTTGCCAGCACCACACACTACAGAGGAAAATTCCAGGGCTCCAGTGGTATATTTTTGTTGTGCTTCTCTACTCAATAATGGATTTATGTTATCTCATATAATGGTTCCGATGTTTTCCTGAGCTCCTTTCTAATACACCATTGAATGTACCCTTTATTCTAGATAAGAAGTGCAGGCAAAAAATGTTCAGAAAATATACAAGGTACAAAAAGCATCTTTCCTGTGGCATAATATGCCACATAATATGAAGAACAGTGAAGCCTGATGGAAAAAGTACTTGTCTTTTCACAACACTTTTTCCCCTGGCAGAGCCAGATATTGCAACTAATTCTGAACTTCTGTTGTTTCCACTTATATTAGCCCTAACCCTCATTCCAGGCAAGAGATAACATTATAGAAAATGACACAAGGCTTACAATATAATCTCATTTCTGTAGCATCAATTTGGTTAGAATTTTCTCTTTTATTCCCTTTCTATCCCAGCCCTTTCAAACTATTTGAAGAAATTAATTACATTTCACATAAGGACAAGAGAAAAATAAGATCATTGTTCTCCAGTCTGTGCTAGGAACCACATTAATTTCAAGTTAATAAAAACAATTGAAGCTCTTGACCAAGAAATCAGTTCATTAGTTCCTCTCAAAAAATATATTCACCAATGTGTATGAAAATGAGCATTCAATGCCACTGTCACACTAATAGCAACACTAAGAGCAAAATGAACTTTCATACAAAGTACTCTTTAAATGCCTTTCTTTTATGATGATGATGAATTCAAATTTTCCTCCATAGCACACAGTTATGTCAGAAAAAGCCTCAGGAATACTCCCTGTGCTACCACAGAAGTCCTTCTCATTTAAAACTGCTTGCAAAAGGCTTCAGTAACTTCCTCACCACACCACCATGTGCAATCAGCTGCTGCTGCTTTGATTTTGACTGTGTACATCACTAATGAGCAGTGCTCTGAGTATGCAACAGAGCCACTGGTGTTAAGGTTCTGCATGCCAGGGGCACGTCAGAGCAGCACCTGAGCATCAGGAGTTTGAGTTTTGGGCAATCTTCCTCTGTGATGAGTGACTGCTTTCTCCCAAGTTCTCCTTCTCAGTCTGAGTACACTCCTTGAGTTCTCTTGTTCATCTGGGACAAAATTGTTCCATGCTCAAAAGACATCAGGAGAAAAACCTTTGAGTGCACTTCAAAGAAAAACTTCTCAAGACAAAGGGAGTTCTGATTCAGGCAAACTTACATAAAGAACACAAATATTTAAGTCATCACGGGGTTATCTCTGGGAAGAGTCTCACCTGTCAAACAGGAGGTGTCTGAGCTGCAGACTGAATGCACCCTCACAGACTGAAGGCAATCTTTTCAAGGTCTTCAATAAAAGACTTTACATAAAGACGGGTTATTGTGCAGCTTCACCTTCCCCCTGCTGATCCACTTCTCTGCTGCTTCCAAGCACTGCTCATCAAAACTTGTCTGGCAGGGGCATTAATTTCCCATCTGCATTCGTTTCACAGTGGGCAACTCAGACACCTCCAACTTCCAAGGAATGCAGGTGATCCCTTCATGAAGAAGCTACATGTCTTTGTCCCTGTCAAACCTTCTGGAAGCAGCAGCACTGAGTTTCAATGGTAAATCAGGTCTTTCAACACAAGGTGCACTAGGCAAAAAGCTTTGCTGTGGCAGGGAAGCCAAGGAAATGACTGTAGAGGGTCACTATACACATGACACCTGCTCTAGTGGCAGCTATGAGTCCAATGAAGTCTGGATACCATCCCAAAAACATCTTATATTAAAGTGGCAACTTAATACAGCACTTTTATTATCGAGAGTAGATCTGTCCTCACTGGCTCCCAGAGAAGCACAAGGATACTGAGATGCATAATGGTAAGTCAAAAGAGGAACCCTGTACATCCCAAATTCCAGTCTAGGTTCTTGCCTATAAGTTGCTCAATTTGTACTGCTACATAAGTGGTTGAACATTTATTCATTGAGAGCCACTAAAAATTGTGAAAAGAGGCTCAGGTCTGAAAAGACATTCAGTTTTGAAATAAAATATATAACACCTACAGTAATTCAAAGTGTAAAAAATAACAGTGAACATTTATACTATGGCTGAAGGAATGCTTAACTGGACTACCATAAATTCCTAAGTGAATTTCAAGTTATGATTTCTCATGTTTTCCTCCATTGTTCCAAAAAGGAAAACATTCCCATTGCCTTAAATTAGCAAATTTTTTTTTTTTGCATCTTTAAACAAAAACAAAAAAAATCAATTCAAAGCAAACTGAGAAAAAGAAGCTCTCCACAAGGACAAAAAAAGTCACTAGAAGAAATCAGCTATGCCCAAATGACTGGCAAGAAACCATATTAATTGGTTCCATATATTTTGTATTGACCTGATTATACAATACATCATTTAAAACAAGTTTAGAATTACCTTAAGTTTAAATCAGGTATTGATTCTCTTTTGCCACACCTGAAGTATTCCTATTTCCAAAGGGATTAGCATTATACCTTTAATAAGCATCAAGGTTTGGGGCTGGTTTAGTTGTTCATAGAAATGTGAGATGAATGCAAAAATTAATACCCAAAATCTCTACAGTGCATGAAGTTGCAAATGTTGATAATAGCATGCAGACACACAACCATTTTGGGTGTAGAATTTCATTTAAAAACCCAGAGGCTATTAAAAATGAAAGATTTTCACACAACAGATCATACACAAGAAAATAACCAAGTACTCAACACAAGTATAACTTTGGAACCTCTGGATTTGCTACCAAACTGTTCGCAAACACCTACAATAGTTGTAGTGCTGAAAATGTAAGTCAATGACTTTTCTGTGCAAAGGAAAAAAAAAACCACCAAAAAGCCCCCAAAGAAACAACCCTCCTAAAAGATGACAGCTGACTTGCCAAAGCATCTGGGCTAAAATACTGCAATGTTTATAGTCCCTGTTTGTCATATATGGTATACACAAGCTATATAACCTCTGAATAAATCATGCCTTAGGAGGTATCATTTTGAAGTAAATAGTTATTTACTGAAATCAGTAAATTAATAATGAAAGATTAAACTAGGCATCTATGCACAGAATAAAAGGAAATTTATTTTAAGGGTAAAGCAGCACATGCTCTCCCTTTCCCCCCAACACACAGCTGCTTAAAATATTTTCTGGGTTTTTATTTTTATGAACAAGAATCTGAAACAAAAAATAGGCAGCTATCATTGCATTTAAATACAGAAGAAAAATTCTTGTAATGTCCTCAGAAAAACTGCACTTCGTTTTTTTAGCAGAGCACACTTATACTTCACTGGCTTTGACTTCAGCATAAATCTGAATCTTCAGAGGCAAGATCAGATTTAATGCCTTACATTATTTCAATAACTATACATGCAACTTTAAAGAACTTCAAATACTTCACCTTGGTAAGACAAAAGTTCTTTTACATCAAAGCAGTCAAGGCAGTGATACAAATTTGCTTTGGTACCTGTCTCATTCTAATGCCTAAAGGTCATGCTTTAACTTTTTACGTTACCATATAACCATAATCAGTCAGAAAATGGGGATTTCATTTCAGAATAACTATTTATTGCAGTAGGGATTACACACTGGTTCTCAGCAGTACTGCTTTACTACATCTGTATTGAATGTATAATCTCATATTGTTTCTAACACAAAGAATACCTTATTTTCTGGTTTTACTGACAATTTCTACTTACTCTTTGGGGAGTAAGAAATTTCCTTTTACACATTCAGTTATGCTTTAGTTGCAGAGAAGAGCACACATTACTAAAACAATTTCTCACTTAGCAGAATACTTACTTTTATTTCTACCTTTATTTAAGTGCAATGAACAATTACTGCGCACTGACTGCAGAACATTCGTTCAAGGTCTGAGCCATCTGAGCTGTCAGCAGAGTGGTCTGAGAGGTTCACAACACAGGAACCTCAAGAACTCAAGCTACTTAAAAACCTTTACCTTCTCTCTTTAAAAGTTAGGACGTGTTTTGGTGTGAGAAAAAAAATCCACTTTTGGCTCAGTTTTTAGAACTGTTCTGATAGGTTAATGGAAAAGAGAGACTGAGTATCTTCGGGGTACAATTAACAGGACAAAAAAGAGTAAAGGTAAAGCAGAGTGAAGGGTTCCCCAGCTTCAACACGATTGCCCTGTTCTTTTCCCAACACCAATGCAGCACATAAAAAACATTGAAAAGTTTTTCAACCCCTTCCACAATTTTATAACGAAGGAATATACTTGAATAAATAAGCATCTTCTTTTGAAATGGGTGTATTTAAAACAAATTCATTTCCAACAAGGATTACATCACATCTAGTAGGAAACACAAACATCACTTTCCAGACATCTCTACTATTTTGAAATGTTGTGATCTGTAGTCCTTACCTATTTATAATTCATTTGCACTGGATTATTAATGGCCATTGATGATAAAAACACTGAACTATATTAACCTTTTATCCCCTGTAGAGTCAAGAAATCCATGGGGGAATTTACATGTCCCATAAATGCCACACATAAAGGATAAGTAAATAAATTTGAAGGGACACCCCAAAAACTGTAGGCATGAAAACAAACAAGTTCATGTCACGATTTGCTGGGGTTTATTCTAAAATTTTAACACTCCCCCCAAAAACTGGTCTTTTCCAAAAGCAGAAAGCCCTTTCCTCAAACACCCACAGGACAGGCATCGATCATTCCCTGTCAGAGAAAGGTTTTCTCTATGTGAATTGTTGTTCAGGCCTTACCCAACTTTATTAGGAGTTTGAAAGAGACCAACATTTCTCACCCTATAAAAATGCAAGATAGACACTAAGTGCATGATATTTTTTTACATAAAGATTTCTAATCTCATTTTTTGAAGGTGTATCTGTCCACTTAAACATTTCCCTGTTTCTGAAACCTAAATTATCAAACTCAAGGTAGAGTCAGAAACTGGCCTCTGAGGAATGTGATGCAAGAAAGTACTCAGCTATTGTGCTGAAATTTAAATGTGCTCTGCCCCATGTGATACAGACATAATGCAAGAAATTTTAATTTGACATAATCAAAAATTACTTAAACACAGAACACAGAATTGTAGTTGAATTTTTCAGCCATTCAAACTGACAGAACTGTTACCTCTTAAACCCTTTAATCTCTCATTTTTTCCCCAAGATTTCTGATGAAATAAAGACAGACTTATTTTATGTCTACATAATTATATCTACATATTGGACTTTATTTAAAAAAAAGCCAATGGCTTAGGATACTACCATATTTACTTAATTTTAAAGGAAAAATTGTAGCTATAGGCATATCAATGCCTATAATCTCCTCTATACTTACCATGATTGTTCTTGTTGTATGGCTGGATGATTCTGGAAAATAAAAGAACCACAGTGTATTAGAATGTTTTCTTTATCCACAAAAGGCCTATGTTCTGATGCTCACCCTGGAGGCTAAGATGCTACTGCTCAGCTACAACAATGAACACATCAAAAATGCAGAGACTGGAAAGCTTTCTCATGAAACGAGCATGAGACTCATCACTGATCCCAAATATATATGGCATGCTATAATATGCTGTTAACTGTACTCATTCTCTTTGCTTAATTATCCTTTTCTGCAAGAAAATATAAAAATGGAACTAATTCATAATTCATGTTTGAAGAAGTGAGGGTTTTTTAATTTTGCTTTTAACATATGGCATCATGAAGGATCAGTTCTGCAGACAAAAATACAGATAGTATCAACATAATTCCATTACTTCTCACATTTCAAAAAAAGTTTTATAAAACTAGACAACGCCTTTTCTGAGAATTTTGAGGTGGATGCTCAGTTTGAAAATAACAAAGCTTATTGAGAAATGCAACATGCAGAAAAGTTAACTGTTCTCTCCAATATGATAAATCACAAGTCATCCAACTGAGCTCATGGTTATATTATTTATATTTATATTTATATTTATATTTATATTTATATTTATATTTATATTTATATTTATATTTATATTTATATTTATATTTATATTTATATTTATAGCAGAGCAATCACTACTAGGCCAATAATTAACACAGATTTCACCCTGCTGTTTAACTCAGATTACTTTTGCTTTTTTCTTTCCCCAAGAACAGAAATTGCACTCTCTTTCGCTTTAAATAGTTACAGTTCACATATTAGAGATCTTTCTTTTTGAAAGCAGTGCAACTTCAGTAACAAAACATAAACAGTTAAAAATCCTGCAAGAAAACTCACTGCTGGTCTGTAAGCTGCAAGATGATCCTACCAGCAATCTCTCAGACTCGCTAAAAATTTTGGATGGGACACCTTGGCTATAGAGAGTTCTTAAGGAAGGGACATTTATCAAAACTACATGTTTTTATAAAATGTACACTAATCTGAATCAATTGAATCAGCAGAGTCTCAGTTCTGCAAGTGAGATAAATGCTAAATAATTACTTTTTTTTTTGTTTGCTTGTTACTCTTGTCTTGGCTCCAAATTGCAATTTACAGGGTTTCCAGCTAGTATCACTTACACAAAGAATTCTTGAGGGATTTTATTATTGTTAAAAATAGTATTAGAGATAATAAAAGGACATGGGAACAGCTGCATATCTCCTTCTAATAAAAAAATAAAAAAAAAAAAAAGGTAATTATGGTAAGCCAGTTTAAACATCTCAAACTATTTCTAAACTCCAACATGCAACAAAAAATCCAGTATCTACTTTACATTTGTACAAGTCTTCATCCTTAATCAATTTTCAAATAGAGACATTTATATCACTAAGGTACTGTAATGTGAATACCTACCTAAAGCCAGCAATATCTTAGTTGTGAGCTCCTCTACCAGCCATCTTTTCCTCTCTTTTTTCACATAAACGTTATCATACACAAAAATACATTTAGGTCACCGGTCCTCCAGGCAATTCTTAAACTGGTAGTATAAGAACTAAATATTGTGACAGTCTACTGTTTACTGGTACTTGAACATATTGGCAGTCTTAAAGAGTAAGAGAAGATCACAGTAGAGTGAAGAACTCTGTAATCTGTTAAATTTTTATCTTCAGAGTAATTTATGTTATTTAAACTTTTTTTTTTAATACATCCCAGTAAAATAACATTTCAGGACCTGAATATTCCTGAGAAAACACAGAGACTGGATTAATGGATTAATGAATAACTGAGACTAAGATTCATTCCACTTATAAGCACAAATACCCAGAAAAAAAAAAAAAACCAACCACCTTATCTCCAAGAACACAATGTTTCCTGACAAGTCCTGAACTTAGGCAGAGTTATCCACAAAGTTAAACACAAGAATGGGGCTTCTTGCCTCTTGAAATACAGAAGAGGTACATTACAGAGTGCTTTCAGTCACTCCCAAAATGATCAAAGCTGACAAACAAAAATCCATATTTTTTATACTGAGATACTTGAAACCTTCCCTCTTACTCAGAGGTGCTGTGCTTTTGGCACAGCTCTATATGCCAAATCTATAAAATCTATGCTTAGCCACGATTGTCCCAAAATACGCAGACATGCTTTCATTCGGTTGTCTGTGAAACTGAGAAGTTCTCCCTAAAATGAGCTGAGGAACAAATGAATTTTCCTGGAAATTGTTAAACAGTGTATTTTTGGAAAGAACCTGACAGGCGCTGTTAATGCAGTGCCAGCAGCTGTTAACTCCAGGATATTAACATATTGATAACCTAATAATAAAACCCAACCAAGAAGTGAAAAAAGATGTTATATTTTTAAATATTCCTGTTATACCATGCAATGGAATCATTCTCTTTTTTTTTGCATGTATTTTTCTTGCTTTAGATACAGAAACATCATCTAAGTTGCCAAACATCAGAGACCTCAGTATATCCATAAATACAAATGTAGAAAAAGAACTGTTTAATAGGTAGGTATAGTCAAAAGATTCTAGGATCTAGCAAAGACTAATAATTAAGGTGCCATTGTTACACAATGGCACCTTAATTATTGTACCTTATATACACAGTATATAAGAGTTTAAACTCTTATATACTGTGATACACAAATATTCAGACTTTAGAACTGAAGAGACACCGATTTCTTCTAGAAAATAATTATACTCTGACTTGGCAGGCTCTGAAAAATACTTATGCCTGGACACACCAGCCAATTTTATGAAAAACATTTAACTAAGGCAACTAACTTTGCTTAAAAAGGCAATTAGCCACCAAAAACACAGCGTTGGAAACCTTCACAGAAGATCTGCACACCAATGCAAACTTCAGTGCAGCTTAAGGGCATCAGAGATTATTTAAAACCACAAAATTCTTGGTGTTGAACAGAACAGAAAACAAAACTTTGGATTTTCATTTTTATCTGCCAAGTTCTACAATGCCTTAGGGAATTGATCTAATCTGGCTCGAATTTTAGTGAAGCTGGCAGCAGTGGACACTTGGTTTATAAGTGAGTTCTTACAGGAAAGGATTTCGTGCAAGACAGTGATCTGTACTTGTCGCTCTATTGGGAACGGCGAGAAGAACGACACAGACTCTCTTGGGAGTTGAACAGGAGAATTTCTCCTCTGGTTTATTACCTCAGATCTTTTTTATAGACCAATACATGAAAGTACAGAAAGGTAAAACTCTTATTGGTCAGTAACACATCACCATCATTGGTCAGTGGGGTTCACCACCCCTCGACCTTCTCTTGCAAGAAAACAAGAAACTGACAAACAGCACCTGCAAGGCTGTCTTCTATCTCTGAGGATTGTTTTAATTCCTCCTTATGATTTCCCAGGCCACTTTCTCAGGCAAGTCTGAGAAAGTTATGTGGCCTGCTATTCCACATGCACAGTGCTTCCTGCTTCATAGCTAGCATCCATATGTACTTGCACCATTTCAGTGGGAAGGGAACTCCAGGACAGAGACTGATTTCCCCCTTAAGGCCAATGAAGTGCCAGGGAAGTAGACTGCTCCATTTTAAGCAGAACTGGCCAGACACCATCACTACTAACAAGGGTTTACAGTTCTGTGATGTGTGGGAATTTCAGTAAAAACAGCTTCAATGCTGGCAAGATGTTAATAAGTTTATTATTGTGGAGAAATTGATGCACCAACAACAGAAACTGCCTAAGATGCTCCTGTACGCTTTCTTCAACATATTTGAACTCAAATAGAAATAAGTAAGCTGCAGAAGAAATTTCCTCACATTAGAATGTGCTTTACCAACTATGTTGATCAATCAGGTGTTTCTACCCGTTTCCAGGCAGTAGGACACCATAAAATTTCCCACTGTAAAACCATTTAAAGCTAAATCAGAAAAAGTGCACTGCTCAGGGGTGGTGTCAGCTATGTCATTATTTCAAGTTTACATATTATTTCCCAGCAACATGGTTTTTTTTATTACACATCAGAACCCTTTTCCAGCTGTTCATGTGTTATTTGTATATGTGATATTTTTTATTTCTGCTGATAGAAAACTGAGTTACCTGATATTTCTCTTTTTCATGTAACGAGATCATTGACAACAATAATGGGTGAAACATTCCCTACTTCTAATACTTCCAGAATACATATGCTTGAAGATAATGTGAATTTGACAGGTGGGAAATAAAGGCAGACTGGCAATTGCAGAGCTGTTTAATCCTAGCAACATCTCAGTTTATGATGCTGCCTAAGACTTTAAAGGTTAATTATACCTAGGATGGACCACCTTATGAAAAAATCTGAGGAAGGAAGACTGCTTTGTTGTTTTGCCTCCATTTGGGTTATTTTTGAGTAACATTTTTGGGAATGTTTTGAGTAACTAAACATAATTGTTTTCTTCTTCGTCCCAGTTTGCAGCAACTGAACAAGTGACATTTTTAACTCAAAAGTATTATTAAAAATTAATAAATACATATGTATATCTTATACTAAGAATGATTTTTGAGGAAGACTGTTACTCTCTCAAGACAGAAATTTTATACACTGGAGAAAGAATATACAAATTAAAAAAACCAAAAACCCACAAAAAATTATCACAGACCAGACACAGGATCTTTCCAGTTCCACTGCCTAAGCATTTTGTGAAGGTGCCTTCCCTACTGCATTATGTACTAAAATTGTTAAGAGCTATTGCTCTGCAATCACAGCTTACAAAAAATAATCAACCTATTTGACAGTAATCATACACAGAATCACTCCGTGTATGAACTCCAGATCTTGAATCCAGAGCACATAATTCAGGAGGTAATATGCTGCTAAACCTGTTATCAAATAGACAGGATTCTCTTTCTGCAACTGTAATTCTTTAAAATAATATTAGGGGAATTCTAGGAATTAAGTGATTCTAGGAATTAAGCTCTGGCTATCTGTATTGTGGTTTAAATGTTAACTTCATTACAGCATTGTTTGCTGTTTGAAGAGCTGATTCATTCTGGCAGTTAGAAAAACCAGGGTTACTGCAGTTTCATGGCTACACATTAGCTGTGTATTAAAGCAAGAAACGCTGATCCAACAGCAGAAATGGGGCACTTTACCATGAAGTGCCCTTTCGTCCACCTGGGATCCCACATGTCTTGCTCTTTCTGATCCCTGCTGTCACCAGTGTTACCAGCAACATTTGCTGCACTGGTGAGTTCAGGGATGCAACACACCAATTTCTCATAAACATTCACTTCCTTGGCACAACAAAAACAAAGTGATCTATGGCACACTCAAAGTAGTGCTTTAAAGCCTGAATATGACACTAGATTTGTGCTTTTCTTGTGAATCAATGGTAGGCAAAGAAACCTTACAAAACCAAAGATACATTTTTGAAACAAAGGAATAAATGCAGAAGGAATTAATAATAGTCCCTTAATCAATTTCTAATGTACTTTCACCCTGGGAAATAATGCACATTTGTCAAGACACAGTAAGCATGTAAGCATTTCAGTTGAATGGAAATTGTATTTTGACTTTGGCATAACAAAAGTAATCGCTGTCTGTATTTTAAAAAATGCACAACATGCTTAGAAATAATTCTTTCTCAGAGGAAATCCAAGGAAACCTGGGTTTAAAGAAATGTTTTTGCTCCTCCCAAGCTCTCCTGTGGCCAAATTACACTGCTTACCTTTTCTCACTGAAAAATACCCTGCAGCTTAAGCAGTCATTAGACAGAGAATGGAAGACTGTCCTTTTACTTCAAATAGAGCTCAAATAATTGGAAGATAATTCTAATTAAATTCAGTGTACATGTTTATCACTGAGAGACAAAAAATAATTTTCTCAAATTTAAGAAATTCTAGGAGGAAAAGATACTTCTTTTTTTTTTTTTTTTTGGACAAAAATATTTTCCTCCTACTTGGTTATTTTTCACGTTAAATCACAATATTATTTGCATCACTGTGTTTGGAGAAAAGAAGACCAAAGAGGGAAGTGGGGAATCATCAACTCATTGTTTTGTAACACAAAAATTTAAATAGGGAAAAAAAAATTACTTGATATATGCAAACATGACTTCTAGAAGCTTAGTTCTACGAATGACTGACAATGTCAGCAGTAACATCCTGGGGTAATTAAGGTCTGTGTCACTTTTCAGGCACATTATTTGGGCTCTGGAAGTTGTCAGTAGCTCATCATCTTCAATATCATCATTTGTACCACTGCAAAAACAAGTGAATTTACTGACCACAGAAATGTAGGCTTTAGAGCATTTTAGTTTCCTAATAAATATTTAAAATTATTGCTTCCAACTGCACAGTGAAAATAGAGAGAAATTGGCTTGTGCAAGTTGCAAAATTTAAACGTAAAAAGGTTGTTAGGTCAATCTCTTGAAGGTCAGAGATGGTTTTAATGACTTTGTATAGAAAGGTAGGACTATCCTCCTAAGTATTTCCTATAATAAGCATAAAAGCAATATATTTCAGGAAGTAACTAAGAGGCACAAACACCTTTTCATATTCCTTTGCTTTCCCAGTAAATGACAGTAACACAGCATAATTTTTTCCTAAGAGATCTATTTTCCATGTTCACATTTCCATCAATACCACTGCACACATTTGACTGAGAAATCTGTAGATGAATATTTTAAAGCATTTCCAGCTATACCAAAGACCAAAGCTACAACACGCATGTCCTAAGCAAACTTCAGAAGAAAAACTGACTGTGGAGCAATATATAGCTTTTGTCTCTCACTTTTGGGAAGAGTGAGTATACACAACCCAGAATTAATCATACCTTGTGTTTCAGCATGGAAGAAATGGCAAAATTTCACATAGCAGCTTGCTTGCCACAACTAGTTTCTTCTCTTTCAACTGGAAATCACTGGTATTTTAAATGAGGTTTATAACAATTTTGGTAGGTTTTTGGTACGTTTGGTAGGTTTTTATTACTATGTAAGAGAAAATTTAGGGTTTTCTTTTTCAAAGTAACAGAGCACCAGATGTTTTTTGATATCGATCCATGCTGCTCCTCTGCCACCATAACAGAACATCTCTGTCTCTGCCAAAAAATAGTATTGTGATAATGACAGGCACCTTTGAGATAAAACAACTCACTCACTACTGAAAAATTCCATCCTAGAGTGAAAACTCCTTCCCTTTAATGTACTTTCACATAGTATTATGTGAACTTAATTATAATGAAGCTTGTATTATAATTATTTTCTCTGTTTTAAGAAAATTGGAGTGACTTGAATTGACTGTCTGTCAGTCAGACTGCTTATGTTTTCATCTGTTTGTCATAAATTCCCCATGGAAAAATAGGGGTGAAAATTAAGCCTTTCTATTTTACTCATCTCCTGAACAGCCAATAGTATCACCCATAAACACAGAGAGAAGGATTGACCAAGACACTATTTAAGAGAGAAGGTACACCTTTTTGAGATATTTCTCTGTTTGCCAATTTCTCATGTCACCTTCTCATCCTGCCAGGCCAGAGGTGTGTGGGTTCCTAGGAAAACAGACCCTAAAATTGTTGCCTCATTCCTAGATACTTCATGTATCTGCTGCACACTTCAGTATATTCCAGAACATTTCAAATTTGACTGTTGAAAGAATCCTCTTCAAGGTAGCGGGACGTCTCAGACTGAAGCACTAAAGGTATGGCAGGGAAGAGGAGGATCAGGGTTGTTGATTTGGGTCTCTTCAGCTATGAAAACCTGCTTCTTTTATTTTTGTCCACAACATGAAAATGGTATCAACAGGCAGAGACAGATTTCTATACCTCATTAGTGATGCTGATGCCTTGGACATCCTGTGGATATTCAGGTTCTCATGCATGAAAGGTAAGGAGATGCGTGACAGATGAAAGAGATTATTCTTGTGTAAAATACCTCTATCTCATGTTTGCAAATACTATAAGAAAAATTATCATTACTCACCCTGCCAAAACAATAGGCTGATGTGAAATTTGACTACTTGGACGCACTGTTGCTCACAGTTAAGCAGCTTGTGGGAGAAAGTAATTGCTTGGAATAATTTCAGACACTGTAATTTAAAGATCAGATTCAAAATATCTAAAGCACTTTACAGTCACACCTAAATCTTCCCATCATCAACTCCAGTAACAAAATTGGATACATGTAACCTTCTGCAACATCGTGATTTTCTGAAGATGGAATTTTCCCACTTGAAAGAGGCTATCTTCATGGCAGAGAACCACTTAAATATCTTATGCTGACTTTAATTTCAGCAGCAATTGAAATGCTGCAACTCAAAGTAGTTAAAAGCTCCAGCATATATATTACACAAAAACTTCTCAAAGTGACTTTTCCAGAACAGCAAAATGCCAGTTCACTGGCATTTTTGATTACATTTTACAGAACGCAAGATTTGCTGTTGTTTGAAAATAAAATGAAAAACACTTTTCTAAGACCATCCAGCAAAAGTCTGCCTCCTAATTAGGGACACAAAAACCTACAAGATCCTCTTTCTAGCTACAATACACAGTGTTTAAGCAGAGCAATTTCACTCACGTCCATGACTGACAATAACAAGATCTCACAGCACAACATCCCCATTAGGAAAAGATAAATGAGCTCCCTCATCATTCCCAACAATGATCATGCAAAATCAGTCAAAAGCACCAAATTCCCTCACCCCTATCAATGCACCTCACCTTTTCTGGAGGTGCATCCATGGAAGGCTGAAAGGGAATCTTGTGCTGCATTGGTGAAAAGCAAAACTCAAGCCAATGTAAGACTTGTATAAGAAATGCTAATCATATTCTTGTTTATTACTCTTAAAATCATTTAACTAAATATTAATGATGTTTCTCATAATCTTCCCCCAATTCCACAAGGAGGCATAAAAAGGTGCCATTTCCATAATGTTCTGCTATATTCAAAGCAAATAATTATTAATTTGCTAAAGAAAAAATTCTGCCAAAATAAGGCGCTCATCTGGGCAGTAAGATTGACTTAAATTATGCTAATCTAAATATATATTTGCACAAGCCTAAGTAACATTTATTTAAATGCTGTGAAATACTGTATAACTTAAGTAAACATATTTATGTGGCTTTCTCACAACAAATATCTAATAGTGTTGGAAAAAAAGTAAACTTGAAAATGCAGACATTTCCATGCCAATAATATTAAGATTATGAAAACAGCAAATGAGATTTAATATAAGCCTCCTGTGCTCCTTTGTGTTTGCTCATTTCAACAAAGCATGCACTCACTGAAAGGCAAAATCTGTCATCATCTCTATATCAGGCTTTCTGGATACCGTTAATTGATACAACACAATCAAACCCCCAGCAATCGATAGTATTTTGGAACCAAAAAAGCTTTTTAGTATATTTATAGTAACACAAAAACTCTGGGGGCTGGTAAAACCTTTCACTGCACAAATAGTACACTGTGGTCAGGGAAATGATACAGAAACCACCACTTCCCAAGATGATGTAGTACTGAAGAGAAGCTGGATGAAATACAAGCAAAAAATATTAAAAATTTATATTTACCAATAATCCGATGAGGAGATAAATGGTAAATATTGAAGGTTGACCGACTTTTAAATCAGTAGAAATGGAATATGTGCTGTAGAACCTAGTTACTGCTAGTTTGTTACCTTTCATTGAATTTTATTTACACTTTTCCACATTTTAATTAGAGTGGCAAGAATAATAACTAAAATAGCCATTTTTAATACTAAGACAGTAATTTTTGCACTTAAAAAAAATGCAGATTTCACTTATTTAGGATGTACACTTTCCAGTATGTTGTTTTCACAGAACAGATAAGCAGAAATATCTCCTAAAGCAATGACTTGCAGTTCTCAATACTAATTTTTCAAATTAGGTGTTATTTTGTGTCAATTGCCTTAACACAGCTGACTGTTTGATGCACACTAATTAAAGTAGCTAATGACTGGTTTTACACACTCTTTGAGGAGAACATCCATACTAAGTAGAAGAAAAATTTTACAGATTTCCAAGCATGCCTCCTTACAGAGACATAAGGAGGGGCCTAATCATAATGATTACCTTGAACTAACTCCTACAGCCTTCTCTGCTGGAGAAATGTGCAGGATGCAGCAGTCAGTCTTCTCACAGATAAGAAGTGATAGGACAAGAGGAAATAACTTCAGGTGATGCCAGGGACAGCTTAGGTTGGATATTAGGGAAAGCCACTGAAAGCACAGTTGAGCACTGGAACAGGCTGCCCAGGGAAGTGGTTGAGTCACCATCCCTGGAGGGATTTAACAGTTGTGGCATGTAGGGTTTAGTGGTGGGCTTAGCAGTGCTGAGTTAAGGGTTGGACTTAATCTTTCAGGTCTTTTCCAACTGAAAGCATTCTTTGATTATCTTTACATCCAGGAAAATTAACTCATCACTCAAGCTTACATGAAGAGTCCAGTCTAATGGCCAGCATTGACGGAGGGGGAGGCCTTTGTCCACATTCTCATGCAGCAACTACTAAACCATTCATGCACGACTCCAAAGGTTGCAGTGGAAAGTCAGCATTTATGGCTCTGCCTACTAAGGCAGATATCTTATTTTCTTCCAACTAGTTGTAAGCACATGGTGTCACTTTGGTCCCCAAAGAGCCTGTGCTGCTGTGAATGTTGTTTGTCTGTGGTGTAATAGCTGCATGCTGAGCAGAATGAAAGCAATCCTCTCTTCTCAGTAACCACTTCTTGTCAAAGGATGCCACGATTCCTATCTAGGTGTTATTAAATGTACAGTAGGTGTTTTCACTGCAGTATACAAATAGTGTTTGCAATGACAGAAAAACACGATTATGGGGAAGATGATGGATAACAAATCCAGTTTTCTTCCCTTTATTTGGAATACTGCTTCTTTGAGCTTGTCTGAAAGGCAATTTCTCTCCTTCCTACCTTGACCTATTCTGTGAAGCATGAAAGCAGACAGACAACTCTTTTGTGAACACCATCTCCTGAACAGTCTATTTGAGAGCCCAAAGTCTGACAGATTTCTACTGTCAATAAACTTATTCAATTACAGAACAACTAAGCTAATAGCTTACAGAAGTTATATCTCAAAAAGAGGTATCAGGAATGCATGCATTTTCTTTTAGTGTAAACATTATATCCTGCTGGATTCTCCTCTTATTTGGACAAGGTAACCGTTTACAGTAGAGTTGAAAAATCTTTCTGTTTGGTAAAGAAAAAAAAAAAATCATCAATAATGCACAGTCACTTTTCAGGATAAAAAATAAAGATTATTTGAGAAAAGTTAGTCTTACCCACAAATTTCCATCCTTTTTTTTCGTTTGTTTGTTTTATTTTTCACACAGCTTTATTCCTGCTGTCAGTTTGCACTGAGGTGCAATGAAGTAGCTGCATACACCAGGCCTAAAAATCACCTCTTGGCATACAGGAAAAAGCATACAGGAAAAAGCCTCTCCTGCACCTCTTTTGCTTCCTTCTCTGCAGGGACAGTGGCTTTGCAAAAAGCCAAAATAAAACATGATGCACCTCTGCCTTCAGCAAATATGTTTTTCTTCTCATTTTTTGGTTAATCAAGACCAGTAAGAAAAATGGCAAATGGAGTTTTTGTAAGAGAAGGCTCTTACAAAATATATCGTTATATCAATATATCGTTATTCAACAAATAAGCACCACCATTCATTGCACTGCTGCTATAAACATACCATCCATTATCTTACATTTTCCTAAGTATGTACACTCTCATTTAATGTTACCTCAGGTTCACAGAAAGTTTTGCAATTGAGAAAGTTAAAGAATGTTTCTTTTATATTCCTTCACATACCATCAAGCCCATTATGATGGCTGTAGTTTCTTTTCCCCAAAATACTTAATGAAGAGTGATTGGAGGGTGCAAGCAGTCGCTTTGCACTTGGACTTTGAAGGCTTGGTGTTGACCTGATTACATTGGGTTTCACAGCAGGATGTATCTCTGTTTGAGACAAAAGAGAGAGAGAGAGAGAGAGAGAAATGATATCTACTTGATTTTAAAATAAGTAAAACAATCTATTCCACATATGAAATTTACTTCTGATTTTCAGTGAAAAGAAAGTTCTTTCTGCATTTGTGTGTTTACAGGACCTTGAATAACATGAGTCTTCATACCCAAAGTAAGGTATCCTCGAAGTAAGAAAAATCTATTTCACTTTAGAGTACCCAAGTTCAATTCCACATTGCAGATATATAAGGATTTGAGGTTGAAGAGCTAATAAATACAAAACAGTCCAAAATGGGTGTGTTTATATTTTCCCACACTTTTGAGGTTTGTATTGAAGCTACACACCCACAAGTTTTAGCAAGCAAATAAAAGCATTTACTGTAGTGAAACCACCTCAATACCTCAAGCTATTCAGTATTTTCTGTCACAATAAGCTTTAAGGGATATTCCCACACACAGGTCACAAGGCACAGGGGTCAGGGGCCAGGCAGCACTGTAGGGATCTGCAGATAGAACCACCCCAAAACTGCAGTGGGAAACCTTCCATTCAGAGTAATTACTGGGGAGCTTCAAACATCTCAGAGTATCTAATGTGTTTCATGGAGCAAGATTATTTTGGAGAAGGAGGAATAAAGAGGGTAAGAGGCAGCAAAGCACATCTGGCCAGCACATCTCAGAGTGTTTGTCAGGAGCTGACACAGCTACATGTTTCTCAGTTATCTGCCAGATAGAAGTGGCAAACAGGAACCTTGGCTGAGTTTGCTGGTCCCTCACTAGGAATTTGATGAACCAATTAATTAATTCCCATCACACGTTTGGGTTCAAAATGCCACCACTGTGTCCAGCCTTGGGTAGACCGAGACTTGTGTGGGAAGTCAGCTGCCCGAGGGCAGGTCCCGTCCCTGTGACACAGCCGCAGGACACCAGCTGCTGGCACTGTGCAGGTCATGAGGGGCTTGCAGCCCAATTACAGCAGCCCTCTGATGACCCCAGGCAGCAGAAACAGCTGAGAAGGCAGAGGGGCTGGGAGTCAGATCAGCAGAGTCAGCTGCCCAAGGCAAGTGAGATCAAAACACAAAAATTAAGTAATTTCTCATTTTCAGCCCAGCTTTACACCTCCTGAAAAGCGCTTCTTATTTATAAAGTGGAGCACAGAAACTGAGAAGATGCAAAATCTACAGTGAGACCAGGTATCCAAGGAGAAGCCTCTCCAGCCTCTGCCATCCATGGCTATCTTTCAGGAGAAAGAGAAACCACTGCATAAAGTCAAAGCCCACTGCAATAGCGTGTTTTTCCTCCTTCAGGAATGCTCAAAGTCTGATTCCAAGTGCTCGCCTGCCCTGCCTGGAGCTCTTGGTCTCATGGCCTTGGCCAGGCTGTACTGGAACCGTGTGCCAGGAGGAGACAATGCCAACAATTGTTACATTGGAAAAGACTTTGCTTAATTGTTCACAACTGGTTTGGTTGGGGCTCGCAGTCACATTCTCCAAGCATGAACACCCTCCCACCAGCAGCCTCAAGAGGGCCAGATAGGAAACAGTAGGGCAGAGAAATAGACGGGCAAGCATTAGAACAGCAGAGAGGGGCGGCACAGGTAACCAGTCACTTCAGGGCAGAGCTCTAGTGTTGACATCAACAAATTTCCCACCACTTAATTAGGTGAGAACATTTTACTGCTGTTCACTGCAGAATTCATCTGCTTTTCATACCGAAAAGATTTCATGGCATGTTCCATTTTTCTTGCTATGGGGAAAAAGCGTCTCATATTTTGCTTTTTTACTAAAATGGGAACAGAGACATGCTTAATGCTATGAACACCGCTGATTGCTAAGGCAAAACTCTAAATTGAAATTGAAACGTTTGCGCTGTTTGCTGAAGGTAATTGGAATTTGCATTCTAAATTGTTCATTTAGCAATCTTTTCCAATTTTCTGAAGGAAATGGTATATTTTTAGGGCTAACAACACTAAAACGTTATTTTATTTGCCAAAGAGCTCCAGCAGCAACCACAAAAATCTCAAAAGTTGCATCAACATAAAAGAACTCCATCTCCTTTCATATACAACCTACAGGAGAGGCAATTTTATATCTTCAGGGTAAGCAAACTGTTGAGGAAGGAAGCATTTCCTTCCTTCGACTTTTATTCAGGTAAAAAGTCACTAATCCTCCATTAGTTTACCACAAAGGCTGTCTTTTCTCTTTCTGCAGTAGAGGAAGGTAGCAAGACCAAGCTCTACATTTAAGTTCTAGAAAGGAACTCAGTCAAACAGCCAGAACCACTTCCCAATGGACTGAGTCCTTCCTGTGCAGACCTTTACATCTTACTTCACTCCTCCGCTACATATAGACTTGCTTCAACTATTTTTTTATATTTTAGATCAGCACTCTATAACCAGCTGCCTCATCACACCCAAGCAGAGTAACAAGGCATTTCAGGGGTTTTGCCTATTATCCCTTCATATAATTGTATTAGGGAATAATAGTTCCTGCTGGTCTTATCCTTGTTCTATTGCCTAGGACTTCACTGAAAATTTTCTAGCCACCAGCAGCTTATTCTAACTCAGAGAACTGACTATATAGCATTCAAATTATCCCATTAACCACATAAAAAATAACCACTCAGCCAATAAATAAAAGCCAAAAAAAAAAAAAATAGGAGGTAGAGATAATGCTTCAAAAACATATAAGGAACCCATTTTATAGAATCAGATTTCCACCTCAAGCAATAACAATATTAAAAACTTCTCTCTTTTCCACTATCAGTAGTGTAAGAAAATAAAAAACCCAAAATAAACAAAGAGAAGCTGAAGTCTTCTACCGAATAAACATCCTGGATTCCAGAGGGGCTTAGGCAGCTGCACCTTTCTCTCACCTCATCTCCTCAACATGTATCCCAGATGGAGTGTTAGCCTGGTTTCCTCAAAAGTCAGAGGTAATATAGGACATTTAATTAGCCTGGGGTTCACCTTAGCTTTGTTTTGGGGAGCACAGTGATGACTGATGAGAATACAAGGGATTAGCCCCAGCTCTTGAGAGGACAGGGCATAATTTTAATGCTTGTTCTACCTCACCTGTGGAACCTGCAGCCAAGATGCAGAACAGGGGTTAAGGGAAGTGCAGGGCACTGAAATCTTCTCTGCCTTACCAGAAAGGATTAAAACAGTAGTGCCCTGACACACTGTTAATCGTATGCCAATAAATATCTGTAAGAATAGCACAGCATGAATCTTAAAAAGAAAACAAATGTCTCCTATACAAGTTATGACATGATATATAATACTAATTTTTATGAGAAAAGTAAACAAGATTTACTATTTACTGAAACTGCAAAAATACCAAATAAAAAAGATCACAAACAAACTAAACTAAAAAAAATGACACCAAGCTACATGGCAAACAAAAAGCCATTTTCCAGCCATCCTTAAAAAGCTAATTCAGATGAATATATTTAACTGCACTGGGCTCACTTCATATCCCCATAACACACATTATTTTCCTCAGCTGTAGTGAGATACCTCTACTTCCCAGAGTCAAATATTAAGCAGACTCTACAGATACCTGGCATATCGTAGCACTGTTAATCTTCTAACAGACCTTCATGTAAATTCACAAAATACTGTCTGACACCGTTTGTCCATTTACTCGCATTAAACTTACAGACTCAGACTCCCAGAGGGGTCAAGACAACTCCTCAAAGGCTACATAACATGGCACTAGCATGTGATGTCTTCTAAGTTAACCCTCGTTACCATTTCCTCTTTAGATGCACAGACAGGTTAGCTGGATGAACCATTCCCTGTCCAGCTTCCCACCCTCATAACCATAACACCACCAAGTTAACCAAAACAGTCCTTTCAGCACACATAACACACAGAGCTAGGATGTCTGTAGGAGATTATCCCAGGCATTTTTCTTAAACTGCAGGGCAGGAGGAATCAAAATTCAGTGAGAATGCCATTAATTTCTCATTACTCACATTCTTGAAGTTAGTATTGCGACAAAATTGATACCCTGGAAGAACAGTTGTAACTACATTAATAGCTGATTTATATTTCAGTAAGGCAAGAGACTTACTGTTTACTTTGATCTAGTACAGAAAAAAATCCTCCTGGTGACTGAAATTATGAGCAAAACATCTATGAGCTCTATGCGCAGCTGTAGAGTTCACTTCTGTAGAACAGGATTAATACACAGCAGAATTGGTCACTGCTTCTCTGATCAATGGATTGATTTCTATATTCATTTGAGGATTAACAGCCTCTGGGTTACCACAATTCTTATGTGACTGTGCAAATATTTAATAGTCACTGATGGCTCATTTGCAAGGAATCACCATTACTAGAATTTTTCCTCTCCCCATTAACTTATGGGTTCATTTTCCTCTTGGTTGTGAACTCAGTACACATTTCATTCAACCTTTTAAACTTAGGTCATCAAATTACAAGGTATGTGTCTTAGTGTGGCTGAGGTCCCCTGCTTTTAAGTAAAAAGTAGTAATGCAAATGGAAACAAAGGGCACAGTACAGCAGCCCTGAGCATAACTGAGTACCTCCCTTTTGAGCAGCTATCCTCTCTGTTTAGACAGTCAGTCTATTTTTCACATTCTAAATCAGGTTTCACTCTGACACTTTAAACCAGTATCAGAAGGACTTCTGCCTATATCCTGCAAGTTCAACCATGTAGTTTTGCAACTCACAGTGGACCACCATTCTTATTAATTTATTAACTTCAGAATTTTTTTCTTGTTACTAAAAGCATAAATCTCTCTTTCTGTGCATACCAGATGATGAAGCTTCAGTACACACAGAATGTTTGGTTTGTTATTCTCTGGAGGCAGATACGCACCTAAATACCCAATGATACATGACAGTGGTTTTCTGGTGCTTTTTATCTTCAGAGGATTCCCAGCAAGTTCACAATGTCGATCTGCATCTGAGAATTTTAAAGAATAAAACTCAGTTTAAATATTTTACTATTACAAACAGATTTAGGACATACCAACCAGTTTCTGACTTGCATTTTTAACACAAATTTATTTTTTTCTTTTAGCGCACCTTTTATATTCTCCTTTTTTTTATCAATACTTCTAATCATGGATATTTAAAGACAGGACAGGTCCTCATTCATGCAAGTGATGCTGTGATTTTTTTCTAAGTTGATGTAAGTTTTAACACCACTTAGATTATAGTTTTTGCTTACAAAATCTTTCTGGAGATAGGCAAATGAAACACAGATGAAAATATGAATACTAAAAGAAATACAGTTTTGGCTATTAAAAATTATTCACATCGAATTATCTTTTGTTTCCTACAAGCTTCTCTGTCTCTAAATGGGGGTAATATAGAGCTAAGGATTTAAAGCTGGGACTACTGATTTTTGTCATACAACTCTTCACTGTAAACTTTTCAACAGAATGGTCAGTTGTAACCAAGTATTACACAGCTCAAAGGTCTCAAAGATTGTAACTTTCTGCTAAGTATATGAAAACTAGCAGTGCATCAACTGCCTTAAATTTCCTGCTGCTACTGTGAACACACACAAGCAGAGATTCCATCCACATGTCCCAAACACAAAATGTTAACATAAAGAGGCTCATGCTTAGACAAATGAAGTTGGTCAACTTAAGGCAAAAATTCACAAGGCACTAGGTTTCAGTAAATAATTTCAAGATGACTGGAAATAGACTACCTCTTTTTTCTTTTTAATTATTCAGAATGTTTGGGTTATCTGTCTTCCAAAAACACATAAAAACCCTCATATAGAGTTTCCAGTATTCCCAGAATACAGGTATTCTGTTCTGGACAAAATTGCATTCACACAGTGATTATATAGATTGGGAGTGCTCTCAAATGGAACAACTTCTCACAAATACCTACCTAAAAGTTTTACAGAAAGGACACATTATAAATAGATTATAATTGCAATTCCTCCCTGTGTTTCACCAAACTCTTCCTATTTGCTTCACTCCAGCACATGAGACAGAGTAAACAGTAACAGGAAGAAGATAAGACACCATGTAGAAGAATTTAAAATCCCTTTATCTATTCTAATCTAGATCTGTGCAAAAACCATGAAGATCATGAATGCACAGCTATGACTTGAATAAGTATTTCAGATGTTCAAGATGTTTTCAGTGCAGAAGACAAAGCACAACTTACTTGAATAGACTAGGGAATCTATCTAAAATTCTGGAAATACTAATGGGCTTCAAAGGTTATAGAGCCCTAATGCTGAGTACATGAAGTACTTCATTATTTTTTTCTTTATCACAAAACATACTCTGCTAAGGGAAAAAAAAACCCAAAAAAGCACAAACCTGGGGCCTGGAATATTTTTAATATTGAAAAACACCTGAAATATTTTATGTGGTGGAGCAGAATGATGTGTGTCCACTGACTCCCTCTGTAAAATAAGAAGAGGCTACACAGTGTTTTATAGCTACCTTGAGAACAGCAAAGCATCACCAAAGCATCATCTACATGTCTTCACTGTAAAAAAAGATATTGCATCATAGAGTGGTATTTATATGCTGACTGGGAATACATACTGCAAGAAGAGCACAATTTTCATGCTGGAGATAAAGCATGTTCATCAAAGGTGAGTATACCAAAGCACACCTCTCTATCAAAAGAGTAAAGAATGTTTAACAGCAGCAAACTTTGATCCACAATAAGATGCTCTCATAAAAAGCATAATAAAGTTTACGATTTTTATGCAGAACACAGAGAAAAATACAGAAGTTGTATTGTGCATCATTCTCAAGTGTAAAACCAGAGAATAAAAATTGGGTAGGAAGTTATCAAAACTCTCAAAATTTAAAGCAAGTCCTAAACTCAAATATGATCTTTTATACGAGCAATAAAAATCTTAGTAAGATCAGTGAAATAGTGGAAGCTACGAGAAAAAAAACATTTATAACAAGAAGGAGTCTTATATTTTTAGTGTATTTTTCAAACAGCAAAACCAGAAAGTGTGCTGGTGTCTGTAGCAATAGATTATGAAGGTCTGAGGAAAATACACAAGAAAGATAAAGGCACAGCAGAAAAGCCAAATGCATTCCTTGTATCCCTGTTCATTGCAGAAGCACTTAAAGCTCACTTCCAAAATACTTTCATGAGGAAAATAAGAGAACTGTGTCACATTGAAGTGTCCATAGGAAATATTTCAAAATACACTAGTTAATCCGTAAAACCAAGTTACCAGGACCAGGTGGAAATCATCCAAATTTCACAGCAGACACGCTGCTGGTGTTTAATGAATGCTTAAATGGTCTTGGTTCAAGAGAACAAAAACAGGGCAAATGTGCTAACATTCCTCAGTAAGTAGGTCTGCAGAATGGCAAAAGGTTGCTTTATTAATAGAGGCACATGGTTAAATTTGGAAGCATCACGGGAGCCAACAAAGACCTTGGAAGGGAAAACAAGTTTAACGTGTTCCCATTACTCAGCGTGCGTCCTTGAAGCAGGGAGGAAGATGGCGTGCTGGGCCTCAGGAGCGCACGCCAGGCCGGGCAGGGCAGGGAGGTCACCTCCCCTCGCTCCACGGGAAACAATGGCCAGAGCCCGCGTTCAGCTCCGGGATCCCCACCTCAGAAGAGATGTGGGCACATGGGAACAGCAGCAGCTGATGGAGACTCTCCAAGCTGACTGGGTGTTTGAGTGCAGGACATACAGGGCCTGGGGAAACTGGGCCTGGGCAGCCTTGAGAGGAGGACAAGGGGACACCTGGGTGGCACCTGCAGCCTCCTGGCAGCAGAGTGCAGAGACACTGAGCCAGACCCTCCTCAGCAGAACACAGTGACAGGAGAACACACTGTTCCTCTCTGTGCCAACAGCCGGGCTGGGAGACAGGAAATTTTTTAATATAAGGATAAGGTTATTTACTCTGAGGTTGATCAAACACTGGAGCAGGTGCCCACAGAAGTCATGCAGTCTCCATACTTGGAGATAAAAAAAGCTCACCTGGCCAAAAGGCCCATGAGCATGTAAACCTTATGCAAGAGGTGGGATTAGAGACCTCCAGGGTCCCTTCCTACTTACATGTCCTGTAAGCCAGTAAATGACAGTAACACAGGCCTTCCAGGATCCTCTGATGGGACCATGACCTGTCCACATGCAGCTGATCTGGCATCCAATTTGGCATTTCAGAGAACTTTTACCTAACAGTGTCACCAAAGATCTCTGCTGTCCAGCTGTTACGGGGGAGAGAGGCTTTTTCAGGAATTAGCACCTTATTAAAATTAATTGTCTATGTAATCCCCAAATGATCTCTGCTGTTGAACATATAAAAGGGCAGGAAAAGAGGTGATTAGAGCGCTAAAATTTCCTGATAAAAAATTTCTGTGCATAATCAAAGCTAAAACTGATGGTAAAGGATAGGAGCAGCATCAAGCAATGCATGTAAATGAATTCTGAAGGGGTAAAATAACTTTAATATATAGATATAATGATGGCTTCTACACCATCACAAAGAAGAAGAGTATTTATCGAATCAGCATCAACAGCTAAAAAATATCTAGACAATACTAAAAAGAAATCAAAATCAGCGTGTTAGAAATCATGATGATAGGAAAATAGAAAACACGACTTTCAAAAATGATGGGAAATCTGCATCTTGAACTATACACAATTTGGGGCACCATAATCCTAAAGAGGATACAGCACAACTGGAAAAATTCTAGGAAATAACATTACAAACTAGAGTGTGAAGCACATTTTTTATAAGGCTTTAAAGCTGCCAAGCATGATGACTGATGTGGGCATTTCAGAGGTGAATGAAATCAGTAATGCCAAGAAGATGATAATAAGTTATCCTGTGCTTTCAGATATGGAAGTATTTTCTAATTATTTCCTTTTTTAAAAAACTAGATTTGTAGGTCTCTTAAGCTTAGAGACTCTCATTAGCAAGTTATTTTTCTCTGACATTCCATCATAACTCTGTAAAAATGCAGATCATCTAATGAATGTACTGTATTCCCTGAATTGTATTCTTTTTAGAAACTCTGGAAAAAAAATAATATGCTATCAATTATTTTGCTGGCTATTAAAATACGGCACAAATTGCATTCAAAGTTAACAACAGAAAAAATATCTTCATCCTAGATACAGCTAAAATGCTCTTCCATAGCTATCAAAATCAAGGATGCAAAACATGGTTTATGAACAAATACGCATAAATGTTACCCAATTCATGTCAGTAAAATACAAACTTTATGCTTACAAAGACAAATCAGTAACATTTTGCATATTCTACTGTTTCCACTTGCCTTTGTTTCACAAAACTAGATCACTAGCAAGCACTATGTACCACATTTGTTAATAAATCAGAGGATTTAAACGTGTGATAAATTTTCATCATGATCAGTATACCCATTTCCAGGTAACCATACATATATTATACAGATAATATATTACCATGCACTGAAAACATTTTAACAATCAATTCTACATAGACAGCATGTAGTAATACAGATTGGAATTACTATAATTAATACATGCACTTATAGTGATAAAGCTATATCCAAGCAATGGGGGAAAAAAAAAAAAATCTCTCAAAAGTCTTCCTGTGCTGAAACAATGTTTACACACACATGGCGCACTTCCAGGCATTTATCAACCTGCCTGTGAGCTGCAAACAGATCCAGCCTCATCAGTGACTGCTGAGAATGCTCACTTTGCTTTTCTCTAATTAGGAGACCTTCCCAGACAGGATGGTCTTGCTTAACTTTCTAAAAAAACATGCTATATATTCAAACTAAAAAGGAGGTAGTGTATGAGACTTAGACCAAAGCAGTTCACCAATTCTAATTATTCCTGAAAAACCATCAGACAAGTTTATTGTCACCAACCACAGTGAGTCTATTAAGTTCAGGCAGAATAAAGTTTGAGCTTTCCATGATGGGCTGTGCTCCTAGCAGGAGGTGCTGTGCCTTCTCAGCCTCCTGGTGGCCATCCTGAGATTGAGCTGGGATGTAAAAGCATCATCTCCACTACCTCCTGCTGGCATCTGAGCAGGGGTCACGCTACAGGCTCCATTAATGAGGAAAATCTAATTCTCTGCACTACCTGAAGGAATAAAGAACACAGAATAGGACCTTGTTTTCTGCCAGTGGACATAATGGGCTGAGGGAGAGGATGTGAGTGGATGTTCAAAAAGAGAAAAAGCTCTGTCAAAATGTGGTTTTCACCTAAAAGATATTTGGGCCTTAGGTTATCATTCCCAGAGGCTTCCATGATCCTCCAAGATACCAGAAGTAGCTGCAAATGCATTCAGGCACACAGGTGGAATGCAAAAAACAATTTATTTTATGACTGAGCTCTGACACTCTTGTTCAGACAGTCTTTCTCAGATCTGGGAAACAGTTTCATTTACAACCTGGCACTTCAAAATATTGCACAAGACTAAGCGGGCATAAAACCTGGTACGCAGCTGGGATGAGTGCCCTACCAATCCTGTCATCAGATTTTATGGTTTCTGACTGTTGTTATGGTGCCTAATGCAATATAGTTGGGAAATGCAGTTCCATTTTCAAGAACTGTTTTGGCACACAGAGACTCAGGTGAGTCTGACAAAGCATCTGAGCAGCAAGTAGATTCAAGTTTCAGCAAACCAACATGGAAAACAAACTCCAAATCAATTATTGGGCATTATAACCATCTCCTGCCATATCACTTCATGGGTGACCTGATACTCTGGCCAGGTTACTAGTTAAGCATGACTGTTACATTTCTAACACCAACACAGATATTCATTCAATACTGTAATTACTCAGTGGATCAAGCATGGGAAATCATTACTGCTAATTAAGGATATTGTTTAAAAATCTAAAAATTAATTGCTTCAAGATAACGTTAAAAAAGGATTCAGGGCCTTCTCAGGAAAAGAGAGACTATTTCGTTATAACATTAAAATCTACAGAGTGCACTGAGAACAGGTCACCAGATGTTAGTACAGGAATAAAACTTAAAACCTTTTTTTTTCTTTGCTTTCTTGCCTTTACTAGAGGAAGACTATGGCAATGACAATGCAGGTAAGACCACTGTAATGATTCCACAGAAAGAGAGATTGCCTGAAACAGAACATGGATTGTGGATGTGTGTGTGTGTGTGTGTGTGTACAAAGAAACGTGACTTAAATTAGTTGAGGTATATAATTTGGTTTCCACTGTTAGAACATCACTTTAATGCTATGTTCAAAAACCATTAACAATTGTAACTTTATTTCTTCAACCTATGTTAGATCCAATCAGGAAGCATCAGAATTCAGAGACAAAATCACAAGGTCCAAAATTTGCTTTAAGCAAAAAGAATAACGAAAGAAAACACAGGGGAAAAAAGAAGTCTTTCTAGTCTTGCAGTTAATCTGATGTAGAACTCTTTCACTCAAAGAAGCAAAGAGAACTCACAGCACTGCTAGTGTGAAGCAAGAATGACTATTTCCTGCTGAAAAGCTCAGCTTTTCACTCCTCTCTTTTAAGGTTGAACACATTCTAGAATGATGATTAACAGTTGGATGAAATTTTTTTCTTCCGTCTTTTCTTCTCCTTAAACAAAAGTTTCATCTTTTTAAATATTTTACTCCAGTGAGTGAGAAAAAATAGGGATATGGAAAGTAGAGGTAAGGTTCAAGTGAACTTCTAAATTTTTTCTCCATGATTCAGCAGAAACATAAATTTAAAGGTACAATACCTTTCTCTCAGAAAGTCATTTTTATTTTGGATTAAGGATTAAAAATATAACCCTAATCCAGCGTTAGACATACTTCTTCTATGAAGAACTCATTTTATTCACACAGTCAACACATGGTTTCCTGAAATCTGGAAGTTCTTCCTAACTTGCATGGATTTTAAAAAAGAAAGAAAATGGCCAAAAGAACAACTAAAAAATTAGACAAGAACAATGAAGAGAAATATCCAGCAAGTTTTGGAGTACTGCAGAAGTAGGTGAAAAGTTTTCACATGCATAATGGCTGATCTTAAAGTACATAAAGGGAAAATAATTACTCAAAATCAGATTTTAAGCCTCCATGGAGTGAATTTCTTATAAACAATGCAGACATTATCTGCATCCCAGATGAGTATGCCAGGAAAACATTTAGTGTTAATCTAGTGAACATGGCTATAAACCCCACATCTAATGATCTTAAAAGTTCTCTTCAATTCTAATACAATTGACCGTACAATGAGCCAGCATGGCTCATCCTGGAATACCAAGCTTCTGCTCCAAGAACTGTATCTATGGAAGACTGAGATTCACAACCAGACAGTGTGAACATTAAACCAATGTGCCCTGTGCAGATACAAAAGGTGTTGAAATATTCAGTGACTTTGCAGAAGAATTTACACACATATTCAGGTAAAGACACTTACTGTCACGATCTACAAAAACTCATAGCCTTTTGTCATACTACTAGAAGTTCATCAGGTCTTTATGTTTTGGCTATAAAAAGAACAAGCATAATACTGAATCTTATTTAGAACTAAAACTTAAAGCCAGAACAGAGAAAAACCAAAATGATGCAACTATGATGTAATAACAAACGTGGCTATCACCACCAACTGTCACAGTGACAAGAACTGTATTGCACACCACATTTAAATTATTATGAAACCCCAGTTCTTGATTTTTTGACCAATCCCATTGAAAAAAAGTACAACATGTACAGATCTATATGTTCTGCTCAGCAAATGAATAATAAACAGGAAAGCCCACTTTTTTCTTGTTTTCATGCTGCCTAGTAGAAAGAACGCACATTGTGGCACTGATTTTCCCCTCCTGCCCCCCATTTTTATTAATGTCAATTTTTGAAAATGCGTGAGGTAATAGTTATCCCCTTTTTAATTCATTTGAAATGTTTCCACAGCCTAAGATCTGTTCAAGGCAACTGGACTTTATCTAATGTGTCAGTGATACGCTGGACAAATGAAAAAAAAAAAAAAAAAAGCAAAAGCGTATAGACAAGAAATGTTTATTGAAAAAGAAAATAAAATTAAAAGACAAAAATGGGTGGGAAGCACAGCACACAGAACTAAGAATTAAAAAAACATCTTACATTCTGCCTTAATGGCAGCACAGTTAATAGGGACAAAGGGACGTCGCGCTGCCTGCCGCAGCCGGAGGGTATTTTTGCAGACCTGACGGGCCAGTTTTGTCCAACAGGTGGTGTGGAGAAAGAAAGCCTGCCGTGTTTTCACCGCCGACTTTGGACTGCCCGTGTTACGGACCGGAGTGCCCTGCGTGGCCTGCCGGGACAGGTGAGTTCTGACATGCGATTCCTACAGGAAGGAACAAACACAGCATAACACAGACATCCGAGTCACAGCGCTCAAACATCCCCAAGCTGGACAAACCCACAAGAATAAGCAAATAACATGTCTAAGCACTATACAAAAAACAGGCCTACATAGGGAGCCATAAGCCACAGAGCAGGTAATTCTATTGAGAATGGATATATAATGCCATCCTAAATGAGATAGTGTACCGTATATTTAATATTTCAGAGAAAACACACCATTCAACAGACAAAATGGCATTTGTACACCAAAAATGCAGGAAGCACACGCTTGTTTATACAAGAAGTAGTCAAATAAAGATATGGCAAGGCCTGAGTACTGTACAGTTCTACTTAACACAGGAAAGGATTAATAAACTGAGTTTCGTAATGCCAAAGTTGAATACATACATAAAAAACATTCCATCATATAATCATATCACAGCAGTCGTGTGAAAACACCATGTTTTGTTTCAGAGAAGTTTGTCTACACAATCCTACCTCTGTAGGTTGGCTGGAAGACAGTTTATCTTCATCTGTCTGTGTGGGCATTTTCAGGCCACCATATTTCTTCCAATAAATCCAGCAAGATGCACACAACCTACATTGCATATTGGGAGGGCCCCAAGAATACCATTGGTGAGACTGCGGAGCTAAGGAGGAGAAAGCAGCACAGGTGAACTGGTGCAGGCTACATTCTGTATTACATAACGCTGTAATAGATGACAATATATGGCCAAAACATATGCCAGTATCAGAGCATTGTATGGATAAATATTTATTTGACACAGAAAGTAGGAACTTGAGCTGTTTGTTGCTTTATTTTTTGACAAAAGCACTACAGAAGTCAACTCCAAATGGAAATTTTGGAGAGGTTTTTATAATAAATTTCAAACCAGGGACTTAATATTGCTGAGATTTTCTCCCAGGGGACTACCAGAAAAAAAAAAAAAACAAAAACCAACAAAAATCCAAAACCAGAAAACCCACTATTTCTAATTTCACCCTGGAAGACAGGCTTATTAAGTAGGATTTTTTATCTGCTCTCATATAACCACTCTTGAAGGCTGCTGTTTCAAAAAGTCCAACAAAAATTATCAGAAACACACAAAATACTAGAAAGAAACAGTAGTTCTCCCCATGTTCCTCAACAACAACAGAGAGGGGAAAAATACCCCAAAACCATTCAAAGAAAAAAGACCAGCTCAAAAACCATGCAGTCTTTAAAGGAAAACCAAAAATAAATTTGGCTCTAGCTTTGTGAAGGTAAAGGAATAAATAATATGTCAATGCTATTATACTACTTAAACTTTGTGCTTTATAAATTGTTAAAAAAATAATCATAAAGTAATTTGAATACTTTAATTAATATACTGAAGGCAGCTGTAACTTTAAAATAATTTCTGCTATAAGAGTAATTACAAATTATCCTCTGTCACATGCTAACAAAAGTACATACCTTTTTTTTAACAGCACATATTAAGATTCACCCAAACTCCTGAGTCATTAAAAAAACAAATAAATTACTTACTATAGCAGCTTTCACAAGCCCGACCTATTACTGTGGCTTGTGCCTGGTAAGAGGCTCCCATTGCTCCATTGACTGCAGCAGGTTTCCCATTGTTGCTGGATATTTGATTGGGATTTGGTTTATTGCTTTACAAAGATGAAAAGAAAAAAAAAAAAGGTTGTTTTATTAACTGGTTAGCCAACATGAAAACAAACAATCTAATTCTGGAATTCTGATGTGTGCTGACATCTATAAAATCTTCTCTAAACAACAAGAATGATTTTTGTACTCCTCCATTATTTTCAGCATTGTCAGACTAATGATACTTTAAAAGCTGCTCCAATACTCCAATTTACTGCTCTTTAGTGGGCTCACATGGTCTAAGCCACTTGGCAAGCTCAGAAAAAAAAACAAGTCTCAGGGTCAAAGCATTAACAAAGGTCTGACACAACATGGAATTTAAGAAGGTGGTTCTAAGCAACAGATCAGGCTTTAAAAGTTGGGGATAGACTTTGGGTGAAGTATAACAAGAGTAGCAAGAGTGCCTGTAATAATACTACAAGGCTGTTCATCCCAGGAAAGCATCAAACAGCCTCCTGCCTGAAAAAGAGGTACACATAGTAATACAAATGTCTTATAACCATGGCAAAACTCACTCATATATCTGGTTGTTCTGTCTCAGTTCTTTCCTAAACTACTTCCTCTCTGAGAAGGCTGACTTAAATGTTTTTGGATATTTCTATATATTATTACACTATATAATTCTTGTAATTATTGTAACTTCTAATACTTCAGTGAAGTAGGACTTTACAGGTCATTTTTTCAGAGAACATTAATTTACTCCTCACTGGGTTAAGTGCAATATTTCCAGTGTTTCAATTCTGTGAGTCTTAATTACCCTCAATACAATGCAAAGCTGGATACATTGATTCCTAAGATAATTATTTGTCACTTTAGGTAGCATAAAATATATTCAAGAAATGTTAAAATGACAATTGAAGAAACCTTTGCTGTATCAAGCCTCTATTTCAAATGCCAACAAGTCTGTCTCATGCCTTGTCCTTTTTCACTGTATCAGCAAGAGACAATTTTACAATTTCCACATAGTCTTTATCCTGGGCTCAAGGTACAGGAGAAGAGATTGAAAGACAATTAAGCCTTCCACATTATGATCTGTTGCTTAGTTACCTTTCAGAAAAGCCATTAATTGAAAGGGACTCTCTGGTATTAAGGACAGAACCTTGTATTTACAAGAAAAACCTAATGATCAAGTTCAAAAAGGTACTCAGCTCTGAGAATCAATTCTACTCAGATTTCAAATGCAATAAGTTAGTCTTGAAGCAGAGCATTTAGAAATACCATGACCACCAGAGATATCAAAAACTTGAGAAGTCCTACCATCCTCCTACTGTTGACTAGGGGTTTTGTCTTGAAATGGAGGCAAAAGACAGGCAGTAAGATAAAAGCGCAAAAATCCCACATTTTGAAACACATTTTGTCATCCAATACAGCTGGTCCCTACTGTGAACATCTTGAAAATCCGTAATTGTCCACATGGACCAAGGAAATTAAATTGAAAAAGCATAATGTAAACATTGAGCACCTTATGGTTTTCCTAAAGCAGCTTCTCATCTGAGAAGATTAGGGAACACTCATACTAGAGGTTTTAGCTTTTTGTTTAAACAGTGTTGTTATTTACTAGAGATGTGAGCTTCAAAACTCACAAAATTTGTTCTAAGATTAAAATAATTAATTTAACAGTCTGCTGCTTTCATTGTTACATCTTTTTAAGAAAGAAAAGCCAGTATGAAATCTGGAAATTAAACACTATTGTATGCAATTTATACAAGTCATCAACAATCTCTGCAAAGTACTTCCTTTGGTATTACATTCTTCTGTTGTACAAACACTCATAACAATGGGAAGTTCATATATAAGTAAACTGAGTATACCCACAAAAAGCTTAGAAAAAAGTGATTTGTAATCCTTTCTCTTGTCATAATATTGAGGAAATGATGAATATGAAAGAGGGATTTTATCTTTTTTTCTGCAAACCACGTGTTAACAGATGCAGATATAGCATCCAGTTTAAATCTAAAAGAAAGATCAAAAACCCCTCAGAAGAAAACAAGATTGTATTATCAGCACATGGTCATAGAGAGAAGGTCTGGGGCTTTGTGTTACCTTTAATTCAGACCCAGAATATCTCTTGTCTCTAGATGAAGAACAGATTTTATCAGCCAGATAAAACTGTAATGGGAAATTATCTGATTTTATTTTATGTAACTACATTACCAACTGCTTCTATTTTGAAATATTGCATTTACGTAAATAAGAAGTGTTGTGCTACAGGGATTTGGAAGAGATTATTTTGGAAAAACTGCTTTTTAAATTAATAGGCTCTTCTTGTATGTGAAGAGTCCACACGTAGCACTTGATCAGCCTTTGAAAAACTTCTTATTACAGACAAAAAGATTGCAGGTCAAGAACAAAGAGATGAGTAAAGCAAGAAGGTTTCACTTAAGAGCTTTTTAGCATTTTCTGATCATATCTCTGCATATAACAAATCCTGTGAAGTAACCATTAAAGAGATGACTAGGAAAATACCATGCATGTTACTGTTTCAATTTTACCAGTGTATTACTCAGAAAAATTACATTGTTGTTATACTCACTAGGTGGGGATGTATACTTGTTTCAATTTACTTTCTGCTTCAGCTGCTTTCAGACGTTTCTAGTTGAAAAATTAACACATAAAAATATTTTATTATATTACAGTATGACATTTCATAAAACTGCACACAATACATCTTTAAATTATTTCTATTTTGTGATTTCACAAGAGCCTCCAAAACAAGTGTAGAAATCTACATGACAAAAAACATGAAAAACAAGTTCTAGTTTTTATTATTAGTTTGAAATCATAATATGCTGTCCTTCCCAGTAAAACTCACAGTCCTCACATATGACAATAAAACTGTAAAAATGACAATAACAGTTTACATAAATTACATCTATATAAATATGTATGACATTGTGGCCACCCCTCATTGCAGAATTAAGTAGAAACTAAATTAATTCTAGTTGTGTTCCTTATTAGTCATGTAACAAAATTTCTTGTCTGCTCTGTCCAGAGTGAGGCTGAGCTTTTATAACACAGTACAAGTAACAATAAAGTCCACTGGCTCTTAGAGATAACTGAACACTTACTAGCATTAAATGCTATCAGAACCGTGGCTCAGGAACATCACAGTAACAGAAGAGCTATACTACTGTCGAGATAGTCTGTGAATTGACTAAATCATTACTTTCTTCATACTTGCAAGAAACTCAAACCATTTTACCTTCCTATAATGTAGAGAAGTTTTAGTTATTGCCATCTATTATACACATAACTAAGACAACAGTTTTTTTCAGCCGTGGTACAAGAAATGCCATGTTCAGGTGTCTACAGGTTATGCAAAACATTTGTAGGTAAAAGATGAAGAAAAGCATTATTTCCCTGCACTTTCTGTACTCAAGACATTACTTCTGTTCACTTGAGAGAAAAAAAGAAAAAGACAAGAGAAAAGGCTTTGAAACATAGTCAATTTCATTACAGAGGATAAAAAAAAGGAGGGGACACATTTATATGCAGCAATAATAAATCAGTACTACCTGTCATTATTGTGTGATCAGTCCTTCATTTCACCTACAATAGCCACTTCTCCTCTCTGCTGTACACCAATTTTTTCATATCCAACTTTTGCAAGGTTTATAATCCAGGAAGATATTTCCCACCTTGAGAAAACTATTATTAAATGACTCTGCTCTGAGAGTCCCTTACTTGAGCCAAAAGGTGAGTTATAGGGTTATTCAGCTTTACTCGCCCAGCAGTCTGACTAAATCTCCTAAACAGCTGTTCTTTTCCATTTCATTAAGTTGCCTCTATGTTGTCCATTTATAAAAATTACAGAATTACTTATAAAAAATCTGTATTTTTATGGACTAATGTGTAACAAATAGACTTCTAATCAGTCCATGCTACCATTAATTAATTCCCATGCAATATGAGATCTCTTTTCCATTTATCTCCAAAACAGTTTTTTTGTTCCTTACAGCTTTTTGCTGTTCACAGATGCTGAGTTGTTTGGAGCTACAGAAGTGAATTGACACTGCTGGTACAGTTGCAATCTTTCCCCAGTGCCAGGCTTGGCAACACTGCTCTACCTTCAGGAGGCCCAGAGAAAAATGCAAACAGTCTGCTCTGCCTGCTTGGGTCAGTTTTTACAAGAGCAAGGAGAAAGAACAGCAGCAGCACCATGCTCCAAGTCCCATAAACTGGTAGTTTTTAATCTGAGAACATTTCACAGCCCCAGCAGAGGAGCTCTCAATGGTGAACTCCCTCTGCTTAACAGCAGGACACAGGTTTTCTACAACTGTCTCTCGTTCATTTTCATATTATATCCAACAATATAGAATTAGTTTTCAGCCTGAAAGAAACACAGGAAACTGCCAGGCAATGGGTTGCCATGCATTCCTCAGAGCTTCCTAACAAACTGATTCCATTCTATAAAAACAATAAATCTCACTGCATACCTACCATGAACAAAAGAGAAAATACAATAAAGGGCAAGAGAGGAGGAAAGTAGCCCTAAAGCACTGTCAGAATGTAAAGGCACATGTAGGAAGCTGTATTAAGCCCTGATGACAGTGTCAATGAGAAGTGACTATATACACATTAATTAAATTTTAGCATACTTTTAGTGCTGGCATGGGGGTTGTAAGGAATGCAATCTAACAATTGCTTTTCTCCTTTATTTACTAAAGTGAATGATATACTGCCTTCTAAAAAAAAGAGCATGCAATGGCATTTCAGTATAAGCTATATTTTCATACATTAAAACTATGGCTTAGCATTGGTCTCTAAAAGTAACAGAACATGTCACAGCTTGAATTCTCACTGACATACCAACTTCCAAGTACCGAGAGAGAGGAAAGGATGCAGAAAGAAAACTATCAATAGTTGCAGTTTCTGAGAGGAAACCCCTGTCTGTTGAAATCTAGAGACAGAACTGGTAAAAGCTGGAAGTTGAAACTGAAAATATTTAGACAAGAAAAAAAGCACCAGTTTGTAACAAATCCCTGGAGCAATGTAATAAATTACTGGAGCAATGTAACAAAGAGAGCTGATGCTTTACCTGGAAAAAAAAAAATCACATCTTAAACAGTATTTCAAACAGGTCTTACAGACTGCATTGCAGGGGAGATAAAACTTCACTAACCCAGTTTTTCACCTGTGGTCTGCTGCTTTTAATGAACTAGCATTGAAAATTAATGCTTGTGGGTTTTAAGAATTTTTGTTATGACTATCAACTTACAAATATCCCAAGAAATGATCACTTTCCCAAATTAGTACTGTTTTCAACAGTGGAAATAAATAAATGAGAGGCAAATATAATAGATTGTTGCAGTAGAGCAATTTAGCTAACATTTAATATGTTCACTCTTCTCTTATGAAGTCTCAATGAAGTCTTTTCCCATTGAATCAGACTTTCAAGGAGAACACACAAAGTTTTCATTTAGTAGAATCAATCAATCAAAACCTGGCCTTCCGCAAACTATATATAATGTAGTAGTCATGAGAAGTGCCCTATAACCAGGAATGGTTATCCAAGGCTGAATTAGTTTTGCTAGACAAGTTCAGAGAACTTTAACATACCCTCCCTTTACTTTGACATGAAGCGAGGATGTTCTCAAAGCAAGGTGGTAGCAGTACCTCCACTGCCATTAAATCACCACATTCACTTCACAAGCATAACATTTAGTAACAATAATGATAAAGAAACCTTTCTTATGCCTGACACAACACATCCAAATCACACAAAGAAATAAAAATAATTAAAAGCAATTTTTCATACTGAATCACATGAATCTAGAACCCAGAGATTGTATTTTAAGATTCAAGTATGTGCAATGACCTTTTTCATCTTCCCAGTCCCACAAGTCCCCCTGTTCCTCAAGCATGAGATTTAGAGGAGAATGGCTCTGAAACTGTTGTTTTATTACTGAATACATTTTCTCCCTGACCTACATTCAATTATCACTGCTTGTTCTTTTTGGGAAAAAAAAAAAGCCCTACAGATATTGTTTTTACTGAACTGTATTAATTTTTACCATTCCACAAAAAACTAAACAAGGGCATGATGAAGTTCTTAGGAAGGATCACAGAAATGTTAACCAGGATAAATATTAGGCATTTGGCCTACAAGGGTTTTATTACTTATTGATGATCACATATGTGACCCTGTGTCGTGGTTTTAAGGCAGTAACTAAAAAAATTACTAGAAAACTTACTTACTTCTTGCTGTGAGATATGGATTAGAACAAGAGCAAAACAGGCTTAAAACTTAAAAGGAATAAAGTTTATTAACAAAACTACACGAATAAAAACACCAGAATAAACCTCCAGAAAACCCCTTTATCCCCCACTACTTAACCATTCCCTCGTTCACATAACAACATAGAGACAGAAAAACTTTGGAACTTTGGTGTTTAAAACAGTCCCAATTCTTGCTAGAGTCTTTTCATCAGCCTTTGTAGAGAAACAGAAGTCTTCTGCTGCTAATCTGTGGAGTTTCTCAGTGGAAAACTATTTCTGTTATAGTTTTCCATTTCTCTGATGCCAGCTGCCCGGAAATCTGTCATCAGTTCACTCCTCCCATTTCACATCACTCTGAGGTGTGTATGGGCCATGAGTCTAGGGATGTCATTTTAAGGATGAGTTATTCAAAGGCAAAAGTTCTCTTCATTTGTCTCTGTGAGCTTCGCTGGAAAACAGTTTTCTCATTGCCCTCAAGGCTTCAAATCTTCACTTCACTCTGTTCCAGCACCTCACTGTATCACAATTACTCCACCTTTTGCTCAAAATCCACACTTTGAACACTCCATTCCTCCCAATATACTCTGTCATGAATTAAAGGAGTTTTTTTCAGAATACTATTGTCCATCTCCATAGCTTTAACAGAAAAATATTTCAGCTTATAAAGCATCTTCTTATTCTCTCTTCCGCATCTAAAACTTAACTCTTTTCTTCCCTGTCTTCTTCATGTTGATTGTCTCTCTCTCTCTCTGTCTCTCTGGGAAAAAGGAGTAATCTGTACGTCTTATCCAGGTAATAAAAGAATTAAAGTCTTAGAACAGCTGCAGATGTTCATGGTGTCAGGTTTCAGTTTAGCAGCAGAAACTACAAACCAAGCCAGGCCGGCCGGCTCCGTTTCTCTCCCCCGCCCGTTCTCTGCGGCCTTGTCCAGCCTGGAGAGCAGGGAGGAGGCCAAGACAGAGCCTTGTTACCTTGTCAGAAGCCAGAAACACAAAGAGAACAAGAGAGCTCTCGCTTTACATCTTAAGGGGGTGTTCACAAGTTGATCTCACTTTTCAATGGTCAAAACTGCTGTCAATTCTTAGAAATGACCAATAATTGGTCAGGAGAAAAGACTCCCATCAGCCACCAGCAGCTTCAACTTCCTTAGCCCCCAAAGCTATCTTAAAGGTAAAGTCACTCCATGACACCCTGAAAGAACATGTCTAAAGCATTCCATCCTGAATGTATTGCCATGGTCTGAGTAAGATGTTGGAAGTTTATTTAGTTTCAAGTAAAACACAGGCATTTCCAAGAGCATTCACGTTGCACATAACCTAACGCCTATGTGATTTTCCTGTAAAAACCCTGATCCTGTGAAAGTTTATGCAATCTTAACACACACACACCTTGAGAATAACAGAATCATAAGAGAGATCTAGAGAACTAGAAAAGGAATCTTAGTCTTTCACCAAGAACTCCAGAGCAAGTATTTCAGAAAAAAGTCACTTTTATCTGATTCTTAAAGATACTCTGTTGCTCAACCTTTAAGAGCTGACAAGATGCACAGCAAATCTCTGTTGATAGTACCTTTCTAGTATGAAAATTAACAGTGAAAAAAGGGGGTAAAAGTGAAATCAATGGTGACAAACCTAGAAAAATATGCCTTTAAGTGTAACAAATTATATTTTATTTGTATTATCCATAGAACTAAAATGTCCTAGTGATACTCCAAGACTACCATGTGGTAGAAGACCTTTCCCTTACTTTCCATGCCCTAACAAGATGATGTAGAAACAGTTTCAAATAAACTGGAACAACCTGAGGTAATCATCCCTCTGATATATTTAATCTGAAACAAGTCCAGAGATCCATCCAACAGTGCACCTGTAGTTATTACAGCATAAAAATTATTTTCAAAACACTGTCCATAACATCACCATTAATTATGCAGCAAACAAAGGAGCTACAAGTTTAAATATTAAATCAGAAATTAAAATGGGGTCTTTTAAAATATTTTGTCTAAACCAAGGAGTAAATATATAAAGAGCACAGTATATAGAAAGCACCAACACTGACATTTTGCCTAAACCTGCTAAAAATATCCTGGTATTGGTACAAAATATAATTTTAACATGTTTTTTCTCCAGAGCAACTCAAATAGTTGCGCATTCCATCAGAAGGATGAACACATCCACTGTGGGCAGAATTTTCTCAATTTTGAAATGCTGGCAATGCCAAAGTAACATTTTGTCCAGAAGTACCAAGGAAAGGTTTGTAACACCAGCAGCCACTTTAACACAATGTATATTTCCCACTACAGAGCTTCACAGCCTAAAGCATTTGCTCTGCAGACCATTTCCATCTGATTCTCTAGTGAAGGAGGAACCTCTTCCTTCCCTTCCTGGAAGTAATCCCATTGCTTCAAACCAGCGTGCTGGAGTCTGAGACACAGAGTGTGTGCACTTGTTTCTGATACCTAACTCTGAAATCCAGAAGAACACTGAATTTCATACAGTATGAAATTTATGAGCATGTTTTCATGGTGATACATGAAAACAACTGTTAAAGTTAGATAAAAAAAGCTAAAAGTGTGTGTAAATTAGAGAGTTTCTTAAGACACCGGGTGAAAAAGTTAAAATTTAGAGTTTAAGTTAGCAGAAGACAAGATGGAGGATTTAGAATGTTGTTTCTTTTCCTCCTTCTTTCTTCTTCATGTTCTTCTTCTAGAGGTTTTTGGGTAATAGGAAGTGATTGGTTAGAAAATGCCGCAGTGCAGCACACAGGTGATGGGTCATTGGGTCATTAAGAAAAATAATATACGTGTCTATTGTTAATTGGATAAGAATGAGTATAAAGATAAAAGAATTGCGTAGTTCAGGGCCATTTTGTGTCTTCAAAGGCCAAACTGAGCCACAAGGCCATTTTGTACCATCAGAAAGAAATGAGCCAGACTGCAGTGAATTGAACTTGTGCAGAAAGTTTCTGCAAGTTTTGTGATAACATCCTAATAAACACAAGAAACAAGATCCTAACAGGCTTTGGAGTTTTTGTCCTGACCCAGAGGACTGTGAAAAGCGGGACTCCCCGTGAGGGAGTATCCCCAAGGAGCTCAGCTCAGAGAAGCTGAGAAATCCAGGAGTGAAAAGAAGTGCAGAAGAAGCACAGCAGCAGAATCAAGAGAGAAAAAAGAAACAAAAAGAATTTTTAAAAGAGTTACACAGCATACAATACAAATAGGTTAAAAAGCTCTTCACAGCTATGGGATGCACAGCAGGCATCAGAAGATTCGACAATGCCGCCTGTTACAGCATAGAACCACTGATCTATACCCCAAAATATTACCTTAGGCCTCCCATCATATATCTTTTCAAGAACACAAACAGATTTTTATGCTTTAACAAGATCACTTCTTTGAAATAATGTTTCAGCCTGGTTCTTTCTGAAATAGTCATTAAATTACCTGCTGCACATATCTGTCAGTGGTTTTCCACATGTAGTAATACTCAATGATGCTAGTCAGCGACTTCCAAGGGAGCTGAAAAACATTTGTTACAAGTTAAAATGATTCCAAGAAATTGCAATGTCCACTTCTTGTTAAACACATGTTAAAATCAAGTATAGTTGAGACAAATACTAGAACCTGAATGTACTAAATAACTGCATTCGAATTCATATGAAAACAAACACATATTGCAATTACTAATACACAGTCTTCCCTTATAGTTAACAAGTATTATGGTATTACACATCCAAATCGAAATGTAATTTATTCTGTTTAAGCCCTATAGTTAAAAAAATTATCAAAACAGAATGCAGATTTCCATCAGGAAACACAGGAGGTAATATCTCTATTATAGAGTGTCAGATGGAGAATAACATTAGGACTAAAAGAAATCATCTTGACAAGACTGTGCTTGAGTCTCGTGATAATTTTACTCTTAAAAAATACAAAGGATACCATCCTTAGTTCACAGATTTTTCATGTCCTGTAACAACTCAGCTGCTCATACACTACCACCAGTTTTACATAAACTCCCACATGCTCTCAACTATTATCAAGAAACAAAAGGATGCGAAGGACAAATGTTACCCTGAGCAACAAGAGTGATACTGAAAATAAATATTTCATAAACATCTCTGTACAAACAAGATACCTTTGATAATGACAATTATTTTGGATGCCCATGTTCATCAGTAAAATAAAAATGAGTTAACCTAAGTGTAGGGGAGAAAATTAGGCAATCATTTTTAATTATCACCAAATAATTTATTTAACTCCACAAGGTCTTTCTATAATTTAAATTAGGATGTCTCACCCAAAATTCATGCAATTTTTCTTCATAACTTGAAAACGTTACTAATTTGTGTGTTTTATTTTCTAGAGGCATGCATTAATGCAAATATTATCTGCTTTCTAGAAATGAGGATAACGTTTAGGAGGTTGCAGAAAATACAGGTGTGGAAACTAATCTTTCCAATCTTACTGACCCCACTAGGCAGCTTTTTGCATGTCTTATTCCAAAAGACTAGTTTCCCACACCTTTAGTTAAATGCCTGAAACACCAGAGGAACACCTTCTCAAACTGCCTCTCCCTGCATGCAGAAGATCAGTCGGTTTTCAAGCTGCTTGATTCAGGGTCTGAGTGAGAAGTGTACCACAGTGTGTGTGAACCCCTGAACATTTACATTTGATCCAAAAGTAGCAGTGTATGAAATGCATATGCTGATGTCACAATAAGTAGTAATACAATTCAGGTTCCTAAAATCCTTTTGCTTTCTCAGGTAAATTATGCCTTGAGAGAAATCTTCCTGCAAAAAGGCCAGCGACAAGATGTGTTTGGTGTGAGAGGACAGATGTAATGATTCTCAATCCCCAGGTCTATATTCCTCCTGGCATGCAGGTGAAATGCTTTCACCCCAACCATCTGTCATCGTCAATTAGTGCAATTTAGCATATTCATATTTATTTTCCTTCCCGAATACTTATTAGCACATTTATGCTACAAATGTTTGCCATTTCTATAGAAAATACTTTAATCTGTTTTAATTTTGGCTGTGACTCCAGTACGTTCATTCACTCAGTAGGCTCTATAAATAAGGAAGGTAATTAAGATGCTTGGACCAAATAACTGTAATCCTTTTACACTTTGATTCAAACTTTGGAAAAGCTGACTACGTATGGATAACCTGTATTCCATTTACCTATGTATTTACTGCTCTGAACTGCCAGTGAAGCTGTGAGCAGCCATGGAATAACATTGTCATTACCAAATTCCGTTCTTGAAAGAAATAAAATATACTCATCTGCATAACATTTTAGCAGGAGAAAATAAGCAAAAGCTAACAACTCTATAAAAACAGAGAGGGGAATTTTAAGTTTCTTTAGTTTCTCCAGGCTGAAAACAGACCAATCAAATCAGATTAGCAAGAAAAATTCAGTATTATAAACCATCATAAAATGAGCATGGAAATTTTAAGGCATGTTTTCATAATTTTCTAAAGCTGGAAAACAGTTGCTCCTGCTTTCTATAAACAGTTCCCATTCTTGATTATCAAGGCCTTTCCTGCCATATCTGAGATGTAATAGTTAAAATTTTGTGAAAACAGTTGATAAATAAAAACTAACAATTAACAAGAATAACATCTTTGTCTTATTGTTACGAAAACAGTTGCATTTGAAGAACATAAAATATCCATTCTCTTTCCATTCTACCACTCTGGGATGTGAAATAATTCAAGCACATCAAGTAAATTGGATAAGCTTATAAGGTTTAGCTTGATTAGGATTCACACAGAGTCTTAAAAATACAAGAACCTCTCCTACAAGAATCAGTGAGTCAACAGCTGATGAAAGTTATTATTCAAAAGCTATATTGGTAACTTGATTACAAATGAACATCTCCTATCTATGAAAAAAGGGTAAAGACTTACACCATTTAATTTATAACAATCTTGTTTACTAATATTTAGTGTTTGAAGCTTAATACTTGAGCTGCACTTTGAAGATCAAACAGTGGCAGTTCACAGTAACTGCTGAAAAAGTAAATGAATCTGCCCTTCACAGAACTGTCATGTAAGGGCTGCAATTGCAGCTGCTGTGCCCTGCAAATCTGGGCCGATTCAGAAAAGGCAGCTCCTCTAGGATGTAATGACTCAGGCAGGTAGGACATCACCCTGCTGCTTCAGGAGACTGCCACACAACGTGACTTTCTTGCCTGTCCTGTGTGGCACCACTGTGTGACTGCTGAGGCTGGAGTTTAACCTCAGGCACTGCAGACTTTGATTTTATCATTAGATCCTATGTGGAGACCTGAACCTGAAGTTCACACATACTATCAGCTCATTATCTTCTTTGTCCTTGCTCTTACAACACATCTAAAAGTACTTAGATATTTATCAATAAGTAAACTTATCAGTGGCTCAGATAACAGGTAAAAGTGTTACCATGGAAAATCACTGCTTACATTCTACATATTTATACCTACCTCACCTTGCAGAAACTTTTCACATATCCGTGATCTAAATCTCTAAATCTCGAAGGACTATTTTCCATGATTACTTAAAAAGCAAATGTTTGTTTTCAAATCCCTGCACTTTTAGAATGCTACATAGGAAGTGAGAACACATAAATTTTACACTACAGAAATTAAGATATTCCAAGACTACACAATGACTAACATAATTGAAAGATTTCAAATTACATATAATTAAATAAAGACCGTGCACTGTTCTTAGTATCATATAAACTGAGATATAAAAAAGATGTTCTTCTAGCGATGTTTTTAAAATTACACTTTTCCAAAGATTAAAAGAAAAAGCAACTAAGAATAGATAATATCCCTGATAATTTAACTAAATTAAGCTATAATTAATTAGTGTCCCACATCCATTTGTGCTGCACTCTGACTCATGGTTAAGGTGCCCTCAGTAGGCTACACAATTCTATCACCTGATCTGTGTATGTCTCATGCTTTGGGAGGAGACCAGGGGAAAAAAGCTGCATTTTGAGAAGGAAGATTTAGTGAAAGAGGGAGGTCATCAGGACAAAAATTTTATCAGGGTATTGAACACTATAAACAGCTTCTAGAAAAGTCATTCAAGTATCTATAATTTGAATATTACAAATGCAGAAGCAATTCTTGTGACATGTTACTACGCTGCATCACTTTAATGTAGTAGTAGATAAAACAGAAATTACACAGAAAATAAAAATACTACATAAATACCAGACACAAGGCTTCTGCATACTTGCTCACAAATTGTGTTAGGACATAACTTGTAAACAGCCAATAAAACATGCTACATGCTTAAGACATTTTCAAAAGCCAAATATTATATATTAGGAACCGTTTAATTAGAAGACATAGATCCTGAACTATTGTACAATTACAAATGAGAACCACTTGTCTCTATAAGAAATAATGAGGAATGTAGTTTACATTAAGAGTTCTGTTCTAAAAAATTTATAAATATTATTTTTCAATAATATTTTCTTGAACTAAAAAGAGCCATTTCAGCCAGGATGAAACTTTCAACCTTATGTCATGAATACAGTGAACATTTTCTCCCTTAGGAATCTCAAAATTAAGCATGCAGATATAATACACCTATTAAAATGTCAGTTCTTTAGAAAAACAATAGCCTTCCCTTCCCACCTTCATTCAATTACCTGTTCCATTTCAAATCTGTGAAAATGAAGGAAAGACAGCTCAGCTCATTGCCAAGCCTCCTCCCACTGTCCTGCACTCTATCTTGGAAGGACTTGTACATTTACCACACAGTACCTTTTTTCCCCCCTCACAAAGGAGGGGGGGGAAAAACTTCTGCAAAGAAAGCAAAATAATCTGAGCTCTCAGAGTCAAGCAGAATGAGATTAATGTGAAAATTACTTCAGTCATAAATAATGGAACTCCTTTGGTTCAAATCTTAACTTTTTCATGAAGCCCAACTTGAACATGGTACAACGGAGGAAATATTTTTCCTTGAAAGAAAAAGGCTCTCCATAAAATGCAAAAAAAAAAAAAAAATTGCAGCAAATTACTAGCAATTCCAGCAATCAGTGTTAGAATCCATTTAATTTCATTACTCTGCATTAGAATTAGCAAATTAAAGGTTTACTGCCCTATAGTCTGATACTTCAGTACAAAATGATTGTAGTTAGAACATATTGGAAAACATTTCTTTTACTTTTTGGAACTGCCAAAACATCTAATATGTCAAAACAACTCCCTGGAGTACATTTTAAAAGCTATCTGAATACAAATTCCTATCTGCTAACCATAGCAGGAAACCCCAGCTTTCTGAAAACACCCAAGGGAGTCAGCCATGTAGCTGCTAATGAATTTCACTGGAAATTGTGGAAACACTCTGCAAAGTTCCTGGACCTTTTTCAGATGCTTGTTAGATCCTTGTACAAATCCTTATCAGAACATCTTAGCATGAGATGTCCTATCTGATATTAAACCACTAAACAGATTCTCTTCTGTCACCATCTTTCCAAACAGTAGCATTGAACAAGAAAGGATATTGACTTTCAGCCAAATAAAATGTATAGATATGTTAACCACATGTATCAGGTACACAGATTTCTTCCCTAGCTAAACCTTCCAAACCTACAAAAGTAGCTATGCTCAACCATGGCAAAACATAGCTAGAGGAAAGGGTACTACTTTCATACTTACGAAGTCTTGTCGAATGTCATTGAAGTCCTTGCCATACTTTTCCAAAGCCTCTTCAAATAAACTAGCTTCTGATGCTGACCACTCTTCCATTTCATCTCTACACAAGACAGGCCCTCCCAGTGGCACTAGAACACTGATGGCACTGCTCAGATCATAGTTGTGTTTATGCAGTGTGTCCATTGCGTGAAACTGGCAGGGAGAAAGAGAGAATAAAGATGTGTTTAAATACACAGTAGTCCATCTCAGTTAATGCAAATTCAATATATTATTCTCTATTAACCAAGCAAGGAGCCTCAATTAATGCTAAATTTAGAATCTATCTTGATATCATAGCTTTCTGCTGCAGAATATGAAGAAAATTAATGGTTTATTACTTTATCTGGGAAAGGAAATACCTTGATAAAATGTTTACCAAAAACAACATTAGTTTATTAGTACTAGCAAACATTTCTAAAGAATCTCTTATTGGTAGAAACTGGTTCCAAGAAACCCAATAAAGACAGTGGCATTAATTGACTTTGGGGCCATTTTCAATTAGTAGAAGCCCTAAATAGTAACTAAACAGCTGCTCAGACATCTATGAGCTCAATATCCTCAGTGCTGGCAAAGGAAGACATTTATTGTTTTCATTATCATCATACTGAAAGAACAGCAAGATTTTTGTCCCTTGCTAAACACTGTTATCACAGACTGCTAAATAAGATTTCTTTGGCTGATTCCCTTTCTCTTATTATAAAAACGAAAAACAAAAAAACCAAACAAATTAGAACAATCTTCCCACTGTAGGTAACAATGAATGCTCCCAATTGCTAGCCAATGATGGGGAATATGAAAAGTTAACAAATCCACCTGTCAGGAAAATGAGCAGCACACAAGAAGCATTTCTGACTCAGCGTCCCAAAAGACCCCATCAGCACAATCCAAAGGGCTGTGCTGAAGGAGGCATCAGAGTTGTAAGTGTATTAATGTTTGTGACTCTGTATCAGTCTCCTTCCAATGTGTCCCACCACAGTGCTGAGCTCCAAGTGTAGCGTGCAAACTCTCACAAGGCCATAAACCCAGCTATGAGAAAACCTTGCAAGGAAGGAACACTCCTGCATTGTGTGAGTACAGAAATTCCAGCTGAGCTTCTGCATACAAAACTACTGCAAATAATGGATTTCTCTTGTTTTTTGCCATCTTCTATCAATGACTATTGTCTTTCTCCAGTGTTTATTTTAAGTCTTTATGTGCAATCAAGCACCAGATTCTGTAATTGTTTTGTCTTCAAGAAGCATTGTCACTATTATCCTGCAATGGTTCAATCAAATTCACCAGCCTGGAGAAAAGGCATTATTAAAATAAAGTATTCTAATATGAAAATATGTAACATAATGCCTAAAATCCACCAGTTTCATATTAGAGAATGTACATTGAAATCACTGATTTATTATTTACTGTTCAGGCAATGAGTAAGCCAGGTCTAAAGACTGAACTCCTACAGTAGATGTGTTACTGGGGTTTAAATCTTTGTTTAAATTGCAGCCCTCATAGAAAAGCAGTATACACAGGACATCTTTTGAGCAGCTGCTGAATCTTACCAACCTTCATAAAAATGACAAGAGAAGTCAATACATCAGAATCTTGCTCTTGCTTTATGTTCATTTTTCATCTATAATAAATATCTAATTCCATAATGCTTTTTTTAATATTACTAAAGAAAAGATTCATTACAAACTCAGTGTGTGAGTGCTGTCTTTGCTGAGCTGTCCTGTGACACAAGATCACTGACAAATTCTTTGATAACCACTCTGCCTTCTACAGGTTTGTCAGTCCTGACCTGCATCAAATGTCCACCCATCCCTACAAACTCTTGCCCAGAGCATGCTGTCCAGCACAAACATGGGGGTCCATCAGAGAAAAATTATTAGCCATGAAGATAAGTGGCAACTTCAAGTCCAAATATAAGCAGGCAGAGGAAGAAACTTTCCACCAAAAGCTAAGGAAGGGCTGCATGGAACTGGAAGAGAGGGCATCCTGCAACCAGCTACACAACACAGCTCCCAAACCAGCTGCAATTTCAGACTGAACTGCCTCCAACAAAGCACTCAAAGTGGAAACCGAGTGTGGATTCTCCAATTCAATCATATTTTAAGCATGTTTATCTTAAGAGACACGTATATGGAAGTCTAATAAAATCATTAAAAAGACACCATTCAATATGCAAAGACTGTTCATACTTTTCATTTTGAAAAGACATCCAGTATTTGATTTAGATCCCTACAGTAAAGTCACATAAGCTCTTCTAAACAAGCCCACCACAAGGACCAAGTGATTCCAACAACCTGTTTTGCTTTAAATGGCTCTCATGGTCAGGATATGCACTATGAAATACTTCTGAAACAGAAGGTCTTCCCAGTCTTTCTCTTCTTAGAGACCAATTTTCATTATAAAATAAAACACTGCCTTTGAGAAGACCAGAAACACAACTTTAAGTTGATTTTCATACAAGTCTTTGTCACTGCAAGAGAAGCACATTTATTATCATTTAAGAAGGTAAACATACATTGTTTGTAATGTCTTTAGTAGGGTTGACTAAAAGCAGGGGGTTTCCTATCTTGTCTCATTATCTTCCCTATGTTTTCAAAATAAAGGAGCCTGCAAACAGCCTCTCAGTTGTTATTCATCTGCAAGAAATGTGTACATCAACCCTGAATTTATCCATTATTATAATCCAAGCTTTTTCTTTTTTTTTTTTTTAATATCAGTCTGTTTGTAGTTATCTGTGATTAAAACTAATTAGGATTAAAACTTAATTAAGAATACAGGAAAGCCACAGGTGTGGTGTACTGAAATCCCATTAATAGCACCTCAGGTGCAAGGCTTATCTGCCTTGCATTAAGAAGATAGATGGTATCATTTTCTTAGTGTTATGCACCTATATCCAAAGTATAAATGAGATACATCACAAGTTCTGCAAATCTCTCTACTAACTTTAACTGCTGCTGAAAATATGCTCCCAATTAACATGGAAATGTCTAAAAAGTTACTATTATAATGACAAATATGTCTTTTCTTAACTTAGAAGGAAGTACACTGCCAAAAAGCAAAAAAGTAGGGTTTTAGAAAGCTGAGGGGGTAGGAAAATGAGAAGAGACAGACACAATAATTAACTCTAGGGTGGTTCCTCTGATGCCTCATTATAAGATATGCCTTTCATTAAGTGTAATGGAACTTAATGGATCATTTGCAATGGAGAAACATTAACATGGCACTCAAACAAAGTACCCCTTTATTAGCAGATTGCACATGTACTTTCAAATGTGAAATTGCCATAAGGATAAATCCACTCTATTAATCACTGAATACAGTATGCAAATAAAGAAGGGATATGTAATATGTGAAATTTATTAGAAATTCTCAATCCAACAAAATATTAATAAAATGAAAAATGTTAAAGAACTATTTTGATGAACAAAAAAAAATAATTTAATGTGAACAGAATTGTGTTTGTAAAAGCCATATTAGCAACTGTGAAACAAAAAATTCCTTTTGAGTATTACTGGAAACACTGCATTTTGTCCCTGCCTTTATGATACTACCATAGTCCAGACGAAATCATAGTGTCCTGTTCAATAGCCTTTGAGTACACTGCAAAAGGTTATAAATTAAATATTTTTCTCATCATAATAAAAAATTTATTTTATCTGGAATACAAGATTTATCCCACTGAATCAGAGCAATCATGTAACTATGCATTGTGTCTCTTACAGCACCAAGAAATATTAGCTAAAATATTCAGGTAAAACTAATCACAGTCTGAGGTCAAGTCCCATTTCATTGAATAGCATCTACAAAGCTTAAGAATTAGGATATTTAGAAAGGACATATTTCCCTTTTCTCCTCACCACTAATTTATGGCCTATATGGCTAGATAATTTTTCTAACCGTTTTTTAACCTGCTGATACTGGCCATTCCCACAAAATTTTGTGCAAGTGAGTTCTAGGGGCTCTCTATTTACTGTGTAAGTCAGTGCCTTAACTATTTTAAACTAATCTGTTAGTTTTATTGAGTTTCCTCTAATTCTAATACTCCATTATCTAGTAAAGAGCAGGTCTTCCTTAGCCTAAACTACACATCAGTGTTTAGGTACAAAAATACCTAAAATAGTAAAGCAACAGTTGATGTCTTTGGAAATCTAAGTCAAACTGGGTTCTATGAAATAGTAATATTTTTAGTCCCACATAGTGGTCCTGGCATACTTTATTTACTGTAGCACAGCTTCTCATTTCATACAACTATACAGGAGCAAACCTGTGATCAATGTATTTTTCACTTTCTCTAAGAGATGCAGGTGCTTACATTAAGAGTGAATAGCATACTAAGGAAACAGTAGGAATATGCTAGTTTAAATGTTCTTTAAAAATATGCTTACAAAGTCATATTGCCTATCCTTTAGAAAATTTGATGGCATATACATGCAGTAAGTACAAAGTATTATCCACACAATTTTCAATCAGCTTTATTACCACATACTTTAAATGACACTGCCCTGAATAATCCCTATGCAATATGCATTATCCATTCTGCCACTCTGCTGTGGGTATCCACAGCTGTGAGTGATCCTCAACTAAAGCCAAGTGTTGCAGTGTGACTACAAGGGCAGCACTGAGAAGGGAAAATGGACAGGATTTTCTAACACACACATCCACACACCTTGCATGCAGGTATCTAAAGGACAACAGGCAGAAAATTGGGACTTTGGAGTACCAGATAGTGTTGAATTCATAGACATAGAGGTTGTAGAATGTTTAAGAAGCCACCTACCAGTGTGATATCTCGGGAAGCAGCAGCAGCACTCATATGTAAACTGGGTTGCCTTACAGAACTACTGCAGTCCAAGGCTCGAGCAAACGTGCCAACCGCACTGCAACAGAGGAACAGGAGGAACAGTAAATACACAGAAAGATGTCATCTCTTATATCAGACTGTGTCATATCTATGAAAGTGTCCTTTTACACATGGAAGTCACATACTGTTACGATTTCAGATCTTTCCTAACAAAGAACAACTTGATAAAGACAAATCACTAAACACTGCAGCAAAAACTCTGACCTTCTGCCCCCAAAAGCAACGACGTACATATAAGAACAGCAGCTCAGAAACAAAAGATACTCAGAGAATTCTCATGTACCAGCCTCTTGATGTCTCAATTTTTCAGTTAATTATGAGTTCAAAGGTTCTCCACAGTTTGGTGTTTACAATCAGGACTATTATTTCTAAAATTACAATGCTATAATAGTGCTCAAAAATTATAATTCAGATTAAAAAGGGGGTTCACCATGTCCCCGTGAGGAAATTAAAAATATTTTATTTACTTCAGTAGTACATGCCTACTACTTCCATTAGTGAGCCAAAAAAATATTATCATATTAGCTTAGTCTAAGGTACCCCCAAAATCCTGGTGGTGTCACAGGTTTAAAGCAATAATGAAACAAATGGACCTCTCAACCTACTTAATTAAAGCATTCCATTATTGAAATAGACATATTTTTTCTAAAACTTTACATTCTTTTCCACTTTTGTTGATGAATTGAACATGGCATCTATTACACTAAGACTGTTCTAAACTGAAAAAATTTCTTGGGACAGCAGTAAACATTTCTTGGAAGTATATCTGTGTGTCATGCACAGTGAAGGAAAAGGTGCACAGAGAATTTGACTGGGCCCAGCATATCATACAGGAAATGAGCAAAGATGGAGTGAAACACAATTATCAATAAACAGATCAGTGGTTTCTCCAGTACCTGGATTTGTATAATGACCCTTGAAGTGGATTGTGTCACATTGCTATCAGAAAAAACCCACTTGTTGCAGTTATGACATAAGTCCTTCTAAGTTCAAAGACCCAGTTATGTAACAGATGTAACACAGTGAGATCCTCTGGTATAGGGACTCAAGCCTCACTCAGCAATTACACCCCAAACAACTTACAAGTGCAGAATTATACCAATTGTGAATGTCACTGACAGACATTGCTGTATCCAATAAATCTGATATTTATAAAACAATGTGTGCCAAAACTTAAACTCACTGAAGTTATAAATGATCATGGAGAAACTGAAAATATAGTATGTTACTGCAATTTTGAGTCTCAAAAAATTTATTACTGAATGCCTGTTTCAGTACTTGCTGCCACAGTCTTACAAGTTAAGACTCAACAGCAGTGATTCAGACTCCTGGTATTAACTGCTTTAGATTTCTAAAGGCTGTGGAATAACTGATATTCAACTGTTTTTCTACAACCTTTGCCCCCTCTATGTCCCTCATATTTGCAAATATGAGATGAGACACACACACCCACACCTTCTTTTACTTTTTTTTTTGTTTTGTTTTAAAGCTTGGTAGTACATAAAATAGTATTTGCCCACAAATCACTCCCAAGAATAAGGCTCTATTATGAACACATTTCCTGACACTCTGTTAACCCCTTTCAAGATGTTGGTATTGATCAGGGTTGTAGCTAAGCAGTCTTTCCTGGGATCCTTCGGTCCCTACTGCTCAAACCAGTGAATGTAGCATGACTGCATTTCCCTTCTGCTGCTACTTGCTAGCTTATCTTCCTTTTGCATAATTAAAATTATTTTCTTTTGACCACATTTCTAAAATAAAGTCTGAGTATGCTATGAACACTACAAAGAACATTCTCATAGTCACTCTCTGCCAGATCAAACTTTTGAGGCTGACTTCAGAGCTCAAGAACATTTTGTTGCTCAGAATGTAAAGCCAAAATTTAGAGCTAATATAAAGCTAGGTTTCTTCTGAATTAGTGATAGAGAGGTAAGAATTGATGCACCAATGGACATTACTTCCAGTACTGTACTGAGTAGGAGAAGATTGCAACCATCAGAAGAATGCTGTGTGGGAGTTTGGAATATGTGAGTGAAAAACAAATTAATAATAAATAAAACACATAAAGACAAAGTAAAATAATAAAAACAATAAAAGATAATAAAAACAGCATTAAACATAATGGAACGAATATGATAACAACAATAAGAACAAAACAAATGAATAATACATAACAAAATGCAGGCAGTGTACCATTTGGGGTGTCAGTGGGGACAGGACAGGGGGTGGGGATGGTACAGGACACAAAATGGAGGGTCTGGAGGTGTGAGGTATGAGGTGTGTGCATATCTGTGGCTCTCTTGAAATTAAACTAACTTCCAGTTTTCCTTTCCACAGAAACTGCTGAAAAACAGTGAATTTCCAAATAAATGTAGAACATTTTCCTGTTAAATAATAACTAGGCTCAAAACTAAATAGTGATATATAGTGTTTTGTATAACGTGGCTATGCAATTCAGATCCAAATTCAATATTAATTATAGAAATCACTAAACTAACCTTAATTATGTTTTTCAGTTAAAAAATACAGATATGATCTCAGTGGAAAGGTCAAAAACTACCTTTGTCATTCTTCCTTGCATGACTTTTTTCTAATTCTACCATTAAAGAATTGTTTTAAAAAATGAACAAAATAAAAGACTAAAAATAAAAAAAAAATAAAAAAACTAACCAGTGTCATTTCCAGAAGACACAGTATTGTCTTCACCTACCTAAAATAAAACTCATTATTAAACAAACACAAGCTAAATGGTCACACCCTAACCACATATTTTTCTTAATAAATTTTCAATATTAATATTTCAATATTATTGTTAAGTTTCTAGAATTCTATTACTATTCTGTTACTCTAGAAGAGTAATTGTAAATAGTTAACTGAAATTATATTTAATTCAATAATAACAATAATAAACTGAAAAGCCAAAAAAATGTGCTCAGCAAGCTACTGTGTGTATTAATGTAAATTATTCAACATGTAATTAAAATACTTAGACTTCAAACAGAAACCAACACTCCCTACATTTTCCAAAATAAGCTAAAGTCAAAAGTCACACAGACAGTGAATTACACTGGTGGTAGAGAGATGGACAAGACAAACAATTGGTATTATCATACCAGAGGGCGATCGCTCTCTGCACAGCTTGCATCAGCAAGCAGCCATAAGAGCTTTAAGGGTTAGACCAAACGATCCAGTGTTACCTTAATTAGGTTTTCCTTGGTTTAATTATCTTAAAGAGCAGAACCGAGAAGGTTCTCTCAAGGCTTTATAACAGATTGCAGCTGACAACCATACAAACAAAACAAATGGATATAGTCCAGTGCCAGCATCTAGGAATCACGAAAAAATTCCACAAATTCAGCAAAACTCAACAAGGTCTATGTCCAAAAAACTTGAGAGATCACTGCAGTTGCTATGCCTGTGTACGCTACATTTAGGCAAAATTTCAGATTAGATTTTGAGCACAGAAAATACATTGATCCAAATTTCTTACAGCTCAAGTCATTAAAGGAAATTACAGCTCACACATTAAAGGAAATAATTGTTCAAATTGTTGCATAAGATTAATATCAGTGGTAGCCAAAGAAATTAAGAAGCAGCAAACACAAGAAACTGTCTTAACAAGCTTCCAAAGATTTGGTGGCTCATCAGTAACTAGTTCTGAAAAGGGCTATTATTTGCCAAAGAAAATCTGGAACCACTGCAATTATACATCAGGATGAAAATAGCCTCTGTTTCTCCCAGAAGCAACAGCGGTCCGGCATCAAATCATATCCAGAAAGTTCTGGATGTAGGCAAGTAACTCTCAATATTCTTCTACCTTGTATTCTTGAAAATCCAGCCAAAACATATATCCTTCTCACTCTGAGGATGTTTATTTCAAAACTGTTCACTTTTTGAAAAAACCGCTCATCTGTTTCAGTGATACCAGACAAGTAGTAGGTATACTCTGGACAAAGCTGTTGGAAGTGAACCACATCTGTGCATACATGAATCTGCAAATCCACAATTCTCTGCAAATACTTGCAAACTAATGAATGAGACCTATGCCTCACCTCTGAGCTAGTATTTTTGAGGAAGACAAAGTGATATTTGGTGGGATTCTACATATTAGGAAGGATTTTTGTTTTTCTTCTTTTTACTCTAGTGTTCTTCACTGTAAATTAGAAACAGTCCTCGTACACTGCTCTGAATTTTATAAACAGGAAATTAATATCTGATTGCTCTTTAAGAGAGTGTTGTGATACTTAAAATATTGGAAACAACAAAAATGTATCTTCAGTTAAGACATATGTGAGCACCCAGATATTAATTTAAAACTGAAAATACACCTGAGGTTTTTACTACTCAATTTTGCAAAATCTGAACTGCAGAACATATTTGAAATAAAATTATGCTGTTACAAGACTTTTTCTTTACATTTCTAAGCAACTGCCTGTACAGTGCCATGCTTCATTATTATCACTTCAAGTATTTACAGCACAAAGGGAGATGGCATGATAAACATGAAAAGTCACCTGTCACTATTCTTTTGCTGAAAGATTCTCAAAGTTAAAGTAAGTGTGGCATGATATATAAATGTATGATATCACCAACCTTTACTTTTATTGTTATATGAATAGAAATGAAGCATATGTGAAATTTTTCTTATTCAACAGATTCTGATAGGTAAAAGTAGTTTAATTCACCGGATGTTATTAAAGGCATCATCTGTATGCCATCCTGCAATTTCAGTCACAGAGGAGATGCACAGCCCTCTAAAAGCAGGTCCATGAAAACTCTGCTATGGAAATTTATTCTTTATACTGCAATAGATCAAAGCTCATTAAAAAAATAAAAAGTAAAATTCAGCTCCAAGTCTGAATTAGTTCTTTTCAAACTAATTTGGGTCAAGCAGTACAGTAATACAAAATGCATATAGGAATAAACATATATTAGCCAGGCATGACAGACAGGCAGAAACAGAATTTTTGATACACCCGGTAAACTTGATGTGAATGTATTTTTTCTTTTTACCAAACCATCTGCCTACAATTAGATGCTGTAATTCACCTTGCTAGCAAACATCCAGTTTTGCGAGCACAGCAACGGCATCAAGATTTTTCACCACTTTTGCTGCCTAATTTTATGTTGCAATTCTGCCATTAAATTTAATTACCTCTTTAATGAACTTCAATTCCTTTTACTTCTCAGCACCTCCAGAGAATCCAGAAGCATTGTAATACTGAAGACTGCAAACCGACGTCTTTTATGCATTTATTTTAATTTATGAGCTTTGGGACTCTGTTCTACTGCCACTGACTACAGTGAACTATTTCACAAGAACAGAGCACTACTTTTTGATCACACCTGTGTTTTTATTCATGGTTCTCAGTTAATGAGTGCATTCTTTTCCTCTGTATAATGAGAGACACCTTGCCAGTTGAAGCTGCATTGTGCTCCCTTCCCCGCTGTAAGATAAATCAATGTAACAATCATAGAACATCTCCAAATATACCAACATACTGTGAGCACTTTTAACATAGTAACCAACAGAAAATGAATATAATCACTGTCCTAGAGCAAACACAGGAAGAATCAAGCTCTAATTTAACACGACTAACAAGTATTTTCCATTCTTCTGTGATTTTACATCAAAAAATAAGCAGGCATTCAAATGAAGAGAAATATGTCAGATAGAGGTATGTAATGACATTTTAATGTCACAGAAATCAAAGTAAAAAAAATTAAGGTAGAGATGCAATGCTTCAAGGCTATTTTAATTAGACTTCAAAACTCTGGTTTAGTTGGAAATAAGCTGGGACCACAAATGTCTGTAAAATAGCGTCATTCATGCTGAAAAATAGCTCCATTTAGAAATATATTCCTTTCCAAAAACTACGCTGGTGATGTCATTAGATGAAGCAGCATGAAAGAACTACATTCTTAATGGTTTCACTGAATCATAAAGCACATAAATGGTACTAGAATTTACCAAAATGTGCCATGCAATGAACTGTAGACCAAATTAGCAGATAGAAAAATTAAAAAATAAAGAACAATTTAAAAAAAGAAAAAAAGGGTAATTTCTTCAGCTCTCAGTGTCTGTCCAGACCAGAGCCCACACCTCCTATTGCATTTGAGATTGGGCAGGATAATTTTTGACTCTGAAAAACCAAAATAAAACAGGACGATTACGTTATACATACAATAGGAATGCTTTTATTTCCTAACACTGTGCAACTTGGGACAGAATTAGAAAAAGAACATAAGATCTGGCAATTAAATTAAGTACTCCTTGTATATTAGAAATTATAGGAGACTGATGACTGGGGGAAACAGGGTATATTTAAATCAGTTCAAATTAGGAATGCTGTCCCCAGCATTTTTATCTACTGCATTTTAACCAACAACAGAAAGTATCACATAGCCTACCAACTGGGTTCCTGTTAGAACCCAGTCACACCCATAGATACTTAGTCCACAGGACCTGGTTAGAGTTATGACTAAAAATAAATCTGCCCAAATTGTGTGGACACAAGGCCTGTAGCACCAAGCTGAGTTTCAATTCTACAAATCCATTTCTGCTGTACTGAACTACTTGTTGATGTGGGCAGATCTAAATAGCTGTTGTAGCTTCTCAAACGCCTTTCCTTTGAAGCTGGTAGACACAGAAGAAACATGGCCAATGTATAGGACAGAAAGAAAACTGGTTGATGCAGTTGCATCTTATTTGAATGCCGTAGAAAATGCTGTTGGACTTTTCCCTGTCACAGAACAAACATTACTCAAAAGACAACTCAAACCCAGAATAAATTAGTCTGAGGCCTCAAGCACCTCCTAACACACGCTTTTGTTAGTTCATGCAAGAGTCCTTACCCAAATTATGCTTCAGTAGCAGCAATAAGGTACTTTCAAGATCTGTATGTCAAGTGAGACTGCTTGGGGAGGCCAAGCTTGTGGATCCTTCTGCTTTATTCCAAATCCCCACCATTTTTTTGGCACTGTTACCTCTCATTTCTGCACAGGATAGGCATATTCTTCTACCTTTCTACCCAGGAAAGTATTGAATAGTAGGACTTAGTAAGAGGCCCAGACTGACCAGGCAAACCTAGGAAAAAGGCCTCTCACTCCTGAGACAGTAAACAAACCTTGAGAGACTGGGAAAGCTACGTGTCCAAGGTAAAAATACAAATACACTTTTAAACAGGCAACACAAATAAAAAGAATAAACACCTTCTAAAACACAACAAAGCTGCCTGTGTGATTGAAAAAGCTAAAGTATTTAAGGACAAAAGCAACTCCTCTTTCAACTAGATCAGACTGAAAAAAAATGAGAATACTAAATTCCTTTGACACAGCATCTAAAAAGGATCACTTGAAAATGCTTTTAAAATGTCAAACACAATAGCATACACATACTTAACGAAAATCACACCTGGGAAAGTATTTATGAAAAATTTATTCTGGTCATATTTTCGAATTTGCAGAACTAAACATAACCAGAGAAAGATCACTCCAACTGAGCCGGCACAGCCAGTACCCAGTGAACCACAGTTAGGCTGCAGCAGAGCTGTCTGTAAGCACTGCTCACCACATCTTGATACCAGCTCTCCACTGTTACTCAAGCATCTTTTAATGGTCCTGTATAATAGCCCAGCATAAATCCTGTACCCACACAACACACTGAATTGAAAGCTGCCACCAAATCATTGCAGAACCATTTTTCCAGAAATAAAAATCTGTCTCAGAAGCCGCTTAGTGTGTCCTGTGAATACAAGTCTATAGGAGCTTGGAAACCATTCCTGTCAGCTAAAAAGCAGCTTCCAAAGATGAGTGGGGTTCTGTACAAGAACATCTACAAAGCTGCACCTGAGTAATACCTGATTACAGATGGCCATCCAAATACCACAAGACCTTGGACAGCTACAATTAATCAGCCACGATCCACCATAACAGAAACCATCTTTACAGAAATGTATAAGCTTTAAAAAAAAATACAGTCTTGGCCAGAGCACAGTATTGCAAAGGATGTCTTAAGTAACAGGAAGAGAGAAGCATATTCTTTACGTATTTAATTATTTTCTGTTACTTCCCAGCAGGCTGCTTACTGCTACACTCCTCTGGGAACATTTTTGGCTCCACAGAATACTACTTCAGCTCCCCAGAGTAGCTGAGAAACAGCGAGTAGAGGAATTTTAGAGAAATGAATTAACTCTTCCAAAATTCAGAGCCTTCATGCAGACATTTCTTTAGGGCACACTACAAAAATCTGGCCATACTTCTCCAGGTATTATATTGCTGGTGAAAAAGTAGTTCAGATTCCTGGTTTTTATGGAACATCTACCAGGCCCTGTGACTTTCTGAACACCTGTTAACACCTAAACCCCTCCATGTTGTTTGAAAATTTAACAAAGACGGGGCGGGGGGAAATTTAGTACTTTATAAAAGGGATGCAACATTCCCAGTGGGAGAATAAGGAAAAAAACAAGTGGATCAGCACCTGAACTGCAAATGAGTAAATCAGCATCCCATATCACCCTACACATAAGCTGGAAAATACAGAGAAATTTCTTATTTATTCCTCCTGAAATGTTTTTTTTTCAAAAGGGAGGAAAAAAAATCAAAAACTAGAAACCATGTAAAAGGATTATTTGCCTAAGAAGATTTGAGATTACACTCTGCAAGCAGGTTACAGAAAATACAGGAGATGGATTTATTCAGGATAAAATCCATATGTGAACTGTGTTCTCTGTTATCACTAGAACAGTACCTTCTTAAGTATGAATTAGAGAAAAGCAAAATCTGCTGTATCCTATGAATGTTGAATTGTTCTTCAGTAAGAAACCTACAAATATTTGAAGGGCTTTTTCTTTTTAAAGTAGAGAAATAATTTCTAAAGGTGTTTATCAATTCAAAGCACTTTGATCATGTCTTCATAAATCTACATAATTATGTTAATTTATAAAATTGAACTGACTTGGTTTTTTTTCCTAATGAAATACATGACTTCAAAACTTTATTTCAATATTCATCCAAAATAATTGCACTGTACATTACTCAGCTTACATGCATATGTGGCAAGTTCTGCATCCATCTAATATTTAGCATTTTCCTTATTTCTACTCTTAACTTCTATTTTAAGCCATGAAATTCCAAGTACTGTAAAACACAATTATTATTGTTATAAAACACTGAATTATTATTAGCACTGAAATTATTTACTCTGAGAGGAAAGCAAACTGACATCTACATTCAAAATATCAAATTCTACTATAACCTGAAATACAAGGAATGTAGCAATATTCCAAATATTCACTTTTTTTCCACTCTCCTGTATTGGTAGCTTCAATAAATATACAAAGGTTCATGGTCTGATTTTTTGTTTTAGCTAACTGTGGGAAAGAGAAGGGCTTACAAAATGGCAAACAGGATGAGTGACACGATACAGGGGGATAAACAGTCAGTAGAAAAAGGAAAAGGATTTTTTTTATGAGAGGATTTTAATCTTACCGTGCTACAACTAAAAACTGGTCAATCTGACGGTCAGTAAGGGGGCTATCTGGATCCCATACTTTTACTTCCAGCTTTGCCTGTTCTCTGTCATCTAATTCTCCTGTCAAAAGGTAGATGGGACAAAATACTTATTACTCACAATGTTTTCCTTTGTGTAGTTCTTGCACTATGTTTAAAAGAGACATTGTACATTTTTAAACATATACACATGCACACACATGGAGTGTTTAACAATCATCAGCAGTTATCCAGTTAAATTCCATAATGCAGCATCACCGAAATAAATACCTTTCTTTAACATCAGCATTTCAATTTGAGGAGACATTCTTAGAAGGTGTAATATCAATGAACCTTAATAAAATGTTACTACAAAGTTGAAACCATAACCAAAGTAGCCAGTGGCTTCTTTAAATTGCTTGTCTAGTATATCAAAGTTACTGTTTCATTTAAGCCATACTAAAATTAATTTTACACTTAACCAGCTTTAGAAATTAAATTCTACCCAATTTGTATTCTATGCCCCAAAAAAATAAATCATTATGCAAAAATGCTGTCTACTGTATTTAAGCATCTTTTACCTTTTCAGCCACTACATTATCTGTACTGTTAATATAAATCATACCATTAAAATTGCTGTATACATTGACTAGTTCTACCCTCTGACAAACTAATATATAAGGCTGCACCACAAGAAAGTTAGTATATACTACATCATCATTTCCCAGCTTCATTTATGTGAACAGAACAAATTGTGTACACGACACGGCTAAAACGATGGGGGTGGTTTCCAAAATTTATTTTGCCTTATATTCATTGTTACAAGAGTATGACACTTGTACTGCATGGAAGAACAGTAAAGCGTGAATTTGATACAGGATTCACATTCATAAGACTTGATCTTGTCTTGCCTACTACACCAATAACTTGTTCAGTAAAATAAGAAATATTTCAGAGGCTGGTGGAGGAAGCACCACGTATGCTACCAGTACAAGGAGATTTGCCTGTGGGACGCAGCAAATACATTTGTAGCCATGAGAGATGGCAATAGTAAAGTCAGAATCGTTGTCTTTCCCTGCTGTTTTAGAATAGGAGTGTGTTCTTCCCTCAGCGAACATGTGAAAACCACTAATGTTTAGCTGGTTGCCAGTACTTCTCTGTGACTTTTACAAGCTACTGCAAGAATGAAAACCTGTTGTCAGATACAGCCATTCCACTCCCTTTGAAAATCTAGGCTGTGTAGGTATCTCTCTGATCACACAGAAGATCATTTTAGTCTGTGCTATTTCTTATGACTTAATGAAAACAGCCAGTCTAAACACGCACAGTATCATCAAGACATGAATTAACCTGTACACTTAAGAGTCTGGAAGCAAACCAAGCACTGGCTCCTCTGAAATCACGTCATATATGGTGAGTTCTCTAGCACATTGATTCTGGAAAGAAATTAAAATGTGGTATATATTTATCCCTAGCAAACACACAAGTTAGAACTGCACCATGCTGTCTGGCTAATGTTTCAAGAACAAATTTCACAGTCATATTCTCAGAAAAACACAGTAAATTACTTTCTTCCACTGCACAGGCAATAAAGCATTGGCTGCCTAATGGGACTTCAGCTTCTGTTCAAGCTAATTCACATCCAGTACTGAAGACAAACTGCTAATTTCTGGCATCTTGGAAAGGATTTTAGGTCTATAAACTTATTCTATCGATTGCACACCTGTCAATACATTCATTTCTTCCATCTGTGACAGACACATTGTGGGTGATGTTCTACATTTTATAAATATTCTCTGAGCACTTCATTTCAATCTGTTAATATATAGTTTTTAAATACCTTTAATGTTAGTTAACCATTTGAGGACATCACAGTCTGGAGATCAAGCATTACTCAGGTAGATTATAGTTCTCACAAAAAGAAAACATCATATAAACACAGCGCCAATATTCAATCAAAACATGCCACTCTTTCCAATCAAGTTTGCAAAAAGAATAAAAAAATTGCAATGCTACAATTCTTACTTTTACTACAATTACTAGAGGTAATTAAACAATTGCTACTATAAATTGCTGCAACTCTTGACAAAGATGAATCTGAAATATTTCAAAGCAGTATTTTGTAATGACAGTGGACATAAATAGGATACAAGCAATGGAATATCTATGCCAAAATAATCTAAACACATATAAAAATTGCAATATTAAACATCACTGCAACAATGGTAGACAGGGGTTTCTAGAAAATAAATTGAGTCTGCCAAGCTGCACTTAAAAAAGCTACTTAATTCCCAATTTTCCGCTTCCATGGCAGGATATAATCACGTAAAGAGGGAAGTAACCTAAACAGACCAAGCCTTGGAGGCATCAAGTAGTGCTGTAGAAACCTTAGAAAAGTTCATTTCAGGAGTAAGTATTTTGTTAGCTTCCTTTGCCTGTGCTGAAAGTGTCAGTAAAGGAGGATCACATAAGACAAACAGGTCTTTCAAAGGAATAATCATCAACCCTCTGTTTTACTCGAGCTGCTGATCCTTAGCTGATCATGCCTGTACCACATCTTATAGGATTTTTAACATAGCAAACCACTTAAAGATGCAATTTCTCTGTTAGCATATCAACATTCATTTTCTACATTGTTCAATTTGACACCGTAGTATAAGACATTCAAACTGAACAGATGATAAAATTGCCATAATATTCATTCATTATATTGCAAAACCCAGCCCACAAAGGAATGGCGGAATCTTTTTACTTTCACCATTTTCAGTGTATCTGAGAAGTTCAGTTTCAGAAGTGTCACCTTCCCTTACCAGCAGCAGCATGCCAATTACAGCTTCTGAGAAGTGCTAGCCAATTTTTTGGAATAACAGATATAACATGCCAGTATATCCAATTTATTCTAATCACTGCTTATAATTTTATTATAGCCAGTCTAATCCTGGTGAATAATTTTATTGGAAAACATTATTAGATGGTCAGAAATACATCTGGTTTACTCTTCATCAATCATTCAATTCCTTATTTCTCAAGTAAAAAGTAGGATTTTTCTTTTAAAAAAAAGTTTAAAAGTTCTGTATTTCAGTTAGTTATTTTATATAAACAAAAGCATGATGTGCCCCTCTAAAAAAAAATAGAAGAAAAAATTTACAAAACTAAAGTAAAGCAAATGTATTTAAGATGAGGTACAAGAAATTAAAGATCCACATAATCTTTTAGATTTCACTTCCTGCAGATAAATACCCCAAAGATAACAAGTACATCAGATTCAGCATGATTCTATGTTCTTCTTGTATCCAACTAAAAGAAAATAACTTTGAATATAAACTATAAACAGTTTCTTAGAGTGAATTTCTTTGAATTTAATAAATATGTAACAGTATTGCAATATAATATACTATTAAGAAATATGAATCTATAAGTTAGGTTTTATTTTAAATATAGCTGTCGATGAAACAATATAAATTCAACTTTTAATGACAAAGAGTTGATGAAGTATCTGATTTTAAAGACACTTCTGATGTATAAAGCCTTATTTTTGTATTTTACAGGATTTGCACTTTCAAAAATCCTTTTTATTCTCCTTCTCAAAAAGTATTTCAGCTGTCAATTCAATCCAAACATACAAGCTAAACACCTGCAGTGCTCAGCTTTCTGAATGAATCCAGCTTTCAGGATATGCAGAAGAGAGGTGCCAGCTGCTGCATCCCTAATTCCATGGGACAGAAAATCTCTAGCTGTGGTTTCAGTCATAATAGGGCAGTAGATCTATCCGTGGACAGAACTAGACACCAGACCAAGAATTTCAACCACAGAGTTCCTCCTAGTAAGCAAATTCAACCTCCTGAAATCAGCCAGTTTTGACGTGTGTGTGTGTCAGTCCCTCAGACTCACCAGACACATAAGCAGATAAACATGAAGACATTTGTAAAGGCTCATATTCTTAATGCTTAGCACATAAATAAGAAGTCAATTCAGTGTCTTCATCTCTGTGTTTTAGTTTTATACTTGTGGAGCAGGAATATCTCTCAGCTAACATTGCAAGGGTGTGGAAGAGAGGTACTTCCTGGTTTTTATCCTCCCCTAGATGAGTTCAGCAAGCAACACAATGAGATTTCCTTCACTGAAATATGGATTTAGAAGATAAAGCATTTAGCAGGTTGTTGCCAGAATTCTTTGGGAGTATATTACCTGCAGGTAATCCTAAATGCTTTTTTGAACATAGTTTCATGTGCTGTTTGTGTGCCATCACTGCAAAAATAGGCAACTAATCAGTGAAAATTAAGTTTCAGTTCATGAACCACATTCTCATGCTACTGTTTAGACAACCTGCAAATATCTTCTCTAACTTGCAGAAGAGAAAATAGAATGACATTGAATTTTCTTGTACTGTATATGAACAAAGTTCCATACATTAAGCCTGTCTGTCTAATGTAAAATCTATGCTTTCTCCATGGCTGAAAAGTACATTAGCTCCTCACTAAAACAGTCAGCATATTCATCCTGCATAAAATTCTTATTACTCACTTTTATTTTTTTCTTTTTAATCATTTGCAATTCTCACCAGTAGAGATAATTTAAAAAAATATTAGAAGTTAAAAAATTTACACTTAACTCTTCAAAAAATATAATGGAGTTATGTGCAAATAACTTTTCTGATCAAAATAACACGAGAACACGTAGATGAAAAGTGTAGGCAAAAGAAAAATTATTTATTTACTTTTCAATTTCAAAACAATCTTCCCTCTGCCACAGCTTGCCTGACAGAGGTATATTTATATATCAATTATTCAGATAAGAATTTATATGTTTACACAAATCCGATGGTAAAAATTTAGAATGTTAAACATGCATAAGGACTACAAATGAAAACCAGGCTACATTAGAGACTATAAATGAAAGATATCAAGTGATAAAGGCCTACTGCTTGTCTACAAGCATTTAAACTGCTATTGGGCATTCTTAAAGCAAACAAAACATTCTTAGTCCAATCGCCACTTATCCTCTAAAGCTTGGGCTGAGAAAAAACATTTAATCATTCTGCACTTGAAAAATCCCTTTCAAAATAGAGCTGCCTTCTACGGCCTTAAAGTTCTCTCAGTGTTCAGGTTTACAGAACTTCTAATTTAATCACTGATGATCAAAAGACAAGTGCTCACAAAATGCTCAGAGCTTTAATTCTTCATGTTCTAAATTCCTAGAAATTAACAGAACAAATTACACTTGAGCACAGAATAAACTGAGCTACACCCACACATCAGTGACCAACTTCTATATAACGCTGTGTCGGGAAGGGGAGGGGCAGGGAGGCAGGGAGGCAGGAAGGAAGGAAGGCAGGAAGGCAGGAAGGAAGGCAGGCAGGAAGGCAGGCAGGAAGGCAGGAAGGAAGGAAGGAAGGCAGGAAGGAAGGAAGGCAGGAAGGAAGGAAGGCAGGAAGGCAGGAAGGCAGGAAGGCAGGAAGGCAGGAAGGCAGGAAGGAAGGAAGGAAGGAAGGAAGGAAGGAAGGAAGGAAGGAAGGAAGGAAGGAAGGAAGGAAGGAAGGAAGGAAGGAAGGAAGGAAGGAAGGAAGGAAGGAAGGAAGGAAGGAAGGAAGGAAGGAAGTGGCGGAAGGAAGTGGCGGAAGGAAGTGGCGGAAGGAAGTGGCGGAAGGAAGTGGCGGAAGGAAGTGGCGGAAGTGGAGGAAGTGGCGGAAGGAAGTGGCGGAAGGAAGTGGCGGAAGGAAGTGGCGGAAGGAAGTGGCGGAAGGAAGTGGCGGAAGGAAGTGGCGGAAGGAAGGAAGGAAGTGGCGGAAGGAAGGAAGGAAGGAAGGAAGGAAGGAAGGAAGGAAGTGGCGGAAGGAAGGAAGGAAGGAAGGAAGGAAGGAAGTGGCGGAAGGAAGGAAGTGGCGGAAGGAAGGAAGTGGCGGAAGGAAGTGGCGGAAGGAAGTGGCGGAAGGAAGTGGCGGAAGGAAGTGGCGGAAGGAAGTGGCGGAAGGAAGTGGCGGAAGGAAGGAAGGAAGTGGCGGAAGGAAGGAAGGAAGGAAGGAAGGAAGGAAGGAAGGAAGGAAGGAAGGAAGGAAGGAAGGAAGGAAGGAAGGAAGGAAGGAAGGAAGGAAGGAAGGAAGGAAGGAAGGAAGGAAGGAAGGAAGGAAGGAAGGAAGGAAGGAAGGAAGGAAGGAAGGAAGGAAGGAAGGAAGGAAGGAAGGAAGGAAGGAAGGAAGGAAGGAAGGAAGGAAGGAAGGAAGGAAGGAAGGAAGGAAGGAAGGAAGGAAGGAAGGAAGGAAGGAAGGAAGGAAGGAAGGAAGGAAGGAAGGAAGGAAGGAAGGAAGGAAGGAAGGAAGGAAGGAAGGAAGGAGCCTCTTTCTCAAAACCCTGCAGAACTGTTTTCAGTTTTTCTGAAATTCCTGAAATAAAAACACATGAGGTAATAGAGTTTTCAGGAAAGTATGGTGAAAATGATTCTGAGTGAAAATAGAACAACAGTACAGTACTTCATATGAATATTAAGGGTACTTAAAATACTTGCTTTTGAAAAAGGGATATTACAATGCAGAGACATTTGTATTCTCAAAAGAACACAAAAAAACAAACAACCCACCATATAAAAACAAAACAAAAAACCCCAAAAACAAACAAACAAAAACACCTCCAAACAAAAAAAACCCCACACCAAAACCAAACACTGACCAAATTAAAGTGAAATCTGTGGTCCTGCAGTTTTGGGTTGTATTGGTTTTTTAAAAAAGCCATAATGTTAAAAATTTGCAAATTCCCTGTTACTTAAGCATTCTAAAGAGAAATAGGACTTTTTGTGTGAATAAATGTAAACAAAACAATTTAGAGAATAACTTTTTGTTTAGGCTGAAATGTATTTTGACTTATTCAAATGTAAAAAGACCACATTTCATCTGCATCTGCTATTTGTTTTTCATCTTCTACAGAATAGACTTAGAAGAAAAATCAGACTTGCAGTAAAACAGCAAAGAAACAAAAATCTGAACTTACAATGAGTCCTTTTAGGTGAAGTTACTGAGGTAGAAAATACCAGCAAAGTCAATTAAACACTAAGATGTTGCTACTTGAAAAGTGATTGGAGTGCTCACGGGGATAATAAGCACATACACAGCACACAATAAAAAACTGTACCCTTCATAAGACTGACTCCCTGACAGAACTCACTTAGTATTTGAATAATCTCAGCCAAGTCTCTACAGCTATTATTAGCAACAAAATCTGACAGCAATCATGCACAACCTGTCACACTAACAACGCAGCACAGACCATTCATGCTGCACCGTGCCCAGAGGGCCACTTTAACTATTTCCTTCAAGCTGTAGAAAAATAGGAGTTTCTTAACAAACAGAACACTAATAACAGAAACCTAAGTCCCCTCAAGGAGCTAAACACAGCAGGCTGTTTTTTCACAAAGACCGAAAATTCAACTGATCTCAAGTATAAAGCAAACTTGAGAAAGGCAGACATGCTTTCACAATTCGGGGCAACCCATGAACAAGAAACCAAACAGAAATAACCCATTCCAACTATCCCCAAGCAAGACAAGCCACATAACTCATCTCAGCTACTGAAGAGCTTTTATAAAATCTCATTGATAAACAGCACAATTTCCAACTCTTCTATCTTATCCTCAACTGCTAACATAGAAGTTGTGAATGATCTGAGAACTAAAGCTCAGAAATTTCCATGACCACATTTGGTCTATTTGATCAAAATTATATATGCATTTTTAATATCTCAACATATTAGACCAGAAGGTAACAAGCATTTTTAAATAACATAACTGAAAACACTACATAAAACACTATGGTTTATAATGCAAAGCTTCATACACCTAACTGATCTTCTGTAGTGCATGTGACCGTAAGCCTAAACTACAGATTTTCTTTGTAAATGCACTATTAGGCATAAGCAAAGTCTTTCCTGAAAACAGGCATCAAGAGGAAATTTACATGTGTTTTGTTCAATTTCTAGTAAAACTGATAAAATTCTATAAACATGCTTTTAATTGCCCAGCACAAAAATTGGTAATTCAGCTCCCTAGAAGCAAGACTGGCAAAAGTGGTATGAAGGAGATTATAGTCCTATTAAAATTTGACATGAACAACATTGTAAAGTGTATTTTACTGTTTGTGATAATCAAGCATTTGCCAGTTTATTATGCAAAATTTACTGTATGAGCTTAATAACAAAAAAAATCCTCAAATCTGACCAGGGACTACCACGTTTAAATTGGCTAACCCTCAAGAAACAGCTCCTGCTTTAAGAAGGTATCATAGAAAAAAATTAATGTTACCTCAAAGTAAAAATTACAACCAACAGAAACCCCATTTCAGAACAAAATATATTTGTGCATATATAACAAGGAATTTTATTTGTTGAGATTCATTTCATCTAAATATCTGAACTATATTAGGTATACATTTTCAGCTGAGATGAACCAAGTCTCAGCAACATCTTTCTATTCTGACCATAAAGGTGAGTCTTACTGGGTTAGCACCATCACACCTGTTATGTCTGGTGTTCTACTGCAGCTTCCACAAATAGGAACTCCTAAATCTGCTTGTTCTATCTTTTGTTCTATGCATTCCTTCTGAAAAATGTATTGAAATAGAAAGCCATCATCTTATACTTGAACCAAGAGTTTAAGCAATATTTTGAAGTTATCATTTATTTTGCCGCTAATTTACCAGATTTTCTGTCAAATATAAAAATTCAATGCATTTCACACTGAACTTGGTGAAATCAATTTCTACAAGGTTCCTAGGCATCTAGAAGCAAACCTGAGTTAGGCATAACCACCTCCTTTTGTACTTGCCCCTAAAGGTATTTTTTTTTCCAGACTTTGAGCTTTGCTTTCTGCTCTCTGGATCCCATAAAGTCATCTTGAATTGACAAGAAATCTGGTTTTAGACACTGACTCTGAACTCTCAAATTACTGCATGTAGAACAAGGGAGGTAAGCAAGTGAGTAGACACACTAGTTCCTCAACCCCATCCAAAAATAACTTTATGGTTGACAGCTTTTTCCATGGAAACCTTTCCTTCACATACTGCTGATCCAGAGCCTAAAGGTGCTGCAGTTGTCACCTTCTGTTGGTGCACAAGAAAAGCAACTCTTCCTTTGATCACACCTAAGCAACTGGGTTTACTCTAATTCCACTTATTTATTTTTGTAATGGCACTTTGTTTCACTCACAAAAGAAGCACTAACCTGGCCTCAAAATTATCAGGCCTCATGATTTTTTAAAGCCAGATAAATACAAGAGATTAGACAGATAATATTTGTGAAACACTGAACTCTAGAAAAAAGGCAATATTTTCTGAATTTTATTTTCTAAGAACTACTTACTATATTAACGTGTCCAGTTAATACCCGGCAATTGTCAAAAAAGTGATCACTTAGCACAAATTACAGGCCATATTTTCTGGAAATCAATAGGACACAAAGACACAATATTGGTTTATCCTGACAGATATTTCTCACAGACACACATTATCTATCTTCAGAGTATCTGGCTGTCCAATTTTTAATGGAAATATTTGAATACGGAACCTTCTAAAAACATTAAATATCAACAGATTTTAATAAGGACTGATTATTATCTTCTCACAACAGAATTAAATTATTGCAACTACATCAACACTAACAAAACAATCCAGCACACGGGCTTTTGACAAGAGAATCAGATGCACCATTCAAATTACTGCTACAGGTCTCTGGCTGCATGAGTGACTTTTAAATTCAGCAGTGGTTCATATAATAAAAGGGAGAATTATGTACCATGAAGTAACAGAAGAGATCCCTCCTCATGAGATTACAGTGGAGTTTCACTATTCTAAGGTATATTTTTCATCAATTAAATAAAAAACAAAATATTTAGTTTTACGGGAAGCATTTATAGAACCAGAAAACACAATACATCAAGTCTAAGCAATTCTGAACTTTCATAATAGTAAAAATCCAAGCAGATTGTAAATGAGTTTCTTATCTGCCTCTTTACCTGTAATCATGTTTAAACTTAAAATCCTGGAATTTCCATATTCCCAAACATTAAAGGGCTTGTAGTCTGAGTTTAATAGTTTCCATTTGGTACGTCTGGTCTATTAGAAACAATATACTGTTACAATAGAGTTGCAGTAAAAAGGACAAAAACAGTGAAGACTTTAGAAACCACTCTTAAAGGAATTTATTCTTTTACAAAACAGAAAAATGTTAGAAACTTTGAATAGTTCCTCTGTATATCAATGATGTACATCTCTGTACATCATCCAAAATTTGCAGCTTAAATTTATCCAGTTGCTCCCCTTCTTCCTATTAAGCACTCCATTTATTGAACTGCATTAATTCTAAAATGCCTTGGCTTCAAAAATGAAATCAGCTGCACAGCAAGCGCTATTTCTAGGCACTCACTGTGTATTTTCAGGTGTGCAAGAGGGACTCCAGCTTTTAGTTTACAATTTTATTTACTAGAAGAAAAAAAAGCTTTGAACAGAACATCTCTCCTGCAGGCTGCTTCTTCCTCCATTTCAGAGACTCTAATTCCTCTTCTGTATGTCTCAGTAGGGGGTACTCCTCTTCCTTGCCCACTGCACACTCTTTGTATTGCTTTAAATGGCCAGAAAAAACCCAGTTGTGTCAGACCCCGGATCCATAAAGAATTCCCTAAAGTCTCCTTTCAAACCCAGAAGAAAGAGATAAGCAGACTGGACTGAGAACAGGACTGCAGCTGGGAGGGGATCATTAGCACATGGGTCTAAGATCATCCCTCCAGGCTATTAAAACAGGAACTTGCAAACACTCTGGCACTGGGCACTCAATTAGGACTAGCAGCCAGTTCTCCACATAAACCTTTAAACCAAATCATCCCACATCATACCTGTCAACGCCTTGCTGCTTGTCTCCTTCCATACACCTGTGAAATTACCCAAATCAATGCTAACCCTTCCTGCATCCATCATCCCATGTCCCTCTCTGACACTGCCTCCATTCTGCCCAATAAAGCCTGCCTTGCTCTGCATTCATCCTCAGAGCAGGCTGGGTGAGCAGAGCCGGGTGAGCCGAAAGGAGCTGCTGCACACAGGCCATTAACTAACCCAGCAAGCATCCCTTCCCACCAGACAGGGCCCTGCTCAGATGCCATGTGCACACCGCTGGATGGGACTGCTGCTGGGATGCTGCCCAGGGTAACACAACAACCCAGCGCTGGCTAACATCCATCCCCTCGCTGTCTGCCAGCACCACAGGGCCTTTCCTGCAGAGCTGCTCCGCTCGGCACCGTCATTCCCAAATAAATTTCATAGATTTATGAAAGATATGAGCAAGGGTACTTTCATACGCTATAATTTTCCCTCCAGCTAGAAAAAAATTAGGGATATCTCACATCACAAAATCATTGTCATTGTCCTTGTCATTGTGGCACATTGCTAGATGTGAGGTTAATTTTTTTCTTGTCCCTTTTCTTTTATCCTTCTGTTTGCTACAACATGGTCCAAATTTCAGAGGGTATTAAAATGACTAAAGCCTTCTCAGACCATTAACACAGTCAAGAGGTCTATAAACTACCAAACAGTCCAAGACTTTGATAGCGTGATCTATTTAAAAAGGAGGCAAATAAGAGAAATTCAAATTAATTGTGGGAAGAGAAATCAAATTAATTTTCTGCATTTGTGATGACTGGACAGAAGTGGAGAGGTTCACATGCATCATGAGATACCTAAAAGATACACGTTAAAATGATGCATCTATAGGAGAGGTTAGAGAACACTTATATACTGTGAACAGTAACAAGCTACCTGTGTTTGGACAAGAATTATCCCAAGATTTCTACAAGTTCTCAGGAATACAACAGCTACTAGTCGAGATACACAAGCTCAAACCAAGTTGTGTAATACCTAGGGTGTGAAGGAGGGAGCTAAAGAAAAAATGTGGGCAACTAAGCATAGTGAAGGCTCACAGCTATGCTAGCCAAATTAACCAAAATTGTAACCGAGACACAGTGGTCAACAGGCTTTTTATAAAGAAAAATCCTGAAGTGCTGAAAAAGGATCATAGAAGATCTTAAGGAAGCTCAAGGTGACAGCCTACTGGATTTCTAATAGGCTTTAAACAAATTTTAAGAAAACTAAGAAACCCCAAGTGACAAGATCTCCTGCAGGGATAAACAGCTGATGGTCTCATTCAGCATGGTACTTCCTACACTGCTGGCTTGTTTTTTTGAAAATGCTGATTTCTTAACACTTAAACATCTTACATTGCCTAGCACCACACTGTTCTACCAGATCCTGGTACACAAAATCAAATGCAACATCAAAAAATTTATTTTGATAAATTACTTTAAAAAAAAAAAAATAGGAAATTCTTCTTCCAAATTGTACTAGTTTTCTCAAAAATATAATTATTTGGCTGGGATATCTTTTGCCAGAGAATTACTGCAGATAATTTCACTAGACCTACATATTGTGCCCAGAATGCAGTCATAAAATTTTTGGTAGATTTGTTTAGAAGATATCCTTTGCTTCAGAAGTTTTAATAGAGCTTTGACAGACAGACCTGGCTGCAGCCTTTCTACTTGATTCACAACACCATGAATAAATGAAAGTAAGCATTACTAAAGAAATTACTGATTTGGCAAATGAGATTACTGTAAAAAATTGGCTTCCCTATTTGCAACATGACATCAATTGTATTTGTTTAGCTAAGCTGTCATGCATTTTATTTTGTGCAAATGCATTTAAATTGTATGACAGCTGTGATCAGGTCTATGGTGGCATGCATGAGACAGAGCAGCGCAGACATGTGACAGGAAAAACAATACATTAGATGAACTTTTATATGGCAAAAAAATTCCCTATTTCTCCCATTCTTAAGCATTATCCTACTTCATAAACTATATGCCTAATGCCATGCTAGCACTTTTCTCTCTCTCTTTCTCTGCTTTTTTAGCCAACCGTGTAAAACAACCTGTCACAGCAACAGTTGTTCCACTGCATGAGACACACTGGTTGAAATGCCAGAATTTAAAAACATTTGGATTTTAAAGCTGTGAGACAAGTAAGAATCAATGTTATATAAAAGTCTACCAAGAATCTCAACTAGTTTGCCTCAGTGCAATCTCCCTGTACACAAAACAGGACTAAATAAAATCTGTTAGTTAAAGGTGACAACAATTTGATCATATTCAGAACAATTTATAAAAGCATGCCTTGTAACCAAGTAACAATAATAATAATGACTTGCCTAAATGAATACTGTATTGGGTTTTGTCCTTGCTTGTTTAGGGCTTTTAGCTTTGTTTATTGAAGTTACAGGTCACAGATTTTACAAGTTGTTGATCAAATACTGTAGGTGAGTGCACCACTCAGCAGCTTTTGGCCATCACATGCAGAGAACCAGATACCTTGCTCCTGTACTGTGGAGCAGGGATGCTCCATGGAAACAAGATACTCCTTGCCCAAATTCATGCTCTTGATTCTCAGAGATAAACCTTTTTATTCTTGCTTTGCACAGAGGAGAAGAATGTTACCCCACACTGGAAACAGATGTAAAAACAAGCTGCTACATCCACAGAATAAGCCACAGGAGAACGTGTTGTTAAAACAAAGAAAGGACATTCTTCAGTATTCTGCTAGCCAGAATTTGAGTCAATGCTGCAGAACAGTCTCCTCTCTTCCAGCATATTTAAAGCAACTAAGAAGACTCTAAAAATCTTCAAATTAGAGTGTAGACAGACTGTAACACTTGGCACTGGGGGGATGAAAGACTTCACACAACCATGAGATCATTCAAATCTAACAACTTTTACTCCCAAGTTTTACTCCCAAGAATGGTGACAACAAAAGTCGGAAGAGACTGCAGAAAGAAATCTGCTCTGGTCTTTCTCCAAACTTACAGTCTTCACTAAATGTGTGATCTAAGAGATTTAGCTACACCATTACAAACAAAAGTGGCATGGATTTACAAGGTTTATGCATTTTCAACCAAATTTAAACTTTGTTTACATTTGTTTATTGCAATTGTGTAAAGGATTTATGATTCAATGTATCGTAAAGTGGAAAAACAGAGAACAGTTGAATCTGGAAGACTTTATCAAGCATCTTGATTTTGATAAACCTTTTAGTCTTTTGAAAGTAATTTTCTTTTCATTTCAAAACTTAAAGAGCAATATAAATTTATCCAATACAGCCCTGGGGCAGGGAGAAGCAGGTATGCTGCACTGTCCAAAGTTTGACCTAATCACCTGGGTATGCAGTACATTTTACTCAAGGATGCAAAAATGGCAACATCAATGCAAGGAAAAAAAAATCTATTCCTACAAAAAACACAAATAGTTGTCCAATAAACACACAAAAAAAACCCCAAAACTAATACACATAGTCTATTCAGATAGAACATAAGTTATCACAGTATGGAGAAAGTGCAAGCAATTTGAACTTTTAATCTACTAGACTTCATCAGTATTTACAATAAATTAATTTCATGTTTGCAGAACATTTTTTTTACATTTCAGCCATGTTGTGACTGGCCTTTTGAAAGCTAATCTAAACTGTCTTTAGCCATTTGAATTGGATTTATATGCCAGTAACTCTGAAAGTAAAATAACTGATGTTGAGTACATGTTGGATTTGTCTGTATTTTTTTGTTTAATTTTGGGGATTTCCTGTAAATATAAAATATGCCCACAAACCACCTTCAAAAAAGTGTTCTTACTTTAGATTACAGAACAAGTTTTATGTGTGAACAAATTCAGGAATGCTTTATATCATCTAATAATACTATTATTTGATGATATAAAATCTGATTTTTCCAAACTGACAAGATTTTGCCTAAATTTTCCCTTTTAACTTCAGGTGACGGCTCTACACTTTTAAAGAGTTACACATTAATGCATAATAATTTGGAGATACAGATCACTAGCCACTTTTAACATTACAGGCTGAAAAACCTACATAAGGACAAAAAAATCTTTACAGAATCCCATAGTTTCCAAATGTAATTTTTCTAATCTATTGATTTCAAACATTGTTTAGATTTGTTTTCATGAAAGAAAAGGCTTGACAGTGAATGGATTAATTTCCAGACTGTCAGCTTACATAAAGACACAGTAACAGCTGAATCATCTTTTGTTTCTCCTTGGAGGTCAGAGGGCTATGGAAATATTTAGAAAAAAAAAATCAGTCCAAACTACCATAATTCAGATATTTTTATCCTCCCAAAACCAAACCCTTTTTTCCACCAGCCACTAAATAAGTGCAGATTAATCCAACTGAACTGCTCAAAAACTCCATGTACCAACAGATCCTTGGTCTGTGGGCAGCTTCGTGCTTCTCAGCTCTGATGGATTATTATTTCCTACTAAAGGCAGCAAGAAGACTGCACCACTTATTGCATTTTGGGTTGGGGTGCGAGAAAAAGAAGGCAGTAACACAGAGTGAAATCTTATCTACATGATGTACGAGAGAGATTATCTACTCATTTTAACTAAACCAAGGATTTAACTCAGAACTTTAAGCTCCAGAAGAACCTGGTAACTTTATTTTACATGAATATGGATTTTAACTTTAGAAAAAAATCAAATAAGTAAGATTTGAACAGGAAAAAAATTCCCTTTATATGTAATATTCACTATTTCAGAATTAGCCTCTGTCTTTAGTAATTTAAAGAAGAATTCAGTAGCAAAACACTTCCTGCCTAGCAGACAACCCTAACTTATCCCAAAAACCCTACAGTTCAGCCAGGTACTTGAGAATCAGATCAGTACTTCCCAGCTGCCTCTCACATTGAGACAGCCTTTTTCACATCAGCCCTCTGGCAAGCCTTCCTCCCGAGCACGTGAATATCTACAGGACTATTTTGTTGCTATAGCAGGTACATTTCACAGCAAGAAGAGCAGTGGATCATAATCTAGTCATAAACCTGTCCTGAAACAAGTCTGTACACTTTAAAAACAAACCTGAATTGACTTCCTATAGTCTATTTCTAGCTATTAAAAGTCGGAGTAATAATACAAGTGATCTATTAAATAACAGTCATTTGTAAAATAATCTGCCACTTGCCAGAAATCAAATTATTCTTGTTTTATACATTTATTAAATAAACTCTGTAGAAATTAGTAATAATGGGGGGTTTTGTGCAAAAGAATAAGTATAGCAGAAAAAAAAAAAGTAGATGATGAATAGAAAACACAACATTTAAGGTTACAAATATATATATCTGAGTCATTCAGAACTCCTTGGACTTACTGCAAGTGATGTCCTCATAAAATCCTTTCTTTTTAAAGAATAAATACCATGAATACTGAAAATAGTATCTACATCTAGATCCTTCCAAAGAAACTTTTTTCTTTTTTAAAAATTTAATGAGCAAATAACTGTAAACATAACAAGACACAGTTACTCATGCTTCTTAAATATGATCCAAACATTAAATAAATATTTTACTTGAAATTTTGTTTAAAATTATAGTTCTATGTAGCAAAAGACTAAGGTATAAGTAGTTGTGCTAGGCTATAAACAAATAAATACAAATTTTAGAAATATCAGTGATTTTAAAGCTATGCCAAGGCTAGAAATAGTTGTTTCAATTCTGCTACAAAATAGACAAGATGCTTTAGAAAAAGAAAGTATTTTGAAATAAGATGACACAAAGTCCTGCATTCTCTATGCATCGTTTGCTTTAAAAGGGAAAGAAGAAATATCTCTTTCATTTGTTTTACTCATGTTATTATTTTACAAATGGGTTGGTCCTCAACATCTTCTCTCAATGCCGCCTTTATTAAATAACTAACCAGACCATATAATTAAATAAACAAATATCAAATGCCTATGCACACACTGGAAATGGACATATTTTCAACAGCTACTCAAATATTCTTTCTTTTTTCATAATATCTACTGGTGTTCATAAATTTTCTCAAACCTACCATCTCACTTTGTCAGCCTCTATGTATTATCTTAGTTCAGAAAGTCAACATGAGCAATAATGCAATACGAGGACTTTTATTTTTTTTCACTCATCAAAGACCAAGTATTTACCTTCCACAAGCATGTCTGGCACATCTGCTTGATATCTAGGCCCCACTCTGATTTCTCCCTTGTCTGCTAAAAGCGTTTTCAATGATGGATCATACACCAATGAATAAAAAAAAGTATCCTAAAAAAAAAAGACATATTTGCAACAGCATAGTAATTCTTAAAATTAGGTTTGCAGACTTGTAACACCTTCCACTTGGAAATCTGCATACTTTACAGAACACAGATTTGGTACGTAAATCTTTATATAATACAGATGTTTCATGAGTGCTTTTAAAAGGCTAATTAAGACTTCTCTCATTGTTAAGACTTTCTTCAGAACAGAGCAATAATGAAAAGATTCGTACACAAAAATATATCAGTGGGTTTGAAGAGAATTAATTTTAACTGCTTTCTGAATTTATCATGTTTGCATTCATAAGTATCTTTACCATACTGACTTTCCATTATAAATTAATCTCAAAAAAATATAAAACACTGTCTGTGTAAATCCCTTTTGGGCACGAAAACAGTATTGGCAAATGTGGTATAGTCACATATGTATAGGCCAAGTCCTGCTTTCAAAAATATTTTTACTGATTATCAGTGGTTTGGTGTAGAAATTTAAAAATAAAGACATACTAATTTCAGATAGAAAACACTGTCTTGTTGATGTTATATTAAGACATTCCAAGGAAAAATATGTTTATTTTGAAGGCGTTTTGCAATCTTTCAAATTCTTGGGGAATTTTCTTCCTCTCTGGAAAAGCTAAGCATCCTAAGTATCTTTCCAGAAAAAGGTGAGGAGACACTTTCCTTATCATAAAAACAAAACAAAACCACAAAAAAATAAGGAGAAAAAAAAAAAAAAAAGGCACATGTGAATTCTCCCTTCAGTATCTGCTACAGGAAAACATCTCTATATTTTCATCTGTAAGATGTCATTTTAATTCCTTCAAATTAATTATTTTCTAAATACAAACAGATTAATAATAAACCTATCATTTCAGTTTTTCATTTAGTTTTTTTATCCAATATTATTGCTTAAATTAGAGTTTTGAACAACATAATTTTTCTAACCTATCATCCAAGATATGATTTTTAAAGTATTTTTTGCCCAATTGTTAAAAGTACAGAAAGAAAAATAAACTTATCCCAATATTTACTTGAATAGAAATCACAATTACCTCTTTCTCCAGGTATGACAGCACAGATTCTGTCTCATTCAGAAGTGCAACACTGCATTTTCCCCTATACAAACATAAGCAAGAATAGTTACTTTGTAAAAAGTTCAAATTTCAAGTAAAAAGTTACTTACAAGAAAACAATCTAGATATACTTTAAATTTCTACACTGAAAGTATAAAAAATATTGAAATATATAAAAATGAACATTGCCATACTTTAATAATACCAAAATTAGCATAAAAGCAACAAAACAAATGGCTGTACTGATTCAAGCATTCAAATACATTGGAACTCCACCAAACTGGGAAATAGTTTCAGTAATGGAGAATTCAGTAATGGAGAAGCAGAAAAAGAGAAGAGGTACAATTGCAAACAATAAATACACACACAATTAATAAAAAGATTCCAGGATTAAAGAAACATCTCCTCCACATGACTTATCTCCAGGAAGTTCAGTGTATAATTTGAAAACAAATAACCCAAACTAGAAAGTATATAAGGCTTTACTTTTTAGACTGTAAAAACAAAGTACTTTTCTCTTTTGAATGGAAGTGTTTTTAATAATGAATCATGGAATTCTATCAGTCTCCTCTATGCCCACATTAAAATGCTAATGACCTCATTTCTGTGCAGGCTCTTGTTGCTCAGTAGTGATACAGACCTGCCCATGTGGAACATAAGCAGTCAATGCAATGGAAGTTTGAGCCCACCACCCTCAACCCCTTCTCATCCCCATCTCCCCTCAGCATTGCCTTGCCTCAAATTCCTCTGTCTCCAGCTTCTCTGAAAATAACCTGCAGAATTATGTTTAACAAATGGTATTTTAAACGAACACTTATGGATGTGGATGAAAAATGTTAAGTGTGCTGAATCACCTCACTAGCAACTCACATTTTTATGTTATATTTTACAATTAAACTACCATTTTATATATATATATATATATGTATGGGTGTGTGTATATATATATCTGTATCTATATCTATGAAGATATATTTATTACCCCTTACATACAGCACCTTGTACTTCACGCACCAAAGTTTTACTCAGTTTAATTATTTGCCAAGAGGTTCCTGTGGCATTATACATCCAGCTGCAGGAACTGTGCCCAGAACATCCATCTCCCATCTTTCCTCATGGAACAGACCAGAATACAAATAGAGAAAGAGTAATTGCAGAGACCTTCTTGATTTTAAAATAACACCAAAATGGTTATTATAAAAATTTGTCATTCTTAGAGTCAGGGAGTGCTGACTCTAAGCTTTAGAGGTATTAGAAGCCAATTGCTAACGGCTGATACCCAGCTAATGTCTTATTCATCGCCACTGCACATCCTGGGAAAGGGGGGAGAAGCCACACAATTACTGTCCTGAATTTCTCTTCATTGTCACACCTGTCAGGAGAACCACACCACCAAAGAAAAATGGTGGGAAGAGGGGGAAGAAAAGTCTGACCACAATACACAACAGCAGAGGAAAATCCTCCTGCAGCAGAGAAGTAGGAAAGATTCTAGATACCCCATAATGTCTTTCTTTGAAGGCTTTCTTGAAACTTTCAGCCTCAATAATTCCAGAGCACTCACTTCTAAAAATTAATTGCGTTGTAGCATTAAGTCAGTTTTCCAACTTTATTTTAACATTTTTTTGGTTTTTTTAGTGTAAGAAGTTAACCAGGAGTTTACCTTTCCAGTCTGCTTCTATTCCATACAGCTCGAGCATGCTCTCTCTCTCTCTCTCCACTACAGCCTGCCCTTATTTAACTCAAATTACCACAGAGGCATTCATTGCTCCACTGCCATCATGGCTACAAAAGTATTTTATTGAATAGCCTCATCTTTTATTGCTGGTCCGTTAAAAATTCATTTTATTTCATTAAGATACAAGATCAGTCCCTGCAGCATGTCTTTTAAGTGAGTGGATTTCCATTTGATGCTACACTTCTTTGCACAGCACTTTAACCATCTAATGGCTGGAGTCACACAGAGGTAACATTTTGTATGTATATATGACCTCTCACATGCATGGGCTTGCGTCTCAACAAAGACAGTACTAGACCTACAGTAGACACTAAAAAATAAGTAAAAAAACAACAAAACTCATATTTGCAAACAGGTAAATTACAAAAGTCTTTCTACCTTTGATTCTCTATATTAAAGATACCTGTTTCTGTAATCTAGAGACCTGCAATACTTAATATAAGTGATTTAGAATCTTTACCAAATTGATAAAAGCCTACTGTTTATATAACTCCTCCTCTCTTTCTTTCCCATCAAAGGAAAAGCTTTTCTGTCTAGTTGTAAATGCTCTGCTGGGTTGAACCAAGCATCTAGTTCATTGTATTGTGTCCAGCACTCCTCAGTCATGGATGCTAAGGAAATAATTTAAGTGAATATCGATTTGTAGTAATATGTCCCTCAATATTCTCCAACCACCACTGCACTTTTCACCTGTTCCTCAATATTAATAATCAAATGCCCTGGAGAAAAAGTTAATGTCATTTAAACCACATTACAACGTGACTTGGGAGTTAGGTTTTTAAGGGATGTATCTGAAAACCCATAGCTTCTCTGGATTTAAAAATAATATTTTCCTCCTTACAGTGTTCTGGATCTTTATTCCTAAATGTTTTTCAGTATTTCAGATAATGTGGACAGACAGAGCTATATCAAATAAATAATCAATATAACAGCATAAAATCTTACTGTTCCAAACTAGCCAGAGAAAAGGAAGGGGGAGCTAGCTGCCTACAAATACAAATGAAAGAGAACGTATGCTGCATTTAGCAGATTATAAAAACAGTTACAGACCAAAATAAAATTATACTCGCTACTTTCAGAAACCCTAATGTCTTTACATTTTGAGTGTTATTTATTTATTGAGTATTAGTGGCATACAATGCCACAGGTTCTGTTGGAGTCTCCTGAATGCATGACTAAAATGAACTCAGGTAAAAATTACAAAGAATTGCCCAGTTTTTAAAAAATTACATAAATAAAGAGTTGTCTACTATTTTTCCATATATGAAACCCTCTTCCTTTTATGTAACTCTGATTCTCTGATTTCAGCTGTATTTCTCCAACAAGCAGCATTCTTGACTTAACTGGTATCATCAAGGTGAATTATTAGTTAACAGCATCAGAAGGTCTCGATGTTAAGATGACACATCTGATTTTGACCTTTCTCTCCAATTAAAAATATTCAGAAAATATTTTTTTACTTCCTACAGAATTAGGCAAAATTCATCTCCTAGGAATGTTGAGTGGAAGTTTAAGCAACCCCAGCAATGCACAAATAACAGTAAACAAAAAAGTAAGTCAGCTTTTATGTCTTCATTACAACTTAATTTTGATGAGATTAAGTTGTGCCTTCAGAATCCCTTCTGCTCTTAGATGTACTTCATATTTAAACTGGTCACACATAAAGAGTAGTTCCATTGAGCTGACAACAATGCCAACAAAACTTATTATATAATTAAATCAGCAACAAAAAGTTATTTAGAGGTCTTGAAGTAAAAGGAGACAATAAAACTCACTTTTAAATATATGCTCATGGTATTGCCACCTTCTATCATATAAACCACTTAGGATTCAATTTCTTCTCCTGTCCCAGTAATCAGAGCCACAACTCACAACACTTTTCTTTAAAGCATTAATCATATGACAGTTCTTTTCACATGCTACACCTTCCTTCACTCTTATTTGTTAGAAGCTTTTGTCTGCTTGTAAATTTTTTTTGTATGTTCCAGGTGACTTCAGCAGTGAGTTGACAATTCCTGATCATTTATACCCACCAGCTAACAGAGGCCTGACAAGCTATTTCTCCATGCCTACAGTTTACTTCCATACCTCAGGGAAGCCCTTCTGTTACAAGACAGAAATGAGACACACCCTTTTTCCAGAAAAAAAACCAAAACTTTAGAACTAAAGTGCGTTAATGATTTTCCAGAAAAGGACTTCTTCAATAGCCCCAGGAGAAACCCAGGTCCATGCAGTTGCAAAAACAAAATTCTAACCATCTCCAGCCAAAACCTCAAAGCACAGAGACACTAATGAGGATTAAAAGGAAATGGTAAGGAATACTAGTTATCATGGTAGATACTTCTATCTCATTGCAATAATATGTGAGATACTTCTATCTCATTGCAGGGAACAAGGAAGATTTGTTACACACACGCCCCCCACCTTTGTTTTATGGAACTATTTTTCCTGGGATGGGTGGGAGGCTGTTTGGGTGGAACAAAGAAAAGGAGAATTAAATTCCAAAAAATAAATGACAGCTTTGTGAGACACTCAGAGGTCAGACTGTCTTGCACAATTCAATATGGAGCTCATGAAAATCAACACTCTACATGAGATGTCAGTTATTGTGCCCGTTCTGAAGGAGAGATTTCACAGACAGTAAGCTGAGGTAAGACCTAAGAGATCCTGAAAACGAAAGACAAAAACGTGCCCTGTTTCAGTGAGATCCAGTAGAGGAATGAAAAACATGTGGGAACTCACTTCAGACAAGAATGTGACAACAATCAATATTTAGATGAAAGACAAGACTGCCCTTACTAATCTGTTACAATGAAGGCAAAAGATGATGATACACAGCTCAAGAATTTAAGTAGCATGAAACGAAGTTGTACCAAGGTTATTATACCAGACAATGTTATGAAAAGATTTCAAATATAGTCTGGTTAAACAAACTAGAGCAAAACATCAAATTGCCCAGAAGATACACTAAAATGGTTTCTTGTTTGCACTGTCTAGGTAACTGTTCTTTAATGAGCATTGTCTTAAAAGTAATCAAAAATATAGATTAAAATCTTTATAAAAAATTTAAAAAGTTAATGCAAACACTTATATTTTAAAACTATCAAAAGTAATCAAAATCAACAGCAACCGCCTCATCTTTTACAGTGCCTGTTCATTTCAGCCCTAACTCTTAAACCAGTGGAAGCCTCTACAATTACTGTTCTGCTGTTACTGAAGGTTATTTCCTCATGTTTTCACCAGATGAGTAAGTCAGCCCATGAGATATAGATTTTTTTTAAAATAAGGATTTCTTGGAACAGGAAATATGCAAAAAAAAAAAAAAAAAAACCAAAAAAAAAACCAGAAATAAATTAAAACAAAACAAAATACCTGCTGCCTGTTAACCAGTACGAATGATAGGGGTGGAAAAGGCAACTTCATGGGTTCAGTACCACACCAACAAAATCTCCTGTTGGTATGGTATGAGTGACAATAATCTGAATGACTCTCAGAATTCATTGTTCTGGGTTCCCACCAAGTCAATGAAACTTTATGTGCATTGCTAACTCAGATACAAGCTGAAGAAAGAAAAATACATATGCAGGCATGACCCCAGAGATTTGGAAATAACAATTATTGATTGCTCTCCTGAAAACAACAGAATTATGTTGGATAATTTTGTACAGATATATACCAACTGTATCTTGATGATCTGCATCAAGAAATGTTAGTGTCTCAGTAGACATTTGGAACACAGAAGCCTGAGTCACTAGCTAGACAGTCTGAGAATAAAATAACAGGAAAGAATATTAAGAAATATTATGCTTGTGAGAAAAAACTGATTTGATTTTAACATATGCTGTTACTTCAATGACTATCAGAGATTAAATTCAAATGAAGGTGCATTATGAAGAGAGGTAGAAAGGAGCAGGTGCAGGAGTAGAACTCCAGAACAATCTTTCACACATCCAGCATAAAGGGAGAGAAGCTGGAGGGGAAGAGGTACAGATATTGAGTAAAGGAGGAGAGAGCTGCCTGAAATAACAGCGTATTGTTTCCTGAACTGTCTTAAATGAGAAAGTGCTTCGAAGATTTCCAATCAAACATCCACTTTGAGCCAAGTCTTGATCCCTTCCTTACAAGCAGCATACACTGCAATGATGATCACCAAACCACAGAATGGGAACTCTGGAGTCCAAAGAGTTTCTACTAATTATATGAAATTGAATCCCCCTGTCACGGCAAGCCAGTGTTAAGAGTCCCTGTGTATTTTACTTTGAAGCACAGTTTAAGGGGCACAGAATGATGCTGACAGACACATACCAATGTCTTTATGGCAAATTTCAAGTTCTCAAGACTGCAAAGAGATTAACTGGGGAGCAAGCTATTGCATAACACTAAAGACAAAAAAAATAAGAACATCATCATAGTGTAATAAAACATCATCAAATCTGTAATAGATACCTAACTACAATTTGACTTTTAAAATATTCAATCAATATCTAGAATTTACAAAAAAAACTGCATTGTATTGATTCATAATTAATTGGCTTAAATTTGTCTCTGTTCATTTACAGAGCCATCTCAAACATGAGGAATAAATCACAAACAACAAACAAAAAATATTTGATAGGTGACTGGCACTGAGATCTGTGCCTCTGAAAAAATAATACAAATCTTCTAAAGAGTACAAGATTGTGTATCTGTGGCCAAAGGATAAATCAATAAACTTAGCATTATCTGATTAACACACATTTGATCAAATAAAATTAAAAACAGAATGCACTGCAAACTGATTTATGCACATCTAAATGAACTAGTAAATGCCTGGCATCTAAACATGAGCATTGATTATATGGATGGCCCAGGATTTTGATACTGCACGTGGCTTTTAGTCAAAAGATTCAGAGGTTTAATTTTCATTAGAGCTGGAGTGCTAATTTTGTGCATGCCAAATTGGTAAGATTTACAGTGTCCTGAAGCAATCCTGCCCAACTGACATGGATTTAAAAGTAATTAAAAGATAAATATTTTGTCAATGTGGCCACCGTAAAACTATATATTTTGATATCTCAAAACAAGCATAACTGTAGATGTACTTTCTGTAACCTGAAAATTGCATTGTTGCAAACTCAATCATTGATATCTTTTCTCTAGGGATTAATTCATGCGAAAAAGTAAAAGAATTGTCGCCTTTTAGCACAGCAGCAGTGATGCACGTGAACTGAACAAAACCACAGGAGGCTGTTTAGGAATGATTTTCCATACTATCATGAAACCATTTAGATCATCAAGCTGCCCAGCTCAGAAGCAATGCACATCACCCCATGCAACTGAAAGTAAAAGTTGTGCACCTTATGAAGGGCTCCTACTACAGTACAAGGAAATATATACTGATTTTCAGATATTTAAGTGACAGTTTTCCACTGATAAATACACTTTTTCTTACACTGTTAGTACTACTGGTTATTGACCACATATAAAAGCAAGATTCTGTCCTGAATTCTCATTTTAATTCAAGTAAGAGTAATTTGAATTCTACTGGAAAAGAAAAGAGAGAAGAAAATAGTCAGACATGCTTCAAAAGTCCCTTTGCTCCAAATAAACTCAGTCCAGTAGGGAAGAATACCTTACTTAACAGTCCAAATGATTAAGTAAGCACATGCCTATGCAAAACAAATTCACTCCTTATCCAGTCTGATTTATGCCAGAAGATAATCAGGCTTATAAGGTCCCTAGTAAGCTTTTAAAAAGGAGCTGAAATTTGTATATATACTCACACACCCTGTATGCAGAAACTTCTAGTTTGCCAAGAATGCCAAAACTAGAAATGCTGAGATAATACCACTAAATTCTGAAGAGCCCTGTCTCGAAAAGTAACACTCTAAGATGACCCACTGCATCTGTTTTGAGCTTCAGACCATTTGTTGTGTTTTGAGTGAAGGAATCCCACATTCAGAAGTCTCTACACCTTAGTTTCATCACACAACTTTCTTTTTTGCTGTTCCTTCTTCATGATCTCATCAGACTCACTAATATTGATACTTCAAACAGCTGAGTCATTTATAACACATCTAAAGAGCACCACACGGTTACACTTTGTAAGCATGACATGTTCTTATAAACTGCACTTCTTAAGCTACTTTTTCTGCTGTGTCTACAAAGTGGTACCAATCAAAGTTTCTTTAGTCTATCCAAGAGCAAGGGTACCATTTAACAACCAAAAAGACAACCATCAAAATAACAAAAAAATCATCAAACAAACAATTAAAATGAACAAAACACCAAACTGAATGATCAGAATAATGTCAAAAGAGGGAAAACAAGACCCTTGTAGACTGGTGCTTTAGAAGTTTAAGTAACTTTTTTGTACGTTTACATGCAAAAATATGCAGAGGGTACAAATTTCTTAATAAAAATTGAAGAACTCTTCTCACGATCTGACTATTTGGATGCTCTTTAATGTCACATATGCACAGGCATTCTGCAAAAATACATTCTTCCCAATCATATTAATCAGCTTTTAATAAAACTATCTTATGCAATTACAATTTTTAAAAGGCTCATGAAATCCTTTCTATGTATTTCACATTAACAAAAGAGAGTGGCTCAGTGAGTCCGGCTGGCAGGACAACTGTGACAAGGACATGTGGGATTACAGAGCTTGGCAAAACTGCATCTGCAACATGCAGGGATTAGGAGGGAAGGAGATAATCCACTGGAGGGTAGTTACTGACTACATTTGAGCAGATAGGGGAGGCAATAATTTCACTTGTAACTTGACCAGTAGGCAGGAAGGTACCAAGCCTTGTCTTTGATCCCCAGACTGATACATGAGCTTGTTCTGTTCCACACACCATGACTCCAGAGCAAGATAGGCAATTCCACCTTCTAAAACACATTCCACTGCAAGAACTCTGTCCACAGTGCATCACTGCCACATTTAGTACTACATTACCTGCTTATTCTTATCTAAATCTGGCTCTTTGGTGCTTTTCTGTGCCAAAACTTATGCTGCTCCCTAAAGCTACTGAAATGGCATAGTGACATCTAATTTAAAGGGGAGACAAGATGAAGTCTAAAAAAAACCCAGCATTTCTAACAATACAAATTACATTTCAAAACAGTTACATATAATGTTTATATAACAAAACAAAAATATCAGAATGAGGGATGAAACTGTATTTCACTAATACAAGAGCAAACAAATTACATCAGAATTATTCAAAACCCAGAGTTGCAGACCAAAAAGCTCCAGAATTAGACAGGCACATCAAAGAAATCTAACCCAGCAAAATAACTGCAAGGTAACTCAGCTATGAAGTCACAGCAACAGGTGTATAAATGAGACACACTGTATTTAGAATTGTGAACTAGGATAAAAGCAACCTTATTGATAGGGTTTTTTTGGAGGGGAAGAGATGCAATGTCCACTGCCATTCAGTTTGAAAAATGTAAAAAGAGTACAGTTAAAAAAGAAGAAATACAAAACAAAAGTAGTAAAACCTTATCAGTAAAAACAAAATAAAAACACAGCAGGTAAAATTCTTTTACCCCTTCAATTACAACAAGAAAGGAAATTAGTCTCAGATACATACTTTTCTTGGCTGAAGATGTTGGGAAAAGTTCAAGATCTGTAGCTGTCAAAAACCTCCTCCACTCTCTTAAAATCAACTTGTATTTTTTTCTCTTCCTTCCAGAGGGGCTGAGTTTTTGTGTTCTTACTCCTGAAAGAGCTGATTTCCAACCTCCAATCTATACCATTGTACCATTTACTCCTGTAAATCCAGTTTTGCCTAAGGGCTAGAACTGCAGGTACTTAGAGCAAACACTCACATCATGGAGCTACCCTGGCTTTTATTGCACAAATATTCCCTAGCTTTCTATATGAAGGCAACTGGCTTGGTGGACCAGTGGCAGCAGAGAATGCCACTGAACCTGACTTCAGCAAGGCCTGCAGTGTTCCAGCGAGCTTTGAGCAGACTGGAAACATACGGACAAGTAGACAATAAGCTTGGAAAAAAACACCAGACTGGAAAGGCTGTGGTGAGTGATACAGAGTCCAGCTGGCAGCTGGTTACTGGGGGTATCCCTCAATTGCTGACCCTGGAAGAAACAGTTCAATACCTTTATTAACCCAAATACACTTTCAACAAGTCTGCAGATGACATTAAATTAGATTTGTTCACTCTTAAGGTATGACAACTAAAGGGAGAAATTCTACTGCTTTGTTTAATTAGCTAATAAAAAGATAGATAACTAAGATGGCACCAGGCTCCTTTCAGAGAAGCACAGTGATAGGCCACAAGGTAGTAGACAAAGTTTCAATAAGTAAAATCCCAAACAGATGACAGGAGGAAAAAAAAAAAAAAATCAACACAACAGTCATCAGACATCAAAACAGACACTCAGAGAAGCTGTGTATTCTGGAGTACTGATGGAAGAAAGCTACAGGAGTGCCACCTTCTCAATATTTCTATCCTCTACAGAGGACAAGCTAATTAATACAAGTTAAGAAAACTACTGAGAATCACAGAATATAAACACTAGTAAGTTAAAGAGCTAAGTAAAGAATACTTTATAGTGTATTTGCCTTCTTGTTTCCTTTTAAAACAGAGCTTTAAAACATTGTTGAAACATCAAGCTTGTTCCAGAATTTGTCTGGTAAAGGTCTTAGTAACACGTGACAGCACAGTCCTACAACATTCATCTGCTCTAAAAAGCAGATGCAAGTAATGACTGCTTTTGGCTGCTGTGCTGTGTGGCATGTACTATGAATTCACGTGTTTTTCTGCCTTCTTTGTGAACTATGTACTGGAGAACCTCTATTGTATTTGCTCCCTGAGCTGTGAGGTGAGAAGACATTTACAATACTTCTTCTATGTAATCTTCCCTCTGCAAGGAGAATACCTTATTTCAATATCTAAATGTCAAAGTAAGTAAAAGAAACAGCACAGGATTGTTATCTCCATGCTATAGTTGGAGCAGCAGAAAATTGACAGTTAAATGGCTTTCTCAAAGTCAGAACAAGTAGATGAATAAAACACAAGAAATTAATACAAAAATTTCCAACTTCCAGTTTTTGTTTTGTCAGCAAGAGAGATAAGCAACATCTCTTCCCTGTGGTGCCCAGTGACAGGACCCAAGGGAATGGCCTGAAGCTGTGTCAGGGCAGGTTTAGGCTGGATACTAGGAAAAGGTTTTTAACCCAGAGGGTGGCTGGGCACTGGAACAGGGTCCCCAGGGAAGTGGTCACAGCACCAGCCTGACAGAGCTCAAGTGTTTGGAAAATGCTCAGGCACATGGTGTGATTCTTGGAGATGGTGCTGTGCAGGGCCAGGAGCTGGACTTTGATGCTTGTGGGTCCCTTCCAACACAGAATATTTTATGATTATGTGATTTGCCAATAACAGAGAAAATAAATATGCACATACAACGTGCTTCTCCTGCTGGACAATATATATCTTTTTATTCGGTAGCTTCTAGACATTTATGGTCTCATATAGCTTGGGGCAGCAGGATGTAATGAAAAAATGAAAATTCTTTAGGAATGCATTGTTTCACACTAAATTTGACTCCTTGCTGTCACTGTGCTATTTCTTTTCCATTTCTAGATTCATCATCCCCTCATTCCAATAAAATAAAAAGTTTTCCTGACTCCTAAATAGAAGATGACATGAGCACCTATGTCACTTACAGAAAGAAGTCAACAAACACTTTTTGAGCTTTAGAAAGCTTCTTCCTACATTTTAAAACAATACCTGAAATGCTTCTGCAACATTTAGCCAAACTCAAACATGACTTCTTTGCATTTATTGAAGTAGGGGTAATTTTAATTTTACATGCCTGCAGCCCTAGACTGCAGATCTGGCCAATGAGTCACTGCCTCCTTTCCAAACCCATCTGCGGTTTTCCAGGCCAGACAAAATGGTCAAGGTTCCTTTGGCCAGCAAAGTAACTAAAAAATATTAGCTCTTCCAAAGTAGTAACAGACTGACTTTGCACCAAATTATCAACTGATGCTATCAATTGGCAAGCTACAGTTCTGAGACTCTTGTCCCTTCTAAGGCTCAAACACCAAGGAACAGAAGGAAAAGACAAAGGCGCTTCCAAAGCAGTTCATGGGACAACCTGGCCCAACTCACCTAAGATCAGTGACACCCTTTTGCAAGGCTGAAGCAGTTCAGCAGATGGGCTACCAGCAGGCAATCCACCCAGTGGAACACACAGATAAATTGTATTTACTGCCTCTTACCTGATGTGCGTTGCTGGTAGGGACTCATACTGGCGAGAAAGGAAAAGCTCTCTGTGCTTCAATTGATGTTTCTGTTTATCAGTCAAATCAACCTCAATTGTAGTTTCAGACTCTTCTTCAACTTCTTCTGCAGAGAAGCAGAGCGTAGGTCGAAATTAACTCTGTTGCATAACATCATTGCAACCATTTCATTTGACATCCCCCCCACCCCTTAGCAACCTCCTTTAGTATTTCAAAGAAAAGATGACTTTAACAAGACTACAGTTTATGTAACTTGACAGAATGTTAAGTATTTTGAATTATACACTTCTTCAACCCTTTAAAAAATCATGCTCCTCTCCTCTGTACTACGCATTGATGTCTTTCACACAGTTTAAGAACAATCCTGTCAACATTACTCATTCTTTTTTCATCTTCTTTCCTCTGTGTTTTTTTCTCTTGCTTGCTGACCTGTTTTGGGTTTGACTTTATCTTGACAATATTACTACTACTAAAACTTCTAGAGAAGTCCTGGAGAAAAGCACACTCACTTTCTGTGAACTGGAATTCACTAAACATAATTGTAGTCTAAGACTGCAAAATCATTCTAAGAAAACTGAAAAAGCCTAGTGTCTTCCATTACATTAACCTTCTTAGATACTGACAACAAATGCAGTGTATTTTCATATTTAAATAAGATTAAAAGTTGTTTCTATTTTAAGCAGGACAGGAAGAAATAAAAGCAGACACTAGAAGGAGTCACATATACAACTGAAGAGCAATGTTCCCAGTCACACAATGGCAGGCTCTCCAAAAGAGCTATCCTGGGATCTTCATGGCTGAAATCTGCCTTCCTAGTGGATTTTTGGGACACATGGAACTTGAATCTTTACTTTCTCTAGTTTGCCAAAAAGGACAAAAAGTTTTTCTGAATAATGGATGCAAAAATACAGACCCTTTAACAACTTTTCTAAGATTTGGTAACTTTCTACCTGGTAAATTATCCATCATTGCAAAACCAAGTGTAGTTTACAAAATATTTCTCAGAAACTCAACGACAGAACCTCAGCATGAGATAGTATTTCATGTAGCTACCTACAACAGAGGACCTCACCCGCTCTACTAATAATAACCATTTTTACAACCAACCTACAAACACTATTTCAAATTGAAGCCTGCCTGCATCCTCATAGCAACCACAGTTCTCTCCAAACGCAACACTACTACTTTTTTTAATCATGCCTGTGTGTAGCTCATTCCACTTCTAAAAGTTCTTTTCACAAAAGTGATATAACAACGTACCCTGATATAACCAATGTCTTCAAACCAAATTCCACTTTAAGTCTATCTTGCTGAAGACACCCTAATCCCCTTCCCTGTTTTGGCATGTTTTGTGGAGAAAGAGAGCAAGAAAACAAAAAATGGAAACAAGAATTTTACCCATCTCACCTGACAAGCCAGAGCCTCCCCTGACATGTACAGGTTCAAGTCATAACTCAATTCAGAATTATTTTGGCATCTATAATACTGACAAGAAACAAATCTTAAGAGAAATCTACGCCAAGGCGAATTTTTTTTTTTTTAATTAGGCAACTAATTAATTTAAAAATTAGAATTCCTGTTAAAAGGTTTATGTATCTTCTGGTTTTGACAGGGATAGAGTTAATTTTCTTCACAGTGTCTAGTTTAGGGCTGTGTTTTGGATTTATGCAAGGAACAGTGCTGATAACACAGGGATGTTTTTGTTATTGCTGAGCAGAGCTTACCCAGAGCCAAGGCCTTTTCTGTTCCCCATAACACCCCATCAATGAGGAGGCTGGGGGGGCAGAAGGAGCTGGGAGGGGACACAACCAGGACAGCTGACCCCAACTGACCAAAGGGACACCACATGGCATCATGATCAGCATATAAAGCTGGGGGACAGAAGAGGGAAGTGAGGACATTTAGAGTGATGATGTTTTGTCTTCCCGAAGCACCACTGTGTCTAACAGACCCCATCTGTCCTGGGGATGGATGAACACCAGCCTGCCCATGGGAAGCAGTGAATTAATTCCTTGTTTTGCTTTGTTTATTAATTCCAATTCTTCCCCCTATCCCACCTGGGGTAGTGAGCCAACAGCTGTGTGGCTGTTCTGTTGCTGGCTGGGGTTATAACATACCAATATTTCCAGCAATTAATTTCTACAACTGTTTATTACAGTAAGTGACCATTACAACCTACATTTTGATTGTCAGGTTCAAGCATTAATATTTCTTCTAGATACCTTGGGTTTGGGGCTTTTTTCCTAAGTAACTTAGGCATCCAAGTTTGGTCAACATATCAAAAACATCTGACTGCAGATAAGGCATGAAACACAGGACAATATGGGCCACTTTGAAGTTGTTACAGGAAGACAGAGATTATATTAGTTGAAAATGGCTGTAGACACCTATGGTCATCTCATTATCTTCCTCAAGTAAGAATTTAAATTTAAAAATTGAGAAGCAAACCCACCACCTTGAAGCAAACTTATTTCACTAATCTTACATAAGACATGAAATTGTTGATCAAAGAGCCTGAAGCTGAAACCAAATGCCTCTTAGATCCATCTCTTAAAATACTCTGAACCTAAACATGAAAAAATGTAACTTTTTCTGTTGTATTTTTAGAAATAAAACAGATGTTTTACACAACATAATCTGACAAGCTCAGTAAGAAGTAGAATAAACCATGGCCAGACACAGAACAGTTCCATCCACTCAACACAATTTACCATCGGGAAAATTTTACAATTTCCTGCTTCAGCATTAAAATATAAAACCAATGTTAACCACAGGATTTAGTAAAACAAGTGATAGTTTGTCCCAGCAATCACACAAACCTGTACCAGGAAAGGAAACTGGACAGCATAAAGAAGGGAGGAAGCTAAGTTTGCTTGATAGCAACATGAAGAATTCTGTATCTGAAGAAACCTCCAGAGAGCTGCTTCTGAAGCAGGTTTTTGCAATGATCAGGCCTTAATACCCATTAGAAGGAAAGTGGTAACAACCTCGCAGAACTTTTAGAGATCTCTTCACGTCTTTGACTTGATTGAATTTCACATGTGAATTTCATTTGGCATACAAGGAGATATTATTTCTATGAAAAGGAGTGAAATAGAAGGTACCTACAGGAAATCATCAAGTAGCACCAAGTTAAGCACGCAGGAAAAGAAGAAAAGCAATAACTCAGAGCGAGCAAATACATTTATGCAGGATTATGGTGAAGATATACACAGACCTCATTGTTCCATGATTAGAGACAAAAAAAAAAAAAAATTTAAAATTGCTCAGCTAAATATAATTTTGAAAATTTTAGGTATGACTCCAAAAATTAATACTTCATACATACATATATACAATCACATTTTGAAAATTGCACACTCCCCCTTTAGGCCTTGGGCAAAATGTAAGACAATGCTGTTTTGTAGTACCTTTCCTGGTATACAAAAAATATTTCCTTATTTAAAAGAAAAATCCTGGTGAGCAAAAGCAGGCATCTCCAGTGAGCATTTAAAACTTGTGGTCTATTTATTATATGTGGGTTTTCTAATCATCAGTGGTAAATAATTACTGTGATCCTGAAAACTAGAGTGATCTGGTGATACTTTCAGGGAGAGAGCTGCAACTTTCCCGGTACCATCTGATGTAAATGAGACTTAACTGCGACTTAGTTAAGCAATGGATACTGGAAAGAAACTGTAACCCTCACCCATTTTACATATGCACTACCACTTTTAAACATGATGAACATGTTTTAAAAATAATAAATAAATCTTTTTTTCATCTTCCATTTGATTTGTGGGATTTGCTGTTAGAAAACGATGGTGTTAGTGAGCCTGAGAAAACTGTCCACGACACCTAAACTTTGTATACAGTATCTTTGTTTATAGTTGTGTGATGAGTCAAGCTTGCTATGAGGAAGAATCACTTGTTTCTGCAAATAAAATGAAAATAAACTGAGGGCAAGTCCCTAGAAATGCAATACTCCTATTCAATAAAAAAATATTTTAAAATAACTTTTTAAAAGTCCTGAAAGACATTTAAAGGTTTAAATGCAGCTCCAACAACTGTACAGTTAATCATCAGCTAGCAAAACAAGGTCAATTCCTCACATACTCTACTCTTCCTCAACTAAATCAAAACAACCTCCCATGTGATCCCCTTCTGTACTGCAACAGAGTTAGAGAGATTAGTTTAAACATTGAAGACTATCTTCAGGGAGGAGGAGTAAATAAAAAGGAGAAAGTTCTCCCTCTACTGCCACCAAAATGCTGACAGCATTCTTTCCAGCTAGAGTTGGAATCTTGAAATTCAAGCAAAAAATCATGGAAACAGAGTAATTCAGGTTGTAAGGGCCTCAGGAGGTCCCTTGAAGAAACTATACTTCAAAATGGGCTCAGCTGAGAGGTTAGTCCCTGGTAGTCAGTAACTGAAAATCTCTGCGGACAAAAGACCACATAACCTCTCCATCACCCAGTAATGGAGAAAAGCTTCTACAAGTATCTAATCTGAATCACTCCCGTTTCAATTTAGTCACTGTTGAGAGTCCAACTCCATCTTCTGGTCTATAACCCCCACAGGCACTGGGAGTCCACCCCTTCTCAAAACTAAGAAAGGTCAATTGCAGCTGACTCTCCTAGAAGGGCAAGTGGCCATCATGATGGTTTTTGCTGAATTCGTTCCAATTTATCAGCAATGTTCCTTTATCAGGAACCTAAAACTGGATGCAATGTAATTTGATGTAATGCAATGGGTGCTGAATAATCAGGGAGGATAATTTCTTGCCTTCATCTACTGGCTTTGTGCCTGGTGATACAGCCCAGGATGCTCTTGACCAACTCCGTTCCGTGTCATGGAGCTGTTGTCTGCCGGCAGCCTCAGGGTCTTTTCTGCAGAGCTGCTCCCCCAAGCCCCTCTGTTCTCAGCTTATGCTCCTGCCAGGAGCAGTTCCTTCCCAGGTGCAAGACTTGGCATTTGTCCCTGCTGAACATCTTCATCTTCTTGACATAGCACTCCTCCTGCTTTCTAGGAATGGCTGCATACCAGCCCCTCCCTCAAGCCATTGCCTGGTCACCCCCCATTCTTGTGTCACCTGCAAACACAGTAAGAGTGCACCACATTGCCTGCTCCAGTCACTGCTAAAGACAGGTCCCCACGGAGATTCCCACAAGGCTCCTCACACTGTGTGGATGCTTAACCACCACCCTTTGATTAAGACCATGCAATTAGCTTTTTATTCACCTAGCTGTCCCTTAATCCAGGTCAATTCCAATTGCTTGGACTGCTGGGCCTACAAAGAAAAAAAAATAATAAAGAAAAAGAGAAAGAGAAAAAAGGAGGAGATTGGGAAGACAAAATGAGATAAAGCAAGATTCCTTTCAAGAGCAGCACAGACCAACACTGGATAAAAACAGCAGAGTACCCAAACATACAGTGCATTAACTTCCTACCTTAAATGCTTCTACTCTTGAAACCACACCTCAGCTTAGCTGCATCTGCCTTAAGCAAGCTTAGATGGAGAGATTCAAATCACCACCACCATCTGTGGAGTTACAGCCATTTCACTGTTTGTTAAAATACTTTTAAAATTGTATTTGATCAGTATGATATCAGAATTTCAAGTTCAAAGAAAGCCTCACTTTCTGAAAACTTTCCAAACTTTCTTCCTTTCCTGTATACATTTTTCTTCAACACTCAGCCTAAAAAATATGCACATTCCAGGTATCAACAATGTATTTTCAAACCTACAGATAAAAAGGTTTACCACACACATCCAAGGAAAAGTGGCTGTGCATAAGTCTCTTTAAGCTTAGATGGTTGTGGCAAAAACTCTAAATGCACATTTGGCAGTTAGATGCTACAGCAGTAGCATTTATAAATAGAGATTTTGGGGGAGAGAGAGTAAATCTAATTACTGCCAAATTTCATACAAAAGAAAAACAGTAAGTCTAACAATCTGAACAGCTTTATTCAGACTGTGAATGAAATGCTGTCTTAGGGTAGAAATTGGCCAATTTGCTCATCTGCATGAGGCTTCTTGCCACATTTCATTGTTCTAACTTAGCTGTGATATTTAACCTCCTAAAGCTGTGGTAGGGACATTTAATCAACTTTGTGAGCTAGACTATGCATGGTTAAACTTTCAATTTGAGTGAGGAAGCGTTTCCCAAAGCTGAATTAATTAGCTTTACTTATACCACGTCTGTTGCAATGTTCAGATGACTTACAATATCTAACATCAATTTGATATTTGCTGTTACTTTCAGATAGGATAAGAAATCCAAAGAACAGTTTGTACGTATTACAAGTCAATAGCATATTACAAGTAAATAGAATATTACATTGTTTACATTCATGCTATCTAAAGCATGAATCTGAGCAATTTTGCAGGTAGGAAAAAAATAAGTGATCACTTGTGTTTACAGGGAACAGGTCTACTTTTAATTCCTGCTGGATAGTATGGATATACATGTGGCCTCTGAGGGATTACCCAGTTTTCCTACACAATTATCCAGGTGATCCTCCCACGCTACCTCATCACTATTTGTCTAAAGGAGGTCACAAAACAAAGAAATAACTACTGTGTAGCCATTAAGAACTAATATGCCACACCTACTGGCCAATAATAAAAATTATTTCCAAAATAATGCAAAATGGTTTTTTGGGTACTTCCAAGCAGCATGTTATGATAGTAACAATTTCCAGGACAACAGTCAGTCATAAGCAATTGGGCAACCATATCACATTTATCACAGCCCTGTAGCAAAAATATTTTATGGGAACCATCACAGAAAACATTTCTTCCATTAGCAGAAAAGTTCACCTTCCCAAACTTGATTTGGGGGTTATTTGATAGCTGATTCTGGAGATTTTTGAGAGCTAGGAGCTTGTGGGTGGAAAGCAAGGAAGGATTACCTCCATAAGCACTATGAATCATGATCTGCTACATTAATAAATAGATCCTAATAAATTAAATATAACATGAATAAATGCAAGAGCAAGCACAATAGTTCTTTAACCATTTTTCAGCACTGCAAGCTGGTTTGTAAGAACACTACAGAAGAGTCCCACAGAAACATAAGAACAATAACATGCAGGCAGTGGTGAAAAAGCTGGTTTATGTATCATAAACTAGATTTTCTCCTTTTACCTGATTTCTGTATCACCTATTCAAATGCAAATTCTTCCAAATGAGAAAAATATCCTGTTACAGGGCTCAGGTTGTGTACATGCATATACACCTGTATGAACTGCAGCAAGCTGCTGCAGGGTGTGAGAAGCAACAGTCCTGGGTGGTGTTTCTTTAAGCAGCTCATTAGTAACAGCAAGCAGCACCCAAAACTGTGCCATGGACACTGCTATTTGCAACATGAGGAACATCCAATTACTGGTAACATCTAGCTCATCAGCTGAATCAGAAGTCAATTAGTAGCTTTTCCAAAATGTACATATGTTTAGAGTTGTGTGGGAAAGGAAATTTTAGTTCTACCCTGAAATCCAGGCTGGCAGACCACCATGAGCAAAACTGTACATGGTTAATCTGACAGTGCCCAAGAAGTAATTTTTAAATCCTTCATCTGGCTCAAGAAACACAAAGACTACTTGCAACACTGTAACCTTCATGAATAATTATTACACCTGATTTTAAGAAAAGGGAGATCTGTATCTTCCATTTTCCTGAGACAACTGCTATTAATTTTCCCCAGCACTTAGATTTTCACCATTTTTCTGTGAAACTTCTGCTTATATCTTGTTAAAACAAGATTATCTTTCCTTTAGCATAGACAACAGGTCTGTTTGATCTAGTTGGTTAACAAGCTGCCTGGTTGTCTCTCCTTAAGACAATACAGTGTAAAATATATAAAAAATAATAAATGCAGCATAAGAAGAACTAAGCACACAAAAAAATGTGCCCTTATCTTTTCTGTAAGAATCCAAAATCCATGTTTAAGATCTACACTGGCATTTTCTTGTACTGTGTGACAATAACTACAGAGTTTCAGAGATCTAAACTGCTTTTCTAACATTCAGTTCACATCCTCAAAAGCTGATAAACAACTTTTCAAAATTTGTTGGCAGAGATGAAAAGGCACAGATTGTACAAGCACTCTCCTACCCCTACTCAGAATGGCATATGATTCTGCTTATAAAACACAAATTATTTATCTTCTACAGCATCTCCTTACAGAAGGGCTAAATTTTGTTGGATTTTTTGCAGGAAGGAAAGAAGTAGGGAGAAAATAAAAAGAAATAAAAGGGAAAAAAGAGAAAGCAAATAGAAGGATTTGTATATCCCATTATTGGGTAAACTTAATCAAGACACATTAAGGCTCTATGTGTGGGAATAGGAAATGAGAAGAATATTATCCAAGAGAATGCCTGCTCAATGCCAACATGGTAAGAAAGCTCTTCTGTCTATAGACCTGACAAGGCAACCAGAAAGAAGAGTTCATTCACTCTGATGGTCTGTGGAAGACTTAAAGGATCAGTTTTTTCCATATTTTTTCCATCGACTATATTAGAGATTTACCTTCCAGGATATAGTATTTCCTTAATGCTTGTAGAGACAATGAGTTCATAATTTACAGTAACTATACATATGAACTGAGAAAAATGTAAAACTATATAAATACATGTATTATTTTAAATTATTAAAGCCTTTTAATACATTAATTCTGAAGCCAGGAGGAAAAACAAAAACAAAACAGCGTAGGAATAAACATCACCTTGTATTAACTATTCAAATTCTAATACATATGCCATTCCCAAGTAAACCAATGAATGTTTTTCTTCTTTCTTCTACTCTCAGTACTTTGCTTTGTAGACAACATGTTCAAATACCATTTTTGTTGCAGCAAGTAAAATAGGATTTAAAATATCAAAAATCTTCACTTATTCATCTCGTACATGGTAAATCTTCAGTATTCTGATTCTGGCTTTCTTTCCTCTTACTAAAAACAAAAATTAAAAACTAAAATAAAGGGGAGAGCATTATGAAGGTAGATGAAGCTAGCCCCCATTTGAAGGCAAATATAAAAGCTGTCTATATATCAAAACCTTTTTTCTTGTATTACACTTGGCAACTGAGTCCTTGGCCTCTTTAGGGCCTACTGAGAATAACTGCATCAGGATTTCACTCCTGACAGCAGCATCAGTCAAAGGATCTGCCTAAAGGAACTGCCACACAGCAAAGGGCCACAGTACCCTGCAGAGTCTAGGTTACAGGTCACTGACTGCCAACACTATTTCTACTCTGGTTTAAGCCAAAACAAGGCTGCACTTTTAATATAGGAAACTGAAACATGACTCCCTTCAGCATGGCATATCACTGTCACAAATCCTTCACAAAAACAAGAACAGACGAATTAAAAATTAATTCTATCATTCAGCATATCAAAAATGGGAAGATAGCTAATTTAGTTGTGCTGGTTTTGGATAGATGTTTGACCTGTTGTACAAGCAGAAAAGGCACATGCACTCACATAACCCCTGGGTATATGCATATATAGTGCTCTATGCACAGCCCAGCAACTCTGCAACCTGCACAGAGAAGACATCCTATGCACTAGGATAAATCCTCAAACAGGTTTTGGATTCAGGCAGTTGGTGACAGTCAAAATGAACTACCTAGCTCCCTGAAGTCTTTTAGGAATTCGATAATGTAGAACAGGCTTTTACTGAAAAAAATTGCCCTTTTCACCACTCACTTTTTTGCTCATGGGAGTGATGTGTTATACATCAGTACAAAACAATCTCTCTGCAAGGATCACAGAATCATTTGCTGCGCATCAAAACCAGAAGCCAAGCAGGTTCACACTACAAATCTTCACTTGATCAGAGAGAGTTACAAACAGTAGCTGAGGTAAAAACCAAAGTATTGATCAAACAGACAAACCACAGTGCATAGAAATAGCACAGCCATTCTGGCCACCCATTCCGTGTGGGTTGGGGCACCATAAATTCAACATATTTGCTAACTTTGAGTCCTGTTACTTGTGCATGCTACCATTAACAGAAAGAGAGTTTAACTTTACACATTCATCTTATCTGCTACTTTTACCTAGCACATAATACCTCACACCATATATATATACACACAGAGCACTCCATGAATCAGCCTGGGTAGGAAGCACCACACTCATTCTCACACACAGCCTTGCTCAAGCTGAAAAGCTCCACCTCTACCAGCATGTGTGCAGTTACAGGCATGCATAGTATTACCAAGGGCAACTATTGTACACTTCATTCCACTGCAAAATACAGACATTCAAGAATTACTGCTGGTAAGCCTTTAAATCATCAGACCTGATTCCCGAATCACACATTTAACTGCCTCTGCATGATGGGAAAGTCTTTCTATATTAGTAGTGAGTTTACATCATTCAGATTTATAAATTATATAAACTACTGATTCAATTAGACTATCAGAGGACTCTTTGAAGATGTGAAATGCATCTCTAATTGGAACCTTACAGATAGAGATAACCTAGCAATGTTTTTGTAGTCTAAAATTTATGCCTCAGGTGCTTTGGTACAGTGTGGGTGCACTGGGAAGAAAGAGGGAAAAGTCATGTAAAATTAGAAGCCAAGGGAAAAAAGAAAGAAGTAGAACCATTTGAGATTATGAAAATTTATTTATCTTCATGAGACAAAAAGTTATGATCAATAATATCAATTTAAATACTACAAGTATTTTAAGGGTACCAAGAAAACAGTGTAGGATCACTTGTGTGCACAATTAAGAAACAAGAGGCAGGAAAGCAGCAGAGAGAAAACAGTTATATGTTTTCCACAAATCAGAAGAAACTCTGAACAAGTACAGTAATAATGAGATGTGTACTTAAACTTGACCATGAGGAAATGAATCCTAAAGAACACAGTGAAATAGGGGAATGCACAACACTTTGGCAATTTTCTGTGAATATTCTCTCTTTCTAAAGACTGAAATGTGAAAAATTTATTTTGAGGGTAGAGCTCAGAAAAGTGACACCTTTTGTACCCTACTGAGTTCCTTACCAAGGAAACTTACAAAATAAATACTTGTGGTATTTAAGTAATAAAAATAAAAACTGAGCTTCATACATCTATTAAACAGTTTTAAGCATAAACATGAACCAGTATTTTACAGCTTTCCACTCTTCACAAGAAATTCACAGAATTAATCCAAATTTTAGGTTTAGTCTGTTTATACATTCAGAAAAATTGGCAGCAATGTATTCAAGTCTCTTAAATTCTGTGTTCAGAAAACACAGAATTGTTGAAAGAAAATTAACCTGCACACACTTGCCCAAAATTATAAGTTTATATTTTGTAGGTCTAGAGATGAAGCCAGCAGTTACTAGCTAGATAGTCCATGCAAAAAATTCAGATGTAGTTATACAAATTGTATAGAGTGGACAATTTTTTATATGCGAAGAAACCATGTATGATCCAAATGCAGATCACACATACACAGGTGGAAAAAAAAAAGATCCAATGCAAGTTTTCAGTAAGAGCTAAGAACTCCTAAAATTATGAATTTAGTTGTAAAGCCATTCATCCTTTAAGAGAAAATCATTAACATTCACAATCTAACAAGCCATTCTGCACCAAAGCAGGAGCCTGAATGGACACAGAAGTTAATAATTCTACAAGATACTTGGGGCTGACAGTAAACTTGTTAATGAGACAATATAACTGCTCATTTGAAATGTCAGTCACAAAAAGAATACTCAGATATTGTCAGAAGCAAAATGCTCCTCATTATTGCTTCTTTATTGCTTTCACTGCTGAGGAGAGAAAACATTCACAGGTTCTTGAACAAAAATAAATGAAGAAAACACGTAATTTATGACACTACCCAAAGCACCCTTGAAAAGAATAATTGGGAGCCTTGAGACAAGTTTTTCCTTGGTGACAAGGAAGTCGTTTTCAACAAGGCTTGCTGTATTTCAGCAAGTTCTGAATTTTCTCCCCTCTTCAAATAAATTACAACTGATGTATTCTCTTGGGTAAATGAAGGAAAACTTGATGTTCCCCTGTCTCAGGAGATTAAAGAGATCATGTCTTTCTCTCAAAAAACTCCAAGCTCATTTTCAGTGAAAGTGATAGTTAGACTACTATAAGTGCCTTAGCATAAAAGCTACTCTGCCACTGGTTAAAGAATTTGTTATCATCCTTAAACAGCCCTCCTAGGGTGTGTCTCTCCCACATCACAGATTTCAGGATTCCCAGAAGCAACACAACATACCTGAATTTGCTACTGCTTACTTTACATGTCTCTATCAGATCACCGTAAATAAGTATTAACATGCAAAATTCCAACAAAAGCAACACTGGAACCTATACGCCTGAATTTCCTGGCTTGCTATATTTGGTTTTTTCTCTGTTCACCACCCCATCTTGAAAACAAACCCAAGAGCCTTCTGATGAGTTGCTCGCAGACAAGGACTTCTGAAAAACCTGTCTTGTCCTCAAAGAGAAGAGGGCAGCTAAGTGAGATCAAAACTAATTTTCTCCTAATTCTTGGTGGGCGTGGGTGTGTGTGTGTGTGGACAGAGATGACAGAGCCAGGAACACTGAGCTGCAAACAAAACAGTAGTTTATATTTACAGAAGCCTTGAGATTAATAAGGCAGTTTCTCACTAAACCAGTTACACCAGTCTGCTCACCCACTCCTCAGGAATATCTAGCAGCCAAGCCTTCTTCCCTATGCACAATTCAAGAGACTCTCCTACCTTTCATTCCCAGCTCTGTCTTTCCAGGCTTTAGCTCCTTTTTCTCCTATCCAACCAGAAAAATGGGATCTTTCATCATAGGGTGATATCAACAGATCTCTTTTAACAGCAAGCAAGAGAGTCCTTTTCACTAAGTGCAATTGAAAAAAATTAATTGTAGCCTAACAGAAAAATTTCCAAAAGCCATAAAATTCCACGGAAGTGTTCCTTACACTAGTGTAAGAGACACAAATCAATTGAGCTCTTCAGCTCTAAAGACTTCTTTTGTTTTGTTTTTTTTTCACCAACATGACCATAACCAAGACCAAAAAACTATTCACCGTGGGGTTGATTTTTGTTGTTTAGAACTTTTTTTTTAAAGAAACTCTGAATTATTTCAACATTTAAAATTATAAAGATAGAGAAAATGGACTGTATGCAGTAGAAGAGTTAATATTTGTCTCTTGCGTTCATTTCACCAAAGGTGCTTCTAACCGAACATAGGCTGAAAAGACAACAGGCATCAAGGGAAGAAGTGAAACAAAAAAAAAAAAAAAAAAAAGCAACAAAAAGACAATTTAAGATTTCAAATAAAATCTCCAGTCAAAACATACTTTTTATACTAAGACATTATGTGACTTGAATTAAGTAACAGGAAAAGCCACCTTAAAGTGATTTTTCAGAAAAGGGATTGTGGTTAAAGAAACATTGTATCCTCTATGAATAAATGTTCAGTTTGGTGTACAAGAACTACTATTAGGAAAAAGAACCACAACCAAAAAAAAACAAAAAAAAAACCAACAAACCACCACCAAGTTTCTGGTTGTGCTACAATGTGATTGGACAAAAATAGTCCAGCTACAATATTTTATAAATGTATTGAATTATACTGAGTAAAATGTGTAACTAAGATAACAGAAAACTGAAGAATACAAGGTGTTTTAGACATTTTGCTCTGGAGCCATTTCCTGAACCCTAAGGGTCTCTACACCCATAACTTTTTTCATACAACTTTCTAAATTGTACTTTTTAGATTGCTGAAGAGGGCAGGAAAAATTCTTGTGTTTTTCCTGGAGTTAAGAATACCACTAAGCAACACCAACCATATGCTGAAAAACCTGATGGCAAGCAAAAGGAATTCACATTTCAGTTTTGTGTATTTTTTGGAACACCAATGAGTAAACTGCTAAACACTACTGCTCAAGTTAAGCTCATTTTCTTAACATCTTCAATGATACCTGCTAGCATGATGCTCTACTGAAATAAAATGCTTCTCAAAAATCAGATGGAATGTTAACAGCTTCGTTCTCTCAGATGCATCTGGAGTGTTGGCAGTTAATATAGACAATATGCAAAACACTCCTCCCTTCAAACACAAGCACCTTTAAGTGAAGGTAAGAAGGCTCAGCAGCAGCTAAACTGCTTTGCAAGATCAAGCCATTTCCAGGAATGCTGGAACATTCTTGATATTATATAGAAAATAAACTACGAGTGTTTGTAGGATGCTTTTAGAACTTTTAACGGCAACTATAAAAACTTTAATATTGGCATATTAAATATTTTTATTTACCAATTTTAACAAGAACTTTTAATAGGAGCCTTGGTTTACAGGCAAAAAAACCTGAAGTACAGAGAGAATACTGGATTTATTTCTGACTGCAACACATCAATGTCATACAAAGGTCAGAAATGAGTAAAGACTCCAACATTTGATGATAAAGTTTACTGGGCAGGGCAGTGTTCAGTCAAAGGCTGGATATTGGAGGTCTTTTCCAACCCTTATCTAACCAGGAATCACTAGCAGGACTCTTCTCCTCCTAGATATCTATCATGCACAAAAATTTTGGAGCAGAAACACCATCTTACAAAGCAATGTGACATGACACATGGCTGATCAAAAGCAAAATAATAAAGGTTTTAAAAATGTGCAACAAGAAGTAAAGCTAGTAAGTGATCTCTTAAAAGAACAACTGAGATTGAACATGACTTTTTTGTCAGTTTCTGTTATCTAGAA